>NC_090440.1:752684057-752987087 GCF_031143425.1 Pleurodeles waltl | reverse complement strand
CTATTTGCAGATTGGATTTGTAGATATACTCCTGTGTGGGCTAGTGACTCCCTTGCAACTGGAATTTGGACCCTGCCTGGTGTAGCATGTCACCTGCAGGGAATGCTTCCCTCTGCTGTCCATGTGACATACTTGTTTATGGGGAATTACCACACATTACATTTCGGTAGGATTTATATTTGTACATTTGACAATAAAGACATGAAGACAGTTCCTGTGTTCTATGGTGTTTATTGTGCACAAAGCATGGAAGAGTTGATGAGTGGGGTCATAGTTGGAGTAATCATCAGAGTAGGTGGCCTAGCTGTACGTAGTACAGGTCCAGGATCGAAAGGCCATGTGAAAATGGAGTAATGACATTAAACAGCCAACAGGGTATCTCAGTGGCACACAGGGGAGAATTGTCAGAAGTGGGTCACTTTCTGGCAGTGGTTTTGGTCTTGGAATCTGCTCCTGCATGATGCCTGGATGGACAACCATGTTACTGGGGGAGAGGGTTTCCTCAGCTGCAGAGGGTGGGGTGCCAGTGGGCTGCAGTTCCTCTGGCAGGGCCTCCATTCAACTAGCTGAGGCTGATGGCTCAGTTGGTATCTGGCTAGTGGAAGGGGCCTGTTGGTGGATGGAGGAAGCTCGCAAGATGGTTGTGAGCTCCTTCAGCACCCCTGCAATTGAGTCCATTGTGACATTGTGGGACTGCCACTGCTGCATGACCTCCTGCTGGTATTGCCTCTGCAGCCTTTGATTTTCCTCCAGAATAGTGAGTATGTGGTCCATCTTTCCCTGGGATTGCTGTTATGCTCTGAGGACAAGAGAGATGGTTTCATGGCTAGTCGAGTCCCTTTGGGGCCAGAGGTGCTGTTCCATGTCCCTTGACCACCTGCGCCTGTGCCCCTGGCACGGTGTGGCCACTCCCAGTTACCCCAGAACCGACATTGTCTTGGGTGTGAGGGCTCAACTCAGGTCCCTTTACTGTGAGGCACACTGCTGATGGACCAGTCCTTGGAACACAGGTTTGGGGAGCAGGGATTGGCTGAAATGTAGATGCCACAGGTTGGGGGGGCGGTTGGATGTGGGCTGGGTGAGGTTGGGATTGGGAGTGGTGGATTGACCAGGTGTCACAGATGGGCCAGGTAAGTCATCTATGTCTAGACATTCTGTGGCATTGTCCTCACTGGGGCCTTCATCCTGGGGATGGCTGTCTGTCTCTGGCATCCTCTCCATGGTGAAAGTGGCAGGGCTACCTGGGAATTAAGTGGGAGCGTATCACATGGTGGAGATGTGAATGTTGGTCTCTGTGTCTGATGCATACAGTGACTTACCTTGATTCCCAGTTATGCCAATGACAGATGTAGCACTGCAGACATTGCTTGTGAGTAATGGACAGTGAAATTGGTAGCATGTATTGAGGGTTGCTGTATGAGGATTCCATTTCTGTCCCAAGTATAGGACCTCAGTCGTAGCATCCTGTTGGTGTTGCAGGTGCGATAGTTGTACATGCAGGTGTTGTACTGTGACGTGGACAGATCAGATATTCATGTGGCTGCACAGGTGCATTGTGAGAGTTGTAGTGATAGTTATTGGCAGTGGTGTCCGTGCAATGACCAGGGTCTGTCTGGCCATTGTAGCTGGGTGGTGGAGTGGCATGCAGGGGAGGGGCTTTTAGTGATTGTGTGGGAGGTGTAGTGGAAGATAGAGTGACTTAGGAAGTGATAGGGTGGTGGGGTAGCATGCTGAAAGGGCCAAATTAGTGCTAGGGGCGTGTTGGTTCATTTCCAGTCCTCCAGTGATTCCAGTCAGGCCCTTAGGATGCATGATGTTCAAGACCTTCTCCTCCCACGAGGTGAACTCTGGAGGAGGAGGTAGGGGCCCACCGCCAATCTTCATCATTGTAATTTGGTGCCTGGACGCCATGGAATACACCTAGCCCCACCTCTTCCGGATGGTCTCCCTTGACCGTGGATAGTTGCCCACTGAGTTGACCCTGTTGATGATTCACTGCCACAATACCATTTACCTGGCTAAGGATGTTTGCTGGACCTATGCTCCAAACAGTTGTGGCTCTACCCTGATAATTTCATCAACCATGACCCTCAATTCATCATCTGTGAATCGTGGATGTTTTTGACGGGACATAGTGGTTGTGTTGTGAGTGGGGGTGTGTGTAGTGCTCAAGGCTGCAGTGCAGGGTGCTTGGTGGGATGTGGGGTGCTTGGTTGTGTGTGCTGCTTGTTTGTGTTTTTTGTGTGCTGTGACGATGTGTATATATTGTCAATGGTGCAGTTGTGTGCTGAGTGTTGTGTGTGATAGTGTGCATGGTGTACGAGTGCAGTGTCTTTGGTTTGTGTGCACCTTACAGTTGGTGTATGTTATTTTGGTTGCAAAGGATTGTGGGTTGTGTGTGTTTTATAGTGGTGTGTGTTGGTGTGTCAAATTTGTGTATGTGTATCTGGTGTGGGGTATTCGATTTGTCCAATGTGTTTCTGTGTTCTGGTAGAGGTGTGTTTTGACGGCAGCGGTTCACACCGCCAATGGTGTTCCGCCATGCAATGACTGCAGTGGTGATTTGTGGGTCGTAATATGGAGGGCGGAATTTGTTCTGCATGGTGGTGCTGTTGTTGGGACCCCCTCTATCCCGCCCTCGTCATCCTGGTGGTGTCAGATTTGTGGCTGTTTTTAGGCAGATTTATTTGTGGACTCTTAATACGGTGGGCGGGATACCACCAACACTGACAGTCTTTTGGCGCCCACAACAGCAGCTGTCTTGCTAAAAGACCACCAAACTCGTAATGACCACCCCAGTGTCTATACAAATTGCAGACACCATTCAAGGTCTTATAAAATCAAGGAATTACTTCTTGACCTAAAATATGAGTGACTTAACTATTAAACTCACCAAATTTACAGTCCAAGTAACATACTGTTTAAACTAGAACCTAAATATGTAGTTTAGGAGTATGCATTTAATTTGTCAAAATTATTGCAGTATACCAGGAGTAGTAGCTCCGTGGAATAATATATTTTCTGCAGATGCCTGTATTTGTCCCCATGATCACATGGTCAAATCCCAGTGGGTACACATGCTATCTAGTTGGATAACAATAAACATCTATTATCTATAGCTTCTGGAGACCTTTCAGGATGAAGCTGTGCTATACAAATACATGTTTGGTTAATTTCAATTGTGTGATGCAGTAATGCTAGGATCAGTCAAATGCATAAGGTGTGTTACACCTGGCATCCTTGGTGTGGTTTTCCCCAACTATTTGCCCTCTGAACTCCTGTTTTTCTGACTCATTTTTGCTGGCTTAGAGGATTCTGTGCACTTTACTACTGCTAACCAGTGCTGAAGTGCAGATGCTATGGATTCTAAACATGGTAACATTCAGGGCCGACTTTAGGGCAGTGCAACCAGTGTGGCTGCAGTGGGTGCTGACCTGGAAGGGAGGCACTGGCCTCAAGGGGAGGGCTGCGTTTATCAGTTTCAGACTATTTAAAAGCTCCTTCTGCAGAACTCCTTGTGCGTCCAGCTTTCAGGCAGCAAAGAAAATATGAAGATAACTCTTGTAAATAATGTTCCTGCTTGTGAGACAGAGATGGGAGTTTTGTCTAGTGGCAGTTTTGACTCACCATAAAGTAGCACAGAAGGTTAGTGTGCCTGCTGCAAAGACCAGATCTGTATTTTATGTGGATAGCTTAGTGGATTAAAGCTAGCCTACATCGCTGCTCTAAAACAAATGATAGGTATGTGAGAGGGGCTATGGAGAGATGAGGTGCACTTTTGCCAGGTAGTAGTGAGGGAATCCGAGGAGGAAGCAACTGGGGGGACGGGGGTGCCAAAAATGATTGTCACACAGGGCGTCAACAGCACTAAAGCCGGCTCTGGTAACATTGGCTCTTCCACAGTTGGCATATTTAATTACCTTGTAAGTCCCAAGTAAAGTGCACTGTGTGTGCCCTGGGTCTGTAAATTAAATGCTACTGGTGGGCCTGCTGCACTGATGGTGCCACCCACGACAGTAATCCTTCAAATCTGTCTCAGGCCTGCCACTGCAGTGCCTGTAGGTACAGTTTTACACTGTATTTTAAGCTGGCAAGTGCACCTACTTGCCATGCCCAAACCTTCCTTTTTATTACACATAAGTACTGGGCCCCAAACCCCACCAAATCAGTTCACTTTTGGGTCCTGAGTAGACTCTGCCAAGAAGAGAAGTGGTGCTCTCAGGAGGGACTTACACCTTGCTACTTGCTCTGCTATGTGGGCCTACTGTCTACTGACTGCTGTGCTGCTGGGAGGGACTGCCTCTTTGCAATGGGCTCTGCTGTGTTGTCCTGCTGCCTTTTGCAGACAGAGGGACTACACCTGCTCTACAACTTCAATGGACATCTCAATTAACTTCAAGGGCTTGTGGGCTTGTCCCCTGTTGGAAATATCAGGGCCATCATAAATTTCAACTGCGCACCACTATAATAGGACTCTGTCACCCATTGGTTCGATAGCAGTATGTCCCAATGAGGAACCGTGTGTCAAGTGCCTCTTTGTACACCAGAGGAAATGCGTTTCGAGCACCTCTTCATGCACCAAAGTCAGCGTGTGTCGAGTGCTTCTCCATTCACCAAAGTCCGCGTGTGCAGAGCTCTTCTTCATTCACCAAAGCCAGTCTGTGTAGTGCTTCTACGATCACCAGGTTCTACGTGTGTCAAGCGTGGCCCAACATCCTCCACCACTGGGCTGTGTCTGGCCCAACAGCCACAACTGAGGTCATCTTCACACAGCCATCCAGACACTGACAAGGTACTGTGATTAAGGGGAGGGGGCTGACTGCTCGGCCTCCGTGTGTTCATATCCAGTGAAACCCTGCGCTACACATCTGGGTCACTTGTTGTTTGTTCCTGCCTTACATTGACTTCCAGGCTGGGGAACCCGAGATCCTCTGCAAACCATTTTGGTCAGGAGGCCGCATCAGAACTTTCATCCCAAGTGCTTTCCTAGTACTCCTCTAAAGAGAGCTTACCATAGTTTCTGGAAAGGGAGCCCTGCATCTTATAAGCACTGGGAGTTTCAATACTATGTTTGAACCATGAAAAGCTATGTAAAAGTAATTGAATTTTTGTTGTTTGGGTCTAAGTTTAACCAGATAAATATTTCCTACTTTGTTGCTGTAATTCAAGTGTTGCATAAATACTTTACACATTGCCTCTTAGGTTAAGCCTGATTGCTCTGTGCCAAGCTACTAGAGGTTGAGCACAGGTTAATTTAGGAAGTGTAACTGACTTACCATGCCTAGGATTGTGGTCCCTACTTGAAGAGGGTGCATACCGCCGCCAACTAGGGGCCCAATTTCTAACAAGGTTTATTTGCCAAATTACTGAATCTATGAAAACTGAAATATAGTTTGGAGTGTAACAATGATGTGTGACTGATTGTAAACTTCTGTTCCAACCCAGTCAGGTTTCATGGGTGATCCTGCCAAGTGACTGACTACGCCTTGCTTAAAGAATACTGCCAAATCCAATTCAACGATTTCTGAAATCATGCACAAAGGACACCTTTAAGAATTATGATTTTGATGTGAATGGGTCTGTGTGTGTGTTTGTGTGTGTGTGCATGTGGATGTGTGTGCCTGCAAGAAAACAGGAACCCATTTTGGAGCTTCATTTTAATTGTGATTCACAAAATAGAGGATGGAGAGATTCTGCCAGAAATGGGGTTTGGAATGCAGGTAGTTTCTTGCACATTTCTGAGGGTATTTGGAATGGACCAGTCTGTGAAAAGAAGGGGCTTGTTTTTCCCGTTCCTAATCCATTTTTCCACACAGCAGTACACAGACAGTTTTGCTGTATATAAACCAGTTGAGGATGGCAGAGTTCCTTTTGTGCAAATTGCCCTGTGAGCTCTCGTTGAGGAATACCCAACTCCATCCTCTTGCTGCAACATTTACAAACCAGTGCCATGGTGCATAGTGGTAAAGGCAGGGGTTAACCCCACTCTCATGAAACTAGACAGCTGACAACAAATCAAGCTGGGAGAATACATATTTCTCGTCTACAAACCTGTAACAAATGGGATGGCACCTTCAGATCAGTGTGACAGTAATTCCGTACTGCCAGGCAGTCCAAGCTGTGAACTGGGGAAGGTTTTTGAGTTAGACAATGATGTTTTTGGACAGCCACATCCTTGCTCATGTCATTAACGCAGCCTGAAGTCTTGTTACAATCTTTCTACGAGTATTGCTCGATGAAGGCTTAAAGTAAGGGGCTATCAGTAACCAGAATGGGGTACAGGAAATGCCTACACTGCAAAACACTAATTAGAAAAGGGATCGGAAGTGCAGCTGCCTGGAGAAAAAATGAGATATGCTAGAAGGACTGAGCCAGAACATCACACATTGAGCGAGGCAGAGAAAAGGAACCTGGAGTTGTCGTGAGTGATGTTGTCCTTCAACCCACCTACTTAGACACCATCTAGTGTGTCCCACAGTAGGTCTGAGGCTTCTCTTTCGGAATTGCTATCTCATTGGGGAGACGTCTCTAGATTGAGGCCAGGTAGAGATGTGTTGTTTTCAGCCAGCATTCACCCGTGGATAAGAAATCATAAAGTCAAACCTCAACATCATCGTTCCATTTTGCAAGAATCAATCTATAGATGTGCTTTCCTTATACCTGCAAGACTTCTGCTATGACTTGGGGATCCTGATGCATGAGTACTGGGTGACATCTCTAGTCCATCGCTGAACTATCCTAACAATCTCTCCAAGTGATCCCACATCCAGGCTTCTTTGGGGCAGGCCTCTTGATGGTCTGTAAGGTGATTCTGTGTTGGCCAGCATGACAACCTGTGGGGGTCACCAAAGACACCAGCATCACCAATAGAAACAAATAAATGCACCCAGCATTTAAAATCACTGAACCCTCTGTGTCCATTTCTTCCTGCTGTGGGCCACTTTCAAGTGAAGATTGCGTCCTGCATGGCAGAGCCAACTGACACTACATTCACAGTTAGCACACATAGAAAGCAACAAAAGGTGTAACAAACAGAAACAATGATCAGGAAAAAATTTGAGTTGAGTGCAGCACTATGGTGGCATAGCCTCACAGAGTATAGTGACCAAGTGAGGGGTTGTACGAGCCAGAAAGGGTACTGCCTTAACTGTGTGTCCCAGAGTGCATGGACGCATCTCTCCAGAAGTCAGAAGAGACTGTTGAAGTGGGGACTGCATACACTAAGGCAGGTTTGGGATAAGCTCACTACTGAATGGCCATAGCCTTCTGATTGCCCATCATAAATACGTAGTTATCATGTGCGTCTTTATATGAATAGTTCTCTGGTAATAACTAAACCATTGGGGCTGATTCCCAAAAGACCTCTTCACTTGTGGCGAAGGGCCCCCAGTTGTGATGGGGCTCCTGCACTTATTGCAGAGGCCCCACACTCATCGCAGGACCTCTGCAATGAGAGACTGCAGTGCAGAGGCCCCCCCCCCCCCGGCAATGACTGTGGGGCATCCCTTACCAGTGAGGAGGCCCTTTGTAAATCCACCCCTTTTGTTTCAGTAAAGACAAAGCCCTGCTTGGACATTGATTTATTACGTCCTATTACGTTACAGTGAGTTCTGAGTCACTAATCCCAAATCACCTACCTATGTGAGTCTGTGATCACTCTCCATCACTTCCTTGAAAATCAAATGCTAAATGTGTATCTTTGCCACTCAGTTTTGTGTCAATCAGTAGGTCAGGACCAACACCATCACTGACAAAAGACCCCAAAGAACACATTTTATGCACATTATCGCTTACATTCCCTGGATCTCTTTAATCATTTCTCACAAGTGCATTTCTATGGAGATAGGGCCCATGACAAACAAATACTGAAACTAGATAAAAAGAATCCAGGCTTTCAGATTTTCTAAAAGTTTAACGTGTTGTTGTGGCTTTCACTTAATTTACTCACCGTTTGAGTGCTTAAAGAAAACTAAAGACTAGGTTGAAGCCATCAAACGCAATAACGTTCTTCACATATCTGTAACTTGGATTTCCATACTGGGTGTCCTAACCATAAGTATGGGAGGAGATGTCTCTCTCTGCCATAATGTATGTTTTAGACTTTTTTTTATTCACCAATATTCCCCGGAATATGCCCTGAAAGCTGCAACAGACACAGGTTTCTCCTGGGAAGTTCGGGAGACTTTTCTGTCAGGCTCCTATCCCACTGCAGAGTTCTCAATAGTGGAGAACTCTGCACAAAGAGTGTAGGATCCACTGTGCAAGTGCACATTTCTTTTCCCAACACATAACAACATTTTTCTCGTGGGGGAACTCTCTTTACCCACTCCTGCACCAAAACTGAGGTTGGTTCATCCCCATTCCCACTCTGAAAGAGTAATTACTTCAGCTCTGTGATAGTGTAAATTTCTGACCATTTCTCAGGTGGGAAATGCACAAAACGGAATTTGGGAATGTCCACAAATATACATGTTTGTGGGCATTACCCCTCTTCTCGAACCATTCCCAGAAACATCCACTTCCATCCTCTTAGTAAGATGTATGGCTGCAGAGATCTTCATATACTAGACAGGTGTCTCTACAATTGTTGCGGCAATCCACTTTCCTCTAAATACCGTATGCCTGCCACGAGACCCCTTGTAAATTCTAGACAGGTTTAATATTAGGACTGGCATTTTTAGTACTTGAATATTTTGTTCTATTCAGCTAAACCGTTTATGATATAACAGAGGTCATCTTTGCAAAATAACCTGAACCTGAAAGTTTATATTGTAAGAGAACTGTGCATGTAAATGAATGTTCTTAGTGTGTGAATAAAGAAAAATGAATGCACAGGTTGATTAAAGAGCATTCAATATGTATGAACGCTGTGTTTTGCATTCTTCATCTTAAAGCAGAGGGCATAGGAGTCTTCCCTGATAAAGCACAATAATTTAGACCTGTATGAACGTTAAGAGACTAGAAGTATGTACACTAATAATGCATACGTAATTATTTCTGATTTTGTTTCCCTGCAGCACCAAAATCCTAAATCCTTTCCCCATGCAGGATCACTCCAAACAGACACTCATTACGGGATCAATGTACCAAGTGGTGGGCTTAACTGAGCCGTTTTGATTTTGAAGAACTAGGCTACGGACAAGAATCTCACTATTAGTTAATACATTGTCATTTTAAGTTTTCTGTACATTGCTTAATTTGAGCCAGTGGTTCCCGGTGCTCGGCACCTGCACTTAATTGTCAGCACCTGCACTAATTACATCCACATGGTGGCTAATTTTGAAATGAGAACAAAAACTGTTGTTTGATAACTATTGATATATTAAAAAGGACTAGCACCAGATGCCCAAGCCATTCTTATAGTTTTAGGTAGTCTGAATTGCCACACATGTTCGAGTGTCATGGTTAGTAGTTGTGTGGGTACGGTTACTAGCTGCGCTGGCATGGGCAATGGGTGGTGCCAGCAACGGTGGCCTCTTGACGAGGGCTCTGGCACTTCTATTTTTGCAAATTAAGCACTGTTTCTGCAGGAGTGAGCTTGATGCAAGTTGTACATCTAAATCTGATGCAAGTTGTACATCTAAATCGGAAAGCTGTGGAGGTTTGTACTGTTGATAGCAGTATATATTTGTTGTGTCAGAAAGTGGAATTTTGCAAAGTAATTTTCACCAGTGGCATTTGTTGTAATGATGACACTTTGATGCCCCGCTCCTGGAATCAACACAGTGCTCTGCAGAGGTCAGTGAAGAGAGCACTTCCATTTTCCTGCTCGTTTCAGTCCTTAATATGCATGTTCTTCAGACACTCTGTTGATGATTCACTTCCTGTGCTTGAAGACATCCTGCACTGTAAAGGAAATATAATTAGGAAAACCATATTTGCACAACGGATCCAAAACCTTTTTACAGATGTTTACTTGAAAGATTATTAGCTCTTGTTGCATCCTATTATTTGTCTCCAGATGAAGGAATAAGCTATCAACAAAATGAACAGCTTCATTATCTTGACGTACTCTTTGTGCCATATGCATATTAGACTGCAGCAAGTTCAGAAACGGGATGGCTTGGCTCATGGAACAATCAGCCAGCCAACTACCTGTGTCAAAATCCCCAGAGTCAATGACAGGGCTTTGGCAGATGCATTGATTTTGCTTTTCCATCACATAGTCAGACTTGTACTGCTGAAACTGGGGTTGCTGCATCTCGAGGGTGGAATTTCAACAGATAAAAGATGATCAGCTACCAGAATGCCACGGATTGTTTATCTTTACTTTTGAGGAAGTCCGGTACAATTAGGTGGATGCAATGGACAAACTAGAGAGCTAGGAAGTAACCATCATGTTGCAGGGCATGAACAATGTTACTACACTTGTGAAGTGAAAGATCGAAAATAGTTCTAGCTGGGTCACTGACAGAACATAGAAACTAGCAGTATCATGTAACACAAATATCATGTCAAAAATATTGTTTACAAAAATACTGTGTCCCTGTTCAAATAAAAATATTGAAAACAACTATTTAATAAATATCATTAATTTAATGTGAGTTAAATCAATGTCACTGATATTTATTACTATATATAAAATATAAAATACTTATATACTTATATAAGCACATATACATATATATGTTTGTATATGGTTTCATATATATATATATATACACACACACACATATATATATATATATATATATATATATATATATATATATATATATATATATATATATATATAAAACGTACTGACACATGTATATATATATATATATATAAAACGTACTGGCAGTTGCCAGTAGATAGATATAGTTAGAACCTAGTTTCCATAGAAAAAGCGTTTTTTTACTTGCCTGTATCTTTGGTGCTGCTTAATGGACCTTTACAAGATTTTTCAAGACAATTAGATGCTCACATCAGCTGGTGTCTGGAAAGTTTCAGGGTGATCCGTCAAGTGGAGGCAGAGAAAAAGGGGGGGTCAAAATAGTTACATTTTCCATGTTAATCCCCATAGGGATTTTGAGCACGACTATAGCCCAAACCACTAGTCAGAATTGCACCAAATTTGGCCGAAAGACAGTTCTTAGCCCAGAAAGCACCCTGATTGTTATTTGGTGCAAATCCATTCAGTAGTTTTTGAAATATTAAAGAAAAAACAAATTTGTATATATAGGGACATGAAGGCTCCTCAAACCCTCCCTTTCTTGCGCTGAGATCTGACTGGCTGTCAACACTTGAACAAGAAAGTGTTGGCAGCCATGTTGCGACTTGGCCTCAGCCGAGTCCCTGAAAAAAATGATGATCCCCCTAGGCATTTTTTTTAATCTTTGCCAGAAGCCGTGGCAGATCCACCAAAACTTTTTTTTAAAAACAAGCGCGGGCTCCCATGCTTGTTTAAATGCAGCCCCCAGGTGAGCCAGGTCCTGGGGTCATTGCCATATTTATTGCGGGGGGCTGCAGCCCTGGGGACCACCACCTCCCTGGAGCTTCACAGTAAAAGAATGCAAGGGGTTGCCTGACCCCCTGCAGTCCCAGACACCGCCACCTCCCCGGGCAGATTTTCTGAAAAAAATGCAACAGAAGCCCCCTGCAACCCCAGGGGCCCCCACTTCCCCAGGGCTAAATTGAAAGAACATAGAGGGTCCATTTTGGACCTCCGACCCGGGGGACCACCACTTCCCCAGAGCAAAAACATTGGACGGGGGCTGCACGGCCCCCCTCAAGGAGCCAATTATGGCCCTGGGGACTGCTACCCACAGTCCCCCTCCTGCTATGTCCTCGGGTGCCCACCCCGGGGACCTGACTGTTTGCTCTGACTTTGTGAGAGCTTTTACAACTTGGCCGAGTCAGAGCAAGCACAGCTCTCACTTGCAGAAAGTGAAGTTTTCATTTATTTCCCTTCATGCAAATACACGTGCAGGGAAATAGATGAAAACTTTGCTCCCACAAGCAGGAAGCTGCTATTTAAAGCAACTCCCTGCAGGTGGGAGCAATGCCGACTTCCACAGAATGTGCGGAGCTGGCTCGGAACTTAGCCCTTGAGGTTCCACCGCTTCCTGTCACTTTCTCTCTCTCTTTTCCATCCCATTATGAGAGAGAGAGATTGTCATTGCAAATGTTTCTCCATGCAATGACTTCACAGAATCATTCTAGTAAGATGTTTGGTACAAATGTTACAGTTACCTTTGAATGCAGAGCGGAACAAAGTCAATTCTGGCATAGTGGTCAAGATCTTGTGCTGTCACTCAGTAGGCTGAAGGTTCAAATCCTATAGTATTGCTTGGCAGTGTGTTTGTTTATTTAATAGTGTTTTGACTGTTAAACCTTCCTACTGATGGAACATTCAAGTTTCTTTCAATCACATGAGTGGGTTGACTGTCATAAGTATGTCTGGAAGCATCACGACAGGAGTCACCTATAGGCTAAAAGTTAAGGTCACATGACATCATGCTGAAAGTTGAGGGTTCTACTCCAGGTGTGTCCATGGTCATTTTTCTTCTTGAATTTCTTTTAAACTTCAAAAGTTTAAGGTTCATACTGAAATTGTCTTAAAATATCTCATTCCACGTATATCATTCATCAATGCCAAACAAACTGTTCTCCCTTTCTCTCCTTCTCTCTCTCAAGTTCTCTCTCAATCTCTTTCTATTAATTTCTCTCCCTCTCTCTCAATTGCTCCCTTTCTGGGTGTGCATCTCTCTTTTTCTTCCATCCCATGATCTCTCCATACAATGACTTCAAAGAGTAAGACTAGCAAGATGTTTGATAAGAATTCTATAGTAAAATATGGATGCAGAGCAGAACAGAGTCACGTCTGGCCTAATGTTCAAGGTCTTACACTGTCACTGAATAGGCTGACGGTTCAAATCCTAGTATTGCTTGGCAGTGTGTCTGTTTATTTTGGAGTGTTTTCACTGTTAAACATTCCTAGTGATGGAACATTGAAGTCTTTTTACCCTCAGAATCTGTTGGTTGAATGTCATAGTTGAGTCTGGACACTTTCCAATATGGAGTCATCTCTAGCCTAGTGGGTAAGGTCTCAGATATGCACACTAAAGGTTAAGCATTCTAGTCTAGGTGAGTCTGTGGTAATTTCCTGTTTTAGGTTCTTATCAACTATAAATATTTAATTTACATACTGAAAGGTGATCCCTCACTTTTTAATTGACAAAACCATTTTCCTTTTCAATTTGTCTGGAAATAGCACATTCTAAGTATATAATTCATCAAAGTCTAAATTGCTCTTTCTCTCAATCTCTCACTTTTACCTCCTCTCGCTCTCAGAGCTTGGTGCTTGGGGGGGCTTGCCCCTAGAGACTTGCCACAGGCCAGGTCCTGCAGCCAACCTCACCACGCAAGGCTCAAGATTGGGTGGTTATAGGGGGCTGGCCACAGGACCTGGCTGCAGGCCAGGCCCTGTGGCCAACCACTGGCATACACTGCAGAAGGCTGTGCACAGCTGTGGTTGGATTAACATATAGTAATGAAAATTACTATACATTAAAAAACACATAGAAATTCACTTAAAAAAACAAAGGTTACAGGAATGTTATAGTTAGGCTCACATTTTACATGTATCAGACCATTGGAATTCACCTGTTAGAGTTACCTCAAGTAACTATAATTCATGCCCTAAAGTAACAATAACTTGCATCATCGCCATGCATTACTAATTACCCCACAAATTACGACTCTCATGACATTTTTGAATCATGAATAATATTAATGTAATATTTGCAACAAACTTTTGACGAAAAAGCTGCATTGCTGGGGTGTAAGTTATAATTACCTTAGGGCACGAATTATGGCTACCAGCTGCCAGTAAATCCGCTCAGTAGTTTTTGAGATATTAAAGGAAAATACATGTGTGTGTCTGTACAGTTGGTGTTCATCTATGCTCTGATTGGCCATCTTAAAGAAGACTAATCAATCTGATTGGTTTGTGACAACCTGAAGCCATAATATGTAAGTGGACAGGATCAGCACACCCAGGCCCCAAAGGTGTATATGGGGGTCCCAAATGGACCTCCCCTTTATTATCTGGCCAGTACATTGACAACATGCTCTGGCAGAACTTACAGGACTCTGAGGCATAGTCCTCATTGAAATGCATTGTATAGAATGGCAGGTTTTGAGGGCTACAAAAAGGAGATCATATAAAAGAGTGAT
Organism: Pleurodeles waltl; assembly: GCF_031143425.1. Classification (NCBI taxonomy): domain Eukaryota; kingdom Metazoa; phylum Chordata; class Amphibia; order Caudata; family Salamandridae; genus Pleurodeles; species Pleurodeles waltl. The sequence continues at coordinate 752,972,924 of NC_090440.1, read as the reverse complement.
GACAGATTTTAGTTACCATATACATCATGTGTTGATGGTGCCATAATATTTTTAGGAAATGTGGTGTATTCTAAGGTGTTTTTACCCTGTGAAACGCCTTCTGTTTGAATTTCATGAATCATGCTTGAGAGAAAACTGTTTTCTGTTTAAAGTGAGAGCGTATTTTTGGTAAACTCACACTATCTTTCTCAGCCATATGATAACAACGTCGAACATTCTCAGTAAAACATGTACTTTTCAACAGAAGCAGCCTGTCAGTTGATTCTCTTGTGCTCTAATGCAGCTTCCCGGAGTGTTCTAAAGAACAACTAGAATGCTAATAATCTTAATTATGCCAAAATTCTGACACACCTGAAGCCATCTTGATTGAACTAGTAAAACGTAAAACATTTAAGTTAGAAAGGAACAAAATGAGGGTGTTCATTTTGTCATCAAAATCATAGTGCTATAGAAAGAAAAATTAGGACACGTTTTAAGTGAGTTCTCAAATATCTTTGTTTTCTATTTCATTAAAAAATTCTGACATGCGGACTGAAACATGCACTATCAACTCCAGCAGCCGAGTGCAAGTTAATTAGCTGATGACCAGCTGCTTTACTACAGTATTCTAATGAGCAACTAGGGTGTTAACATTCTGAAATGATGCAAAAAGTGTGACGCATCTGAACGCCATCTTGATTGAATCGAACTGGAAAAGTGAAAGCATTTTATACTGAGGATACCTCAGTAAATGACGAGATTAGGGTGTTTCATACAAATAAGTCTCCAAAGATGGCCACTAGAGAAAAAAAGAGACCAAATGTAGTCCAAATATCGCCCAAATTTTACACAAGTATAGTCCAATAACAGAAGTGTGCAAAACACTTGGAGGCATATTTACAAGCCCCTAGCACGACCTTGCGCTGCCTAGTGTCATTTTTTTTACAATAAGGCGACATTAAGGAGTCCTTCCCCCGCTATCTTTACAAAGTGGCGCAGTGCTTGCATTGCGCCACTTTGTAAACCCTTGCGCTACATTATGCCTTCGACAGGCATAATGTTTGCAAGGGGGTGTTCCAACGCACGGAGGCCTGAAAAAATGGTGCAGTGAAATTTACAACATTTCACTGCAATGCTTTTTACATCATTTTTAACACCTGCTCAGCGCAGGCGTTAAAATGACTCACCCATTTTTATCAAGGGCCCTCCCTGTGCTTTGCTGAACTAGCGTCAAACGTTTTGATGCTAGTGCAGTAAAGCACCACAGTCGCGTCAAGAACTTTGTTGGCAAGTATGGTACATTGGATCACGGAGGGTAGGAGGAATGGGGTCCGGACATGAGCTCATATACCAGAGGGTAGGAGGGAGTTGGGCAGGGGCACCAAACTGACCTTACAGGGCAGGCGTCAGGGTTGCAGCAGCACAACATACCACAAAGGCCAAGAGGGACAGCATTGCAGAAAAACAGACCATTGAAAGCAATACGGAGAGGGCAGGGCCATGCACATGGGCAACATACAGCAAAGGGGAAAGAGGCAAGAGCAGCAATCTGACCATACTGGACTGACAGGAGGGACAACTGCAGCAGAAGGGACCATGAAGTGCAGGAGGGAGGGAGCTGTGGCACAACATTGGACCAGACAAGGCAGAAGGGAGTGGATAGGGTCCTGAACCTGGAAAACATAGGGCAAAGGCAAAGGTGCAGGGCAGGAGCAGCAAGCTGACCATGGAGAGCATCAGTGAGACTATAATATTATACCCATATACATAGGAGGGAAAGTAAGGGTCAGGGGCAGCATGCTGACTACACAAGGAAGGTGGGAGGGGCTGTGGCAGCACAGAAGACCATGCATGGCAAGCAGGAGGGTTAGCAGCAGCACAATGGCCATGGTGGGCAAGAGAAAGGTGAGAGGGGGCATGCACAAAGGACCAATGGTGACTAGTGAAGTTTGAGAGTGGTGGGCTGGAGTTGTGGGGGTTCACATTAGTGAGGCATGACATTGTTTATAGAATAAATGTGCACATTTTCCAGCACAAATATTTAAAATAAAAAGAATAAATAGCAATAGCTGTTTGTATCTCAGTTGTTCCCAGCTTAATAAAAGCCATTATTTGGCAGATTTTTGTACTGTAGCATAAAAATACCAAAGTTAATCAGAATGGATTTAAGCAGAAGTGAACAGAAGCAGATAAATCTCCATTAAAATAAAAGGCTTTTGTGAGACAGGGATTAAATAGGTGGCTGTTGAAACAGCCAGGTACCATCCTGCTGCAAAGGCATGGCATGTGCAAAAGAAAACCATCACGCATGCTCTGCCCTCAATGCAGTATAGGTAAAAACTTCAGATGATATGTAAATTATTTTCATGATTAATCAAAGATGCATTGTAGAGGAATCAAACGAAACAGTTATTTGCTCAAAAAGAGGACACTCTTGAGTTCACATATAGTTGTGTAACCCCAAATCAGTTGTGAAGTTATAGGTAGATGTGTCCTATAAAAGATTAACATTAAGGGCCTGATTGAGATCTGGGCGGAGAGTTTACTCTGTCACAACGGTGACTGATATCCCATACGTAGAAATGTAAATCCCATTGTTTCCTATGGGATTTAGATTTCCAGTCAATCAACAAATACTTAATTTTGGCCAACAGGGCCCTAAAAGTATAAAACACATATATACAATTACACAATAATAATTAAAACAGTACATTAACAACATAGCAAATATATGTCATTTCCAAAGAGCTACAAAACAAAAGCATAAAACATCAAGATGCCAACACGGGCAATAAGATAGAATTTAGTAAGCAATGTAATCAGTTTGATGTGGGAAGGGTAGTCAATACATTTCTGTGAATTTTCCACATCATGCCCACAACTTGGCAACTGGGATAGCAAGTTCCAGGCTTAACTCAGCCCTCAAAATGTGAAGTGCAACAGAATAGTTGGAGGCATCCAAGTGCCTGCTAGTAGGTGTTGACCAAGTCCTGCCCAGTAAATCGATTTCAAACTGTGAATGGTTGGAAAGTTGATAGTGGCAGGATGTGTGCAAGCACTGAAGTGACTCCTTAATACTCATTAACCAGGGAAATTTGTTGGATCTGTCACTAGCCATGACATTGTGGAGGGCTTTAGTGCACAAGTTCTGGAGTAGTCCACAGCCTGCGGCAATGCAAAAGGGGATGCAACTTTACTTTATTAGCTAGACTAGTTAAGCCTATGTCCAAGCGTAATGGATATAACAGGGTACTGGGGGAGTGAAGCTAAATTCTGTCAAAATGTAGTTTCAGTGATGGCAAGCAAGTCAATGTTGGAAAAGCCTCGTATAAAATTGACCCCAAAACCTTAGCCTCATATATACAGAGAACTTTAGTAATAGGTTTAGTATGTGTGGCACTATGGGGGTCAATATGACCCCGGCGGTCGGTGTAAATATGGTGGTAGTACCGCCAACAGGCTGGCGGTACATATCACCACATTATGACATTGGCAGGCTGGCTGAAGCCAACCCCGCAATGTGCCACACCGACCGCCATGGCGGTACCAGCCGACGGGCTGGAGATAACAATCTCCAACCCTGCGGCCACTACTGTCCCACCGGTGGCATTATGACCCTGTCTACCGCCATGGTTTTTGTGGCGTTCGTAACACCACGAAACTCATGGCGGTAGGCCCTACCAGTGACAGGCACACTCGCAGGCACACACCATGAATTCACACACTCACTCACACAGGTATACACGCATTCATACATGCATGCATCCATTCATTCACATACACATCCGTACACACATCCAAACTTACACGCAGACACACATTTGCATTTCCATTCATTCACACATTCTCACACATGCACACACACACACAAGCAACACTACACACTCATTATCATTCATTCACACACTCACACATTCATGCACACACCCCAACACACACACACAACACCCTCCATCCTCCTCCACTGTCGGAATCCCGACTTACCTGAATCCAGGGGGTCTTCTGGCAGAGGACAGGCCAGGGCGCTGCTACCGCCAGCAGCGCCCACCAGCAGAATACCGCCAGGCCGTATTGTTTGACATAATACGGCTGGTGGCAGTCCACTGGCGTGGCACTACTGGTGGGTAATAGCGGCACATTAACACCTTACGCCAGAATGGCCACAGCCAGATTTCCGCCCTTCTTGTGATGGAAATCCAGCTGTGGTCATATTATGGCGGACTGATGTTACCCGTGGTGACGGTCTTTCGGTGGCCGTCAACACAGCAGTAGGCGGTACTTACCGCCAATCTTAAAATGAGGGCCTATATTCCTTGTATAGTGCCCTTTAAAGTTGTTTAAATTTAAGAGCAGCTTACCCAATATGAGATCTCCATTGCATGTGCCCAATAAACAAAACCCCCAGGTAAGTAAAGGAATCAACCAGCTCTAGGGCCCCCAAAACATTTTTTTTCTCCTGTAATGCTTGCCAGAATTAAACAACATCAACTTAGTTTTGGTAATGTTGATTTCCTGTCCCCAAAGCGATGTAAGAGCTTCTGTAGCCCACTTGTGGTCTTGGAAATCAACAACGTGTCATCAGCAAATAATAAAATTGGGATTTTCGTTCAAGCCACTACAGAGGCATCTGGTTCTACCTGGGCTCAAAAGGAGGCTATATCATTAATGTACAAAATGAAAAGTGTAGGAGTGAAGATGCAGCCCTGGCATATGCCTCTACGTACTGGTAGCTTGTCAGTCAACTCATCCTGATTCCCCTACCTATGGTGTGAAAAGCTATTCTCGTGGAGGATTTAGATTTCAGTCGACAAGATATCTGTCATCATTGTGACTGAGTAACCACTCCATCGAGATCTCAATCAGGCCCTCAATGAGTTTTGAAGAAAGTTACCTCCCACCAGAGAGACCAAGACCTCCAAACAATGGGCAGATTCTGTCTTATAACTGTGTAAATGCATGAAATATGTTACTCTGAAAGTCACAGTACAGCATCAAGAAAGCAATTCACATCTCAACTACAGCTTTAATATCAAAATAAGTGAAAGCTTAGTGACAGCCTCTCATACAGTCTATACTAGCCAGGTGTACAGTGCTGGGACAGCTTTATATAGAGCGTCAATGTCAAGTGAAGGTACGCAGACACCATGTGAAGCTTGAAGAATTATTTATTGATAAACATGCCCATGATGGGCGACGTGCCCAGAAGTTATCACGTCTAGCAGCAACTGCTGCACCGGTCGTAACCAAGACCACGAGTTCCAGTTCCAAGATTCTGAGAACAGAACAGAAAACTTGTGGTCCGGGTTAAACACATGGTTACATTTCCTCAATAACCCTTCATACAATACATAAGTATACCACAACAATAAAAATGTGTACAATATATAAGTATACCACAGTATGTAAATATGCCACACAGCATATCTCCCCTTAAACAAGAAAAAGACAAAACACAGCAATTGAAAACATTACTTCTGCTTCTAATACATTACAAAGTCATTAAAACAGTTTGGAATTTTAACAGAGCGTGAGGAGCGTGAATTGAGTCTTTTCCCTTCAACATTTAGTTGATCACTTGTCAGGTTCTGACCCATAGAAGAACAGCTAGTTTCCTGAACCACTGAGCTTAGATTTTGAGTATGTACCTGTTATTGGTTATTTTGAAAACACACTATCAGGATATAACCACCACACCCATTCAATTGAGTCATTGACTATTTTATTTTTCTTGATTATATCAGGTTGCTCTGGAGACACTTTAACTAATTGTCTCCTGTTCCACCAATCCTTTATATCGCACAAGAACAGCCCCCTTCCTGCCCTTTTCCACCTTCATGGGTACTGACAGCTTAGATTCTCCTTTTGTTATACTCTTTAAATTTCTTATCATAACCCAATCTCACTGACATATATCTTTACCAGACACATTGGCCCTCATTACGACTTTGGCAGTCTTTTTTGAAGACTGCTGTGGCGACGGCTGCCAAAAGAACGCCATGGAAGGGGTATTCCACCCTCCATGTTATGAGTTACAAACACAAGACCTCCAGAAAGGAGCCATAAAATCTACACCACCAGATTTAACAATGGTGGTAGAGAGGCGGTCCCACCACGCTTAACTCCCCGCTAACAACAAACCACCCTCCAAATTACGAACCACGAAGCACTCCCAGTGGTATACCTAAGGCGGTAATCCACTGATAGTGCGGGCCGCAGCAGTCGATTTTGCAACTCCACAACAACAGAAGCCAAAATTGGCCACATTGAAAAACCCACACTTTATACACATACACACACCGCACACACACCAACAGCACTATAAAACACCCCCCAAACAACCCACAATTCCTTGCAAATTCACAAATTCTGCTACACGTTGCCAGCCCACATATCTCTAGAACTGCACACACAAACCACAGCCGCCTATACACCCTTAATGCATCATTCACCACACATCATACCTCTACACCAAACACACACATCATCACTGGACTCAATCAAAACCTCACAGCATCCCACATATCCAAACACCCTGCACCCCCACCAAACACCCCACCCTCTGCACAACACACACACTACACCCACTACACAATCGCCATCTCCCCACAAAAGCACTCCTGTTTCACTGACAATGAGTTGCAGGTCATGGTCACAGAAATTGTTAGGGTGGAGCCACAGCTGTTTAGTGCACAGATTCAGCAGATATCCATTGCCAGGAAAATTGAGCTATGGCGGAGAATCGTAGACAAGGTGAACTCTGTGGCAACCCGTCCATGCACAAGGGATGACATAAAGAAGAGGTGGAACGACCTACAGGGCAAGGTGCGTGCAATGGCATCTAGGTACCAGATTGCTGTTATGAAGACTGGCGGTGGACCCCACTTCCTCCCCCAGAGCTGACATCATGGGAGGACAAGGTCATGGCTATCCTGCATTCTGAGGGCCTCACTGGAATATCCGGAAGGCTGGACTTTGGTACATTACCCATACTTCTCTACCATCATGTGCGCCTGCATTGCATATCTCCCCGTCACCCTATCTCCCTTCAACACACTCCATCCCAAACTCATACCCACCACCTTAACCACCCTCATCAATTTCCCTTGTATGCCCAAACCAATAAAATGACACCTCTACAATGTCATCTTTCACACACATAGGTAATGCATGGTCAACATGAAGCACTACCATCTGGCCCATCTGGCACCTCTAGTCAGTCAAACACCACAAGCATTACCCAGCCCACGTCAGAGCACCCCAAATCGTACTCTACTACAACAGCAGTCACCCAACATCCCCAAACCTCTGTCCACAGGACACGTCAATCAACAGTGCACCTACCTGTACAGGGACCAGAGTAAACACCTCTCAGGCAAGATGAAGAAGGTCCTGTGGAAAGTGGGGGAGGGCACACAGTTCAGGGGACACAGGCACAGGGGGCCAGGGCCAGTGGGAGGACATCTGTGTGCCAAGGGGTGGGCCAACCCAGGGAACTGACTGTCCAGGAGGCACTGTCACAAGTCCTGGGCGCATACCAGAAATCTCAGGACAGTTTGGTCCAGGTACTCACCACCTTGCAGGAGAACCAGAGGCAGCAGAGGGAACAACACCAGGAGGTCATGCAGCAGTTCCAAGCACATAATGCCAACATGGGCTCCACAGAAGGGGTGCTTAGGGAAATTGCCACCATCATGCGTGAGTCCTCAACACACCAGTGGGTCCCTTCCACTAGCCAGAGTACTGACCAGCCCTCTACAACAGCTGCAGCTAGTGGACTGGAGGGCTTGCCAAAGGACTTACAGCCCACCAGCACCACTCCCTCTGTAGCAGAGGAACCACCCCGCAAATGTTTCCTGCGAGCCAGACCTCCTACAGAGACTGTAGCCAAGACAAAAACCACTGCCAGGAAGTGAGCCTCTCATTCATGTCTCCCTTGTGTGCCACTGAGACACCTTGCTTACTTTGGACTGTCATGGCTCCTTTTTCCTATGGCACTATGGATACTGGACCTGTTCTACAAACTAACTGAGCCACTACACTGAAGATTCCGTCCACCATCACCCCACTTTTTTGCTCTAACCCTTCCTTTTTGTAATTTAAATAAACACACTTGAACACAACTGAAGGATTTGTGCTTTTATGTTATCGATAAGCAATGCCTTGACCTTTATTTTCCTGTGCAAATGTAATGTAAATATGAATCCATCCAATGTACACTCAGCTTGGGGTACACATTACCAGTGTAAGTGCTTGTCGCAAGCCACCATCCACCATACTGTGTGAAAGAAGTCTGTAGGCATTCCACGAGTACACAGTAGTGACCACACCAACATGTGAAAAAAGGGAAACCTTTAGTGACATTCAAATTAGAAGTAAAGCAACATGAGCCCCTGTAACATACCAGCCTACATTAATTTGGTCACATCAACTTAATATTATACACTGCAATAAACTCGAAACAGTAGCAGTGACAAGACACAACTTTTGTAGTGCCTTAGACAAAGTAACAAGGTTATAGCTATGCAATGTTGTCAGTATGCCAATCCCTCCTCCACCTAGTCAAGACCAAACTGTCAGGGACAATGAAATCACAGACAGGTTGTGTAAGCACATTGAAACTCATATTACATTCCCAGCAACATATGCTAAGTACTGTATGAAATGAGGATGCAGTTTCATGCGGGCATGTATTTTGACCTGCAGTTAGGCAGAATGAACTTTTCTCCATATTTCAAACCTGTGGCAACACTAACCACTGATGGAACAGTTTTAGGTTTCAAAGTGCACACATTTGAGATCTGTACATTAAAGCTGCCACACAGCTCTTCACTAAAGTAGTGGCATGAATAGAACTACAGACTTACCTGACTGTCATTGGAAGTACTGGTGTATGAGATGTGTCCTTTTGTCCACATCATCCTCCTCCCCATCTTCATCACTGTCCTGCGTTTCGTCTGCTGGCACAGGTTCATTGTCTCCTCTCTCCTCCTCCAGTATTGGCACATACCTTTTGAGGGCCATATTGTGAAGCATGCAACAGGCCACAACTATCTGGCAGACCTTTACAGGGGAGTGGAGTAGGGATCCACCAGAAATATGTATGCACCTAAACCTGGCTTTCAGAAGGCCAAATGTTCTTTCTATCACTCTTCTGGTCCATCCATGTGCCTCATTGTAGTGAATCTCAGCCTCTGTCCTCGGATTCATCACTGGTGTCAAGAGCCAGGATGGGTTCGGGTAGCCGTAGTCACCTGGAAATAGTTAAAACCTCACATTACATGTGTACAATACTACAGAGGACAACTTAAAGGTGATACACTGACATACATTGAATGAAAACATCATACTCATCAATGAGCCAGACTCTCTCTCTCTGTAGCTGTGCTATCATCTGTGGGACATTTGTGTTCCTCATTATGTAGGCATCATGTACAGATCCTGGAAACGTGGCAGTAACATCAGAAATATACTGATCAGCAAGGCACACGATCTGCACATCTTCCTTTCTCTAAACACCCGCTCATTTATTCTGAGAGGAACCAAAGCAATATGGGCCCCATCAATGGTCCAATCACATGTGGAATATGTCCCATTGTATAGAAAGCAGCATTAACAGTGGGCAAATCATCACTTTGGGGGATTATGATACAGCTATTCATGTGTCTCAGCAAAGCATTCAGAACATTTTTCAGCACTAAAACAAGCATTGGCTGAGACATACCTGCAGCCAAGCCCACTGTCACCTGAAATGATCCACTGGCCAGGAAGTGGAGCACTGACAGCACCTATACTGTAAGAGGTATTGCAGTAGGACTATGAAGAGCAGGAATGAGATCTGGATCGAATTGTGCACACAGTTCAATGATTGTTGCCCTGTTCAGACGATAGGTGAGAATTATATGGTGTTCCTCCATTGTAGCCAAGTCAACTAGGGGTCTGTACACGGGTGTATTCCTCCTCCTCTGCAGTGGTTTGGTATCTAAACAAACCAAACATCACAAGTGTGAGACAGCATAAGGGATTTGAACTCACAACATTACAGAAATTAGAGCTTTCTAATAAATTTCAGACAACCAATGTTTGAAATCTGCTCTGGTTGCCTCAGCATGCAAATGGACCTCTAATAATATCCAATATTATTAATGGTAATACTGCTTCACAGTTGTAGTCTAAGCTATAAGACATATTTGCATCATAACATTTAAAACGTTCTTCAACTACTCTTTATTCAAGCAGTGTACTGGTATAACCGCTGGTATTGGAAGGCAGAAATCTGCCACCAAATGTACAATGTTAACGTGTGGGAATTGCCTTGGTGTGAATACTATAAGTACCTATGACTCACATATCATTGACTACAATGATAACAATCTTGAGAAAATGGCATCCTCCTGTCCTGCATGCAGATGACAGATGGAAACAACCTCACTTCACTGGCATTAGTCACCATGGCGGAGGGCTGTTATAACCACCATGCAACTCCTCATTGGATAACGTTGATGTCTATGGAGAACAGGGGCCAGTGATGATCACCGCCGGAGGTAATGGTGGTTACTGGCGCAGACTTGACTGCCATTTTCAGAATCCCATTTCACTCGACTCCTGACTCTCACCCTATCAAGACCTCCACTGCATGAGCTGCTGTGTCCTGTGTCTGGAAGTCACAATGGCCCGTGCTACAGGGGATAGGGACCTAGCCTTCACATCCGAAGAACTCAAGAAGCTTGTGCACTGGGTCCTACCCCTATATGGACAGTTGTAGGGGGCTCCAGATCAACAGGTGAGCCCCGTTTTGGTATATTAGATGCAACATGGCTGTATGTTGATGAATGTGTGTGCATGTGATGCGTCCTTTAGGGAGTATTGTCTGGTGCATGCAAAATGTACACAGAGGTACAAGTGATGTGTATGATGATTGTGAGATTGATACGGTATGTAGTCAATTACTGTAACTGATTGAAGTGTGTAGTTAATGGTATCCTTCTGTCTGTGTCTCATATGCAGGTCAGGGCCCATTAGAAGAAAGGGTTATGGCATACGGACTCTGAGGGTCCATAGCCGGCAGAGCACCCATTGCAGAAAACGATGGGAGGTCCTCAGACACTGGGCCCGGAAGGCCGCGGAGGCCCAGCTGGTGACGTCCTCCCAATTAGTAAGGGGTGCCCGTCGGACCCTGAACCCCCAAATGGCCCTCATACTGGCGATGGTCAACCCAGAGCTGGATGGGCACTTGAGGGCAGCACATCAGCCACAAGGGGGTGAGAACTCACAGTGTTCTTTTTGTTTCCTTAAGACTGGCAGAGTCTTTGGATACCAAGGTAATATTTAGTGTATGCCTAAGTAAGCCATTGTTGGTAATGTTGAACAGTTCTGTATAGCAATGCTGAGTGGTATGTAAAATAGGTATTCGTTTTTTTCTGAGATTTCTACGTAAGTAAGGTCCTATATCACGACTCTTCAGTGTAGGCATGATACTCTGATGTCTACTATCTAGGTGGTATGTACTGGCAATTGCAAGTTGTTCAGACACTGTAACGGAGTAAGCAAAGCTGTTTCTTTGCCAACAGGCAGACCTGGATCAGTGAGTCTTAATATGTGTGCAGATTTCAAAGTACAGAGTTGCTCATGGAGGATGGTAGTTTCTTCAGAATTCATGTTTAGCTTTTGTTCCCAGGCAATGGTGCGATCTTGTGGTTGTCTGTCCTTGTGTGCATTAGCATCATCTGGGCAAGGAGTGGGGGCACTGGCAAGGGGGGAGATGCAGCCCACAGGACCCAGGAGGCAGTGTCCACTGACACCGAGGGGACCAGTTGGTAAGAGGGCGAGGGGAGCACCACGGGTGAGACAGGAGCTGCTACAACTGACTCTGATTCCTCCTCTGATGGGAGCTTCCTGGTGGTTGCAGACCCCTCTGGGACTACCCCAGGCACATCCTCTTCTGCCGCCCCTGTTCCAGCACCGCCCTCACAGTAGCTCCCCACCCAGTTTCCTGTGCCTGCTCACCCAGGAGGGTGGGTGTCTCTTTCGCCGCATGCAACTCAGTCCCTGCCCCAGTCAGCCGTGCTGCTCTCAATGAGGAGCCTATTGACCTCCTGAGGAACATCTCTGTAAGGCAGTCAACATAGTGAATGCCATTCAGGGGCTGGCATCTCAGATGCAGCAATGCCTATGTGGAGGGCATTCACCTTGGCTTGGCTGCCCTACAGAGATCGTATCAGGCTCTGGCCTCCTCTTTGACGGCAGTGAATGCCCCTAGCTTTTCCGCCCCCCCCCTCCAACTACAAGTACCTAGTCCCAGACACCTCTCTCCCCACTCATCCCAAGCACACAATCAGACAAGCATGCACCCTAAACAACAGACAGGACTCACAAAGACAAGCACCACAAATCACACCACAAGCATACACACAGCCAACACACAGAAGCACACACACCAACAGCCACTGCTTCCACTGTCTCCCCCTCAATCTCCCCCTCACAGTCACATCAGTACTCACACCTGCAAGCACTGCATCCCAGTCCCAGATCCTGCCACCTGTTCAGCGTTGCCCACAGTCACCACAACAGAAGACATGCAGACTAGCACCCCATACACCACATGGGCAGTCACCACCATCACAACCACATGCAGCACACCCACCTTACTTGCAGACACCACCCCAACATACGTACACACTGCCTGCCTATCTTCTCCCACCCTCCCTTCCCCCTCCTCCCAAAACACATAAACAACCCCACACACCCACCCAACAGTCAGCCACCTCACACAAGCACACTTTGTATGCACCTACATCCAAATCCAGCACACCTACACATCCTACAACCACTCCCTCTACCTTCACTCCCAAACCTGTGCCCACAGTCCACCCCACTGTACCTAAAAAACTTTTCCTTGCCCGCCTTTACCTGTTCCCTCCTCCTGACCAACCCTGTGTTGTCGCTAAACATTAGGTTCCTCTCCCCCAGCACAGTCCCTCCAGCTCCCAGTTCTCCCATGCCCCCTAGTGTTCTGAATGTCCCTCCCCTGCCAAAAAACCTCCCTCTACAAGTCAAAAGGTAGCCACTCACCCCCCCGCTCCAAACCCATTCCCCGCCCCCTAAACCAAAAACAAAATGCCCACCCCTCCCAAACCAAAGTCCAAGGACCCTCCTTCCAAAACAACCCCCACCACACCCACCCGCTGCCTCCTGAGGTGCCTGACTTCCACATGGATGTCCCTACCCTGTGGAGTCAATTAAGCTGTCAGGAGTCCTATTGGGACTATCTGTGGGCCATTCGTGTCCTGAGATATCTTTAGACATTTGGACTGGCCAATGGCCCTTTGTTTATAGTTATTGTTTCAATTATTACCTATTTTAAGTTAAGATACGCAGCTCAATACAGTGGTAAACTCACATGTATTTATCCTGCCTTTCTTATGGCTCATGTAATTGTTGTATTTTACAGAGGATTGTTCTCCATGTGTGTGATATGTGTGTGTGTGTTGTGCAAGTTGTGTGAGTGTTGGGTGTGCGTTTGTAGTTTGTGTGTAGTGGTGTGTTTGTGGCTGTGTGTGTGTGTGTGTGTATCGGGACTGGTGTTTGTTTGGGGTGTATGTATGCATCACAGTTTGTGGCAGGTTTGTGTGTTGTGTGTGGGTGTGTCACTCTCACCTCCCTCCCTTGTGTGGTAGGTGGCTGTACTCACGGTTGCTGTCTTTGTCCCTGGACATGAGTGTCTCCTTTTATATAGTTAGTTTCCTCCTGGCCTTTCGTGGTGGTGGTACTTCCCCGGAAATCCTGGTGGTCTGCTAAGTTATAATTTGGTGGGTGGTGAATGGTCTTCCGCCGGCCTGAAGATGGCAACCAAAATGGTGCATTGGCTGTATTTGGGTGGGTTCACCGCGGTGGTCGTAATATGGCGGTCTTCACCGCCGGTGTGGCAGTCAGCTGACCGCCAAAGTCGTAATGAGGGCCATAGTGTCTTGGATCATAATTCTTTTTAGATTTCCCTTTGTTTTAAAACCACTATGGTATTTAACTTTTTTTGTCTACCTCCTCAGAATAGGTACATCTACTCATTCTGTCCAGGCAATTTGGATAAAAACGAGTGTGTACCTTGCGCCTCCTTCATAAGGTAAATGGAGTTAGTGCAAGGTAACATTGTGAATGGAAAATAAATCCATTTAGAATAATAGTCAATCATTAACATCAGATATTTCATGTTGTTGAGAATCAAAGTGTATGGTCCTGCAAAATCTAATCCTACATTTTCTCCAGAAGCACTCAGAAAAGGTGCAGGGCATAAAGGTTTTTCTTTAAACTTCCAATGTTTAACTGATATTAAACAGAACACTTATCAATGAATTGTTTGACATTGGAGTCTATTGATGGCCACTAATAATGCTGTTTTAATCTTTGAACAGTTTTGGAGATTCCTAAGTGACCTTGATGAGCTAATTGTATTAACTAATTTCTTAAATGTACAAGTGGAACATATTACTCCCCCCCGCTTTGGTAAATCATTAAGTACAAACAATTCATCAGCTACCTGTGAAAACATTTTTAATTCTCAAGACAGCCATCTTGTTTGTGGCCATTCATTAAGTACAGATCTCTTAATTTCTTGCATGTTGTCATCTTCACTTCATGCTTGTAACCATTCTTCCTCAGAAATGTTACTATTACTACCACTCTCTGCATCTATTACAGCCACCATGCAGTTAGTGCCTTCAAAATCAACATCATCTTAATCATTCTCCAAAGATATATGTGACAAACTATCTGCTCTAGAAATTCTTGCCACCTGACAAGTGTTTAACTTTATAATTGTATGCTTGCAATTTTTAAATCAATCTTATTAGTCTGGCTGATAAAGCATTGGTACCTAGGTCATTCAATATGTTTACTAATGGTTTGTGGTCTGTGTACAATTCAAACCTTTGACCCCGTATATACATTCTAAATTTATGCCCTGCCCAGACAAAAGCTAACACCTCTCTTTCGATTGTGCTATAAACATTTTCCGAACATTTGAGTGTTCTTGACATAAATCCTATGGTGCACTCTCTTCCATCAGACTGTAGTGTGGTAATTTTTATGTATCCTTTGCGCGTTTGCTTCAGGCGTTAGGCCCTTGTGCACTTTGCCCTGGATGTATTTTATTCCTTTGCTTGCAGCATAGAGCCTCTGTGCACTTTGCTCTAAATGCATTTTGTTCAGCTTCGTACTGTTATTTTACAAATAGCCAGTTCTACGGTCTTGTTTTATTTTTTATATCACACTGTTTAGCCTACTTCAGCACTGGAGTTCTCAATAACACATTCTTGTTCACTCTGTGCTTCAGTCAAGGTCAGTCTGGTACATTGCTGATAGACGTGGTAGGAGTTTAGTCTTTGGATTACTTACGTAGGGACATTTTGTGATCACACTGTCATGTTAGTTATAAAAACACTTCCTTGTCCTAATACACGCAAGAGGGAGATTCCGACCAGGGAACCACAACTAGACGCTGACTGCCTTGTTGCAGATGCTGAACCAGATCACAGGCCTTTGCTCAGGTATGAGGGTTGATGTCTTCCCGGGGAATCTGAAAGGCAAGTTAGTAGCTTAACATGCTGTGCTCTAAATATAAAATACTTAGAGAGAATAGAACCTATTAACACCATGATAGAGTTGTTCTTATGTTTCACTCTCATCGTGACTATTTCAATCCTACTGTGTTGTATGGTTCTGTTTATTGCAGCTCATGCCTTAATATCTAAAATGCAGTCATTTTATTAAAAATAATATATAAAACTTAAACTGCCTATGTCATTTGTATATGAGATCATATTGTAAATGAGAGAGCTGATTGGGAACTGAGTGACCACGACTTCCCTGAGAAGCACTAAAGATGTCATGCGCTCGGCTGCCCAATCATCCCTACCCCTTGGGAGAGATGAGGCACTGCTAGTTAGCCGGAGCAAAACCAGATTGAGGGTGACATAGGTCCTCCAAAGTGGGTCAGACTCAGTCCCCCACACCAGGAGCGATCCTGCTACCTAGAAATCCAGTAGTCTCATTTAGGACAATGAGAGCCCACGCGACATGGCGCCGCCAACGTTTGGTCTGGCTCTAATTTTCAGGTCCGACTGACTCTCTCGGTCTCATATATATATTGACTCCTCGGTTCCGTTAACGGAGACGTCCGTGGCGCTGAGGATTTTTCGCCACTGCAATATAGGTAGATCCTATTATTTTGTGGTCGGTTGTTCAAGCTTGAACTCTGAAAGGAAAACCCCAATATTGGTGGGCCTTCTCTGAACTAGCGTTGTTTTCGTAATGGCGAATCCCCAAGTAGTGAACATCGCACTTAAAATGCGACTACCGCTCACGGGACATCTGTTAGCACATGGTCTAACGAACCAGGGTGGTCCGGTCACATTTGTGGTGGATGCCCATGCAGCCTATAGAACAGAACTTTTTTATTCTTGGGTCATATTTCCGGCAGTTGATGGGGCTTCACACACTTTTCATGATTATACTGTTGCGAATGCCCCTGGACAATACAGGGCATATGCATCCTTAGACATATCTTTATCTTATCAAGAACACCATAATTGGCTTGATGGCGCCCTCCCACATACCATAGCACAAGTAAGGTTAGGTCCACTAAGTAATGATGGTCCTAACTGTCCTTTATTGGCTACATATACACCACATCCTGCGGTTGCACAATTGGCAGTGGCTGAAGTTCGTCGTTTATGTACGGACTTAACGGCTACATATAGACGCTTAGTTCAATTTGTGATGCAGACACTAAATACAAACGCAGCGCATGCTGCTCCCGCGCAACCACAAGCAGTGGTTCCAGGTATCTATCCGGCCACTGCGCATTCAGTTATGGGCAAAGTACCGGCTAAACGAGAGGAGACTCCATTTTGGCAGGCGCAAAAAATTAATACACTGGAAGCAGTTTTTCCCCATACGGGACCTCAGGATAAACATAGAATATTGACAATATGTTTGCCGTTTGGTATGGTTCCTACTGTGGACCATTATAATACATGGGGCACGGTGTTTGCTCTACACTACAGCACACGGTACACCGACATTGGCTAATTTACCGGAAACGCTCAAACAAATTCAAGATGAATATGGGGCTTCCCCAGCCTTAGATTTAGGGATGCAACTGATGGGCAATTTTGCCACGGTTTCTTCTATTATATTGAGTAATCTAAAAGGGGAGGCAGTGGCACTAGCGGTGCGTATGCGTCTTCGAGAAGTCCCGCAGCTTAATCAGGAGCGGGAGCTGCCGAGAATAATAGCGGAAACATATTCAAGTATCGGTCGTGATAGCCTAGGGGCTAGACCGCAAAAACCACAGTTTCAGGGTAAGAGTAGTAAGAATACTACTAAACAACAACAACCTGAGGATACTAAAAAGCGCTGGGAGAAAAAACAGCAAACACCTAAAAAAGAAAGGGGAGAATCTCAACGACCGGAGACCCCGCAGGCTAAATATAATCTCAGAAATAGGGATAATTTGAAGACGCCTGATAGATATCAATATACTGATACACTCCAATCTCGTTCTTTTCAGGACTCATCGGAAAAGAGAAATGAGAGAGGTGGGCGGTCAGAGCGGAGAACTGAGTACGTGAAACCGAGACAGGAATCACAACGCTCTTCGGAGGTTTCTGTCAAGAAGGAAGAGAAACCGATCCAACAAAAACAGCAGTTTAAAAAGAAAAAAGTGGCGGCAGTCTCATTTAGACATGCCACACAAGAAGAGAGTTCTCTTGAAGAACAAGACATGGGCACTAGCACTGTTAGACAGCGCGGCAGAGGTCACAATAGTTCGCCGGAATCTTCTAGAGCATCTGGAGGTGAAAGCAACTGATGACTTCATACAAGTCGAAACGGCAGATATGCGTGTCTCTGATCCCGATAGAGTTTATACAGTAACTTTACAGTTGGAAGGGGACATTGAGCGCACAATAAAAGCCATCTTTTGGGATCATGTAGTCAAAATGTATGACATCCTGCTGGCCGAACAGGATTGGCCCCCTGACTTTGTTCACGACTGTCCAGTTGGGGAGGAGGTTATTACACCTTCGTTCTCACCACTTGTTCCGGGAGAACTCGCAGAGTCCTATAGCATTAAATGGGCTCTGGCACAAGCCCCTGCCTTATATAGAAATCATGTGGGGTGGGATAGGGATTCACCTTATCATGTAATTCCAATTAAAGGCGAACCTCAGCCACAACCGCAATATCCTATAAAATTTGAAGCAAGGGCATCGGTTAGGAACATACTTACACAATTGGAGTACCAGGGAGTAATTGAGCCCTGAGTCTCGCCGATGAATAATCCCTTATTCCCTGTAGCTAAACCGGACCCTTCTTATAGGATAGTGGTGGATTACAGACATTTAAATGGACATGCACGCACATATGCAATACAAAATTCACACAGCGCTGCGCTTATGAATAATTTAGTGCGTAAAAAATACAAAACGACTTTAGATATCTCGAATGGTTTCTTCTGCCAGAATATAGCGCCTGGAATTAGGGATTTCACTAGCTTTAGCGCGTTTGACTCTCAGAAAAAAAAAATTTGTTTGCCTCAGGGATATAAGAATAGCCCAGGACTGTTTTCGGCTCGTGTCACTGAAATCTTGCACGAGTTGGACCCTGAAGCTTTGTCATATGTCGATGATATATATCTGACAGACGACGAGTTGCTACAACATTTAAGGCGGGTAGCCCGCATTGTTGTGGGATTTGCCGAAATTAGCTACAAATTTAACTTCAAAAAGTCGAAAATTGCATTCCTCAGTGTCATTTTCCTGGGATATGAGCTGTCGAATGAGGGCAAGAGCATAGCGCCACACTTTTTGGAAAAATGTGCAAGATTGCATCCTCCGAATACAATTAGGAAGCTGCAGTCGTTATTGGGATTTCGACATTTTGGCAGAACTTACATTCCTGATTATGCTACATGTATAAAGCCTTTATACGAGTTGATTCGCCCAAATTTTTCAAGTAGATTTTGGACGATTGAGCATTCACATATTCTTCGAGACTTGCAAACTGATCTCTTAGCTGTAAAACATTTACACACACGGGACAATAAGACACATCTGGTCATCAGGGTAATAGCTGGGGCCGTTGGGTTCACGTATGTCACCTGCAATGAGGGTGAAACAGTCCCGATAGGATAAAAGTCTCACTTGTATTCTGCTGCAGAACAATGTTTCGCACAAACGGAGACAATTCTCACTGCTGTACAGATGGCTGTGATTAAAGAAAGACCTCTTGCCCAGGGCCAACGCATTATTGTCGTTTCCCCGATTCCAGCCTTAGAGGCTGTTACGAAAGCAAGTGTTTCTAATGCGGAAGCACTACACCCGCGCTGGATACAATGGGCTACGTCTTTGACAGCCACTGATGTAGATTACATTTGTGACCCAAAACTGCAGACTCAAGAATTTCTTCAATATGAAATGGAGTACCCAGTTCCCGCTGGCACGCTGCCTATTGATCAATATCAAGTGGTGATGTACACTGATTGCTCTGCGCAGCCTGTGGTGGGAACTAAACAACAGTATTCTACTACATGTGCGGTGGTGAGCGGCTATATGGAGGGGGAGAAGTTCTGCCCCCAACATACTTATACACAGACCTTGGGAGACTGTACGGCACAGTTGGCTGAGCTGAAAGCTCTGTTATTGGCATTGGAACATGTGGATCCAGCACAGTTTACACTGCTTGTTTGTGATTCCTATTACTGTGTTCAGTCTTTCAATTAATATTTGCATGAAGGTTGCGGATCTGAAGGAAACGCTTCCTAAAGTCCATGTTGTACATACACTTGGACATCAGCGCGTTGGAATACAGATTGCTGGAAATACTTTGGCTGATGAAGCCGCGAAATCGGCAGTGGCAGTTGCCACTGTAGTCGCAGTAACTCGTTCGAGTTCCAAACCAGACACAGAGATTATGGCTGCCACAAGGGCTATGGCTGATGGCATGCCATATCCTAAAGGATTCCCTTCAAAATATAATTTTTCCATGGGTGGTATGCTGAAGGCTGAGGTTAAAATCCCGGGCGTTGGTGTACGCGATGTGCCCAATAAAATTGTGCAACCTCAATTGATCACTGCAGCTCATGAGCGGGCGGCATCTGCACATGCAGGCGTGGCTGCCACAATTTCGCTCTTACAGGCCCGTTACTGGTGGCCTGGTCTCTATAAAGAGACGAAGCAGTATGTCCTTTGTTGTGACATTTGTCCACAAATTAAAGTTTCCACGGCTAGACGCCCGCAGCAGACGCCCCTTCTAACATTGAATAAACCATTACAGTGTGTGTACTTGGATCATTGTGGTCCGTTGACCCCAGATAGTGCATACAAATATATATTGGTAGCTGTAGATTCGTGCTCCAGAATTGTGTGGGTCTGGCCACAGCGCTCGGCTGACGCTCGGACCGTTATTAAAGATTTGCGCATCTTTGTCGATACATATGCAGTTGCGGCTTTTCATTCGGACCAGGGCCCTGCTTTTGCCTCTAAGGCATTCAGGGACACCATGGCTTCATTGGGGATCCAACTCCAGTTCTCGTCTCCATTTCATCCTGAGGGAAATTCTGTTGTGGAGCATTTAAATCGCGATTTTAAGCAATCTTTAACGGCCAGAGTTATAGGTACGTCGTAGCTGGCTAGCACACCTGTATGGAGTACAGAGAGCACTGAATAACTTGCCTAGAAGGTCCCTGGGGGGTCGTACTTCATGTGAGTGCCTGTTTGGAACATGAATGTATGTTCCTGATCTAGATGGTCCTGGTGTGGAGGCGGCAGATACGCCCTTTGACATAAATGATCGTGTCACTGTTTGGCAGGATTTACAACAATTCCGTGAAGATAACTCTTCTGCCAGTGCTGCCTCCACTGGAATTAAGGATGAACCAGTATCGCCTACTGGTTGGATTCCCAGAGTTGGGGATCTTGTGTGTGAAAAGGTCGCAGTAAAAAAAGAATTTGGCCCTTCGTATCGAGCGCCAGTCCCTGTGTTAGGGGTCCACGGAACAAGAACTGTGATTTTTCCACCGTTGCAAGGGGCCAAAGGAAATCGCTTTGTATCCATCGACAATGTCAAGTTACAACATGTGGCCGATTCTGCACAGCAGACCAAGAGGAGAGGCCAGTAGTTCCGGAATCCCTCTCACTACTGGGGATGATGTTCCACTGCAGGTGATTTGCACCTATGCTGTTTCCTCTCCGAGCTTGGGGAGGGTGGAAGCTGATCTTACGATTGTTCCACTGACGATGAACAATTTGGAATCTTTTGATCAAGTTGCTGTGTCTACTGATGTTGCTGAAGGTGTAATCTACAGCGTACCACGGCTAGAGACACAATCTGCTCCTTTGTTTGCGGTTGCACCTTTTGCAAGAACTGCCTCCGGCTGGTTTAATAACAATGATGATGCCGTGTCAGACTCTTCGTCCTCTTTGACACCAGCCCTGGGTACATGTAAGCTATTGTATTGGTTCAAACATAAGTATTTTGTTTTTCCTTGGAACTATCTATGGCTTTTTATGACTATGATGGCTTTTTTCCTGTGGCTGGGGTTTGTAGTCACCTTTTTTCTGGTGATTCATGGTCATTTTTTTCCTGAACGATCAGAGATTGAGCAGGTGGAGACGGTGTTGAAACCACATTTTTCATTGCATATGGTTCGAAGAGACTTGTCCTTTGTGAACATTTCTGCTGTACCTATTCCAGATGGGATTGTTTGGGATAGAGTAATGTTTGATATATATGGCCCCACTGAAATAATTCAGATACTGTATGTTCTAAAGTTATCGATGAATGATGTAGTTATACCAGGCATTGTATTTGATGATTGAGATGTGAAGACAGTTGATTCTATGTTGACAGAATTGCAGTATTATACTGTCTATGAAAATGAAGATGCTTACCAGTTTAGAGATAATTATGGTGACATGTTTTGTTACAATTATTATGGACATCACTTTATTCATAAAGCCAGTATCCCTAAATCAATATTTGAGTATATGCAGTGGGAACATTGCCCGACTCCTCCACAGGGGAGTTCTGAAACGTATTCTGACAAATTTGCATATTTTTCTGGGCATCATCAACAGAGTGCTAAGTCATATTATTTTAGAGTTACTCCGCATGCTAATAAGCAAATGTTGTTGACTGATACTAAATTACTGTATTCCAATTTGTTTGTATCCAAACTATCTGTTGAGGGGTATAAATACTGTTCCAAAACCGTTGATTTGAAAAGTGTTTGGGAAATGAAAAATTGGCAAATGCGGGGTAGGGAGACATTGTTTAGGGGATGTATTATTCCTGTCCAGATGATTTTCTTAAATGACACTGTACAACAGACTAGCTGTTTAGGTTTAGCAACGATTAGAGAATTAAATTTGCCTGGCATACCTGTCCCTTCCAAAATGAAAAATTGGCAGCATTATATTAATGCCACGTTTAGTGAGCTTACAGACTGGGTCCAGAATGGTACTCTTAACACTTCATTGTCGCGTCCAGGCGGGTGGTTATTGTGGCCCATAGACATTAATGGGTGTCATCAACGTTTTGTCACCTCTTCGGGAGGTTTCAGGACTAGTAGGGCGGACCCTCGCTACATATCACCAGAACATGCTGATATCATTACTACATATAGCGTGGGGAAACTTTGTCAACAATGGTTAAAGTCATCCAAACTAGATGCAGTTAAGACACATCTCACGTTACTGTTTAATTATACTGACTTGCAAGATTTTTTGTCAGGTCCAAGAGTGCCCCGGAAAAAACGTTTTTTTTGTATGAAGTGTACAATGAGGTATGGAAACTTTCACAACAGGAGGCAGCGGCCCGGTTGACGCAGATAGATCAGGAGAATTTGAAACAAGCTTTGTCTGTTGTGGATAATGGAATGCATACCCTGTCAGACCCTGTATATACGATTGACAACATTGTTTCCTCTGCTATAGACATTATTAGATCAGATATGTCTTCTTTATATCATGGGGAGAGTCAAACGCGGTCCATTATGCAGTTGGGTTGGACTCTACAAACACTGAAGGCGGGTCGTGTTCCGTGGCAGCACATCAGAGCCAGGGAGATATTTTTTTCCTTTAATTTGACACGTCAACAACAGCTGATGGCTAAAAAGGAAGCGACATATGTTATGTTGAATATTGAAAAGTTGGAGAAGTTGCCTTTTACTGTGGCTGAGATTCCGTCAGCTGAGTGGTTGATACACGGGATTATACATTTGCCTATTTCCACAATTACAGTTTACTTCTTGTTTGAAGCATATTCCGGTGGGCAGATATGTGAAATTGGGTGACAGTTACATACATGAGGTGTGGGAGCTTCCCTTTTTATACAGATGTCTTAATGGTATGAGGGAGGTTTTTCTTAGCGGTAGTGAATGTGAAACTTCTGTCAGCCATTCGATGGTTTGTAAGCAGTTGTCTTTGCATGGGGCGTGTAATGCCTCGGTTGCGAATTTAGCTTGCTATCTAAGGGGAGTTCCAGTCCCCGTGATTAAAAACACATTCCATGTGCTTTCAAACGGCAGCTACGTCCTTCTTAACAGTGAAGCCTGTTGTGGCATGCGTGCCGGAATAGTTTACGTGGTCGTTGTCACCAAGGCCGTTACGTGCTGCGGAAATGTGTTGTTTCCCCCCACTCGATTTAGGGAGGTAGCAGACATCTGGCCTCACTTTGCTACTTCCAATGTGAATTTCGACAAGTTGAATCGACTAAAGGCTCTATTGTTTCAAAAGCATGTGGCCCTTACATCTGCACGCGAGTCCTACGCACTTCAGGTGGCGAGGTCATCGGCAGAAATACAGTCCCTTTTAAATACTAACTTTCCGAGCCACTTTGGTGAACTCGTGGGACGTATATTTAATGCGTCCAGCACAGCTGGAATTGCACATTTTTTCAAAACCATTTGTGTTGGGTTTGCTCATGCCTTCTCTTCCATATTCGGTTTGATACCTTCGGCTATTCATTCCATTTTCGGAAGCATTTTTGGAGGATTTCCGATAACTTTGGCTTTATTGGCTGGTGTTTTGCTGTTGCTGTTGTTCATCCGCAATGGCTGTCCCGCCGCGACAAGATCCAATATGGGCGCTCCCATCAGCGCAGCTGTGTCGTGAGCGCATGATGCAGCATTTTGGAGCAACATTCCTGGGACATTTGGAGTGTGACTGGTCTCTGTCATTTCGACCAGTTCTGGATTGTGTGCAACCCGTGTTTCGGTGCCTCTGGTGTTCGTTTGAACATGCGATGGCTTTATGTCTCTCATTGCAGCACCCCAAAGTGGTTTATGCTAATCTGTTGATGTTCCCGATTAGGGCTCATTCCCAGACGTGTGCACTGCGGTTGCGTTTGCTTCGTGAGGCTGTTTACGAGATTCCCTTCCTGGAGGAAGATGGTATTGTCTCGTTCATAGGCCCTACACGGAATGCCGCCTTGGATGGTTCTGGGGCTTTGGAACACACCTGCTCCATGATAATATTTGGAGTGGATTTTCCGGTGTTGACATCTGCCGAAGTGGAGGATCTCCTGCTTTTCGTGACATCCATTTGAAATTGGGTTTTCTTCTAAATTGACATTGTATTGATTTGGCTTTACCGTCACATGCTTAAAAAGTTAAATATGGTTCTGTGCTTTGATGTCCTCTGGACTTGTCAAAATATATTTTGAGTATTTTTTATATCTGGGGCATATTATTATTGTTTTTTATTTAGAGTGGAACCACTTACTACCGACAAGGGGACGGTGTAGCATGGTCATTTTTATGTATCCTTTGCGCATTTGCTTCAGGCGTTAGGCCCTTGTGCACTTTGCCCTGGATGTATTTTATTCCTTTGCTTGCAGCATAGAGCCTCTGTGCACTTTGCTCTAAATGCATTTTATTCAGCTTCGTACTGTTATTTTACAAATAGCCAGTTCTACGGTCTTGTTTTATTTTTTATATCACACTGTTTAGCCTACTTCAGCACTGAAGTTCTCAATAACACATTCTTGTTCACTCTGTGCTTCAGTCAAGGATACAGTCTGGTACATTGCCGATAGACGTGGTAGGAGTTTAGTCTTTGGATTACTTGCGTAGGGACATTTTGTGATCACACTGACATGTTAGTTATAAAAACACTTCCTTGTCCTAATACACGCAAGAGGGAGATTCCGACCAGGGAACCACAACTAGACGCTGACTGCCTTGTTGCAGATGCTGTACCAGATCACAGGCCTTTGCTCAGGTATGAGGGTTGATGTCTTCCCGGGGAATCTGAAAGGCAAGTTAGTAGCTTAACATGCTGTGCTCTAAATATAAAATACTTAGAGAGAATAGAACCTATTAACACCATGATAGAGTTGTTCTTCTGTTTCACTCTCATTGTGACTATTTCAATCCTACTGTGTTGTATGGTTCTGTTTATTGCAGCTCATGCCTTAATATCTAAAATGCAGTCGTTTTATTAAAAATAATATATAAAACTTAAACTGCCTATGTCATTTGTATATGAGATCATATTGTAAATGAGAGAGCTGGTTGGGATCTGAGTGACCACGACTTCCCTGAGAAGCACTAAAGATGTCATGCGCTCGGCTGCCCAATCATCCCTACCCCTTGGCAGAGATGAGCCACTGCTAGTTAGCTGGAGCAAAACCGGATTGAGGGTGACAGAGGTCCTCCAAAGTGGGTCAGACTCAGTCCCCCACACCAGGAGTGATCCTGCTACCTGGAAATCCAGTAGTCTCATTTAGGACAATGAGAGCCCACGCGACAAGACTACTGGCTAAGTATAGCTCTGTTAGAAATTGGGTAGCTAGTTGGCAGAGGTATACACCCTCGTCCAAGTAGGGACCACAGTCCTAGTCAGGGTAAGTCAGACACAGTCCAAATTATTTTGTGCCCAACCTCTGGTAGCTTGGCACTGAGCAGTCAGACTTAACTTAGACAGCAATGTGTAAAGTATTTGTGCAATAAATCATACAGCAACACAGTGAAAACACCACAAAAATACACCACACACGTTTAGAAAAATATAGGTTATTTATCTGAATAAAGTAAGGTCAAAACGACAAAGATTCAATAAGCACAAGTTGAAATACTACATTTGCAAGTTTAAAAAGAGTCTTAAATCTTAGGAATCAACAGTTGTCTCTTGACTACTCAAAGTACCTGGTTAGCATCAAAAATAACATGCACAGAGACCGCAGAGGAGGAGATGTGTGGAAAAATATGGTGTGCTTCTGATTTCCAGACGAGGCACGATTCATCGTTTCTTTCCACATTGTAAAGGGCTTGCATAATTTTTCAGCTCACAGTCTTGGTTCCTCACTGCGATGCAGGGATCTTTTTGACACCCTGGGATGATGCGGGGGCACGCTGGAAGAAGTCACAGGCGTTGCATCGATATTTCAGGGCGCTGCGTTGAATTTTCTATTGCACAGCAGGTGCTGAGCTAATTTTCCACTAGGGGAATCATCTGTGTCATTCCAGTTCGGCTGTGCATTGAGCCAATAGAGCTGTGTGTCGAATTTTCAGTTGCAAGGCAGGCATTGTGTCGAATTTCCACTCTGGAAGTCAGGCTGTGTTGTTCCGCTTCAGCTGTGTGGCGATATCGCAGTCGTAAGACAGGCTGTGCATCGTTTGCTGCAGGCTGTGTGTCGAGTTTCAGCGCACAAGGAGTTTCCTGAATAGATGAGGTCTTTTTGGCGCTGAGACTTCAGAAAACAGAAGGCAACCTCAATCCAAGCCCTTGGAGAGCACTTCTCAGCAAAGTCGGAGGGCAGCAGGGCAGCAGGGCAACATCAGGGCAACAGCAGGGCAACAACAGGGCAGCAGTCTTCCTAAGCAAAGAAGTCCAGATGTAGTCCTTTGAGTAGCCAGACAGCTCCCCTTGACAGGTTGCAGGTTTAGGTCCAGAAGTGTCTGAGTTTGTGGGGTCAGATACCCAGTTTACATACCCAAAATGCCTTTGAAGTGGGGGAGACTTAAAAGAGTGGTTTTGAAGTGCACAAATTCCCCTTTCCATCTATGTGTGTCCGCCAGGGTCCCAGTAGGGAGTTTGGCAGTCCATTGTGTGAGAACAGGTCACTAGCCTTTGAAATGCAAGTGTCAGGCCCTCCACCCTTCCAGCCCAGGAAGACCCATTCAGTATGCAGATGAGTGCAGGTGTGACTGAGTGTCCTGTGTTTGTGGTTGTCTGGGTGAAATGCACAAGGAAGCTGTCAACCAGCCCAGACATTGATTGGGACGCGTTTCTGAAAGAGGAAGGAAGGACTGTCTGAACTGGCACTTGGGGGCGGGCCAAGTCCCCCTTTAAATCGCACAGCGCGCCCGCTTCGCGGGAAGCGTTTCTGAAAGAGGAAGGAAGGACTGTCTGAACTGGCACTTGGGGGCGGGGCCAAGTCCCCCTTTAAATCGCATAGCGCGCCCGCTTTGCGGGACACACACAGGACGCACCCGGGCAAAGCCCGGGCCAAGGGCGGGCCCGTCCTTTGCCCGTCAGCGCCCGGAAGAGGCTGGCCTGGGCCACATCCATATATTTTTTTTTTTTTGCTGTGTCTCTTAGGGGTGTAGAGCGAGCTCATTCTCTTTTTTTTTTTTTCTCATTCAGCATGGGGAAGCGCAAGGCGCGCACCAGTCCTGATCATGCTGTAGTCAAGTCCACAACCTCCAAACCTAATAGAGTAACGCAAATCAATCCCAATTGCGTCTCTAGAGAAATTGACAATTTAATCGAGGATGTGGAATCTATCCTCAAGGAAAAGGAGGGCAATGCTTGTAAGAGATTGAAACCTGGAACCCTACTCCCGTTTTTAACAACAGGTCCTAATATCTCTATCGATGCTCAGCCTCCGAAAATTCCAGTTCAAGTTCCTGCCTCTTCTAGGCTTTCAAGTTTGCCCAATTCTTCACCCCACCTGGCCTTGTTGCCAATTCAGATGCAACTTTCCTCGACCCTATCCTTAGTAGGATTCCCTGTGCAAATCAGTTCTCTGTCCTGGATCACCCAGACTTGGCGGGTGCCAAACAGTCTTTGACTCCTCCGCTTCTTAACTCCCACTATGATCCTCCAGGAGAAGATGTTTTAACAATGGTCTCCAGCTTAAAACGAGAAGTTGGGGAGCTGAAGGGTCTACTGTTTGAGGTCCTCAAACTCCTCAAAAAATCTGATTCAACCTCTCAGTGTACTTCGATCTCAGCGCCAGCTCAATCTCCCTGTCCACTGGTTCCTGCTGTATTGCCAGTAGCTTCTCCATTGCCACAGGAACTTAATTAGGGTCCCTCTCATCGGCCATTCCATGGAAAACATTCGGCCCCATTGCCAGCAAATTTGATATCTTCTCTTTCCAACTCCGACCAATTTGTCGCCCATCCTACTCATGTGTCTAATCCAAACTGTATTTACATGTGTAATGTCCCCACTCTCATATCTCACATGAGGGAAGATACTTCTTCTCTTATCAATAAGGTGTCGTATTGGATTCGCCACACCAGGGGCTGTGTCTCTATTATCCATGCCGATATTGCTTCTGCCTCACGTGTGCGTGGCTGTCCCGGTGGGCGGGACATTATTAAAATCAATTTTGTTAGTCCTGTGCTAGTCACGGGGCTCCTGCAGATGGAAGCTCGCAACATGTCAAGAACGGACTCGGACATACATTTTAGAGAATGCTTGCCCGTTACGGGCCATAAGATCTTGTCCGTTCGTCCACCTAGGGCTAAGAAAAATCCTTGCAATGGTCCAGTTTCTGCTGCCTTTCCTGTTGTCTTTCCCTGCTGATGGGGCTGCCTTGGTTTGCAACCCTAAAGGTGCTGATATCCGAGACCCCGTTTTTTTAGGGGATACATCTGATGTGGATTGACTACGCCCTCCTAATTCCTTCAAACCCAGCGCTCCACACTCGCAGGCCGTGTCACCTCAAAGACTTCCACTCGGCTTGGGTGTTTCCATTCCAACTGCTTCATCCTGCACTCTTAATGCAATTTCCAATCCAGCTCCAGATGTTGACTCTTGCATGCCCAATTGTAGCACCCTACTTGCTTCAGGGAACTTATTGTCTTGGAACGTGGCAGGCATTAAGAGTAAATTGTTTGATTCTGAGTGGGGGGCTTACGTCGAATCCTTTTCCATCTGTATGTTTCAGGAAACCTGGGCAACGGATTGTGTGTATAGGCAAGGCTATTGTTCGTTTACTAAAAAGGCAATTCAGTCTCCTAGGGGAAGGGCGATCGGGGGCCTATGTTCCTGGGTCAAGTTGTCTGAGGTGGGCAGGGTGAAGGAAATTGCTGTTGACTCTTGTGACATCCTAGCTATAGCAATATGGCCAAATTCTGGCACTCCTGTGTTATGCATTAATATCTATAACAGACCAGGCCCTTCTAATCATCAGTCTGACACTATCCATCTGCTGCATAATCCTCTATCTGATCTTCATTCTAAATATCGTGTCATCATTGCAGGCGACCTTAACGTTCAAATTGAACCTGACTCAGCTTTTGCCGAGTCTACTCAGGCTGAAGATGAAGTGTGGAATGTTCCCCCGCTTATAATTCAATCTATGCCACTTATTTCTCCCCTTAAGGTGTTGCAGATAATAGACGTTGCAGTTACATACGGCTTTCGCTTTGGAAATGGCCGATTTCCAAACGACAATCCTGCTAGACCTACCTTTTTTAGAGGATGCTATAGCAGTTTTCTGGATTACGTCATTTTTGATCTACGAATTTGGCATTATATAATCAACGTAGAGGTGGGTTTTCGCCGTACTAGTGACCACGCCCCATTACAAACTGCATACAATGCAGCTCTATTTACAGGGCACGCACCGCCCAACGTTTCGGTTGATCCTAATGATTTGCTGGAATTGTCCAGCAATAGGCGTGTGGTAAAATGGCCTTTGTTTTTTAAATCTAATCTGCTTAACGATAAGCTCTACGCCTTGGTCTCCTGTCACCAGCTTTTTGATGACTCTATTGTATTTTCTTCCTCAGAAATTATGTCTTCTCACGCAGCTCTTTTTGCGGACCTCAAGGAGCTTTTTACTAAATCTCTTATAACCCAAAGGAAATCCTCTGTACCCAATTGCAAATGCTTTGATAAAAAGTGCTGGGTGGCGAAGAACCTTCTGTCTAAAGCTCTAAAGTCAAAGAACCGGGATGCTATTATACATGCGAGAAGAAACTACGTTTCTACTCGCAAGTTATCGAAACTCAAATATGAGGAAAACTTATGGGAGTGTCTGGCAGAGGCGGCTAGTGCTCGTGATGCCAAACTTTTTTGGACTTTGGTTTCACGTAAAGATCCTGCCCTGTCATCTACTCCTGAATGCCACATTGATCCAGAAACCTGGCTCTCCCACTTTGGGGAACTGTACGGTTCTCGGCCGGATTCTGATAATATTCCTACAGATTCTGTATTGTGCCATCCTGCTGTGCCGCCCTTTACTTTAAAAGAAACAGATCTGGCAATTTGCGCACAAACAACAGGGAAGGCTCCCGGCCCAGACGGTATCCCTTCGGATCTGTATAAATCAGATCTATCCGTATGGACCCGGTACATCAATAGGGTATCGAATATTGCCATGGCAACTCAATCCTATCCGGTTTCGTGGAAGATGGCAATCATTGTCCCCATTCACAAAAAAGGAGATAAGAGCTCCCCAGGGAATTATAGACCCATTAGTTTATTAGATAACTTGCAGAAAATATTCTCTTTCCAGTTGTTATCTAGACTAAAACACTGGATAACGAAAAACCAGGTCTTAAGTCATCTCCAGGCTGGATTTAGGGACAAGGTCAGTACCATCGACCAGGTCTTCCAATTTACTACCATTAAGTGGAAGATCGTAGACGCAGATCAAGGCCATTTATTTGTATCCTTTGTTGATTTGAAATCTGCGTTCGACCTCGTCCCGCATGCCAAGCTCTGGGAGGTCCTCAGCACTACTGGTAATCCGGGTTCCATGATCAACATTATCAAGGATCTTTACTCTGACAACTGTGCCAAAGTTCACTGGGGTGTGACCGGTGATCTGACCCCAGCTTTTCCAACAGCTTGTGGTGTGAGGCAGGGGTGCGTTCTTGCGCCTTCCCTGTTCCTTTTGTTTATTAATGCCTGTATTCCATACCTTTCAGACTGCCATGGTGATGCCCCTAGCTTGGGTGGGCAGAAGCTCCCCTGTCTTTTGTTTGCGGACCATACTTTGCTACTCTCGCATACTGCTACGGGCCTTTCCAGACTGCTCTTAAAGTTCACTGAGTTTTGTATTGACCATGGGTTGGCAATCAATTCACCAAAAACAAAATATATGGTCTTTGGGGACACCAGGCACAAAATGAAGAGGCCTGTATATTTAGAAGGTGTTCCCTTGGAAAGAGTGGGCACCTTTGATTATTTAGGCATTCAATTGGAAGATTCACATCTCTGGCATGCCCATCGCCAAAAATCTTTACTGTGCCTGAAGCAAAGGGTGGGTGGCATTGTAAGATTTGCCTCTAGATCTCCCAA
The DNA here is from genome assembly GCF_031143425.1 of Pleurodeles waltl. Taxonomy (NCBI): domain Eukaryota; kingdom Metazoa; phylum Chordata; class Amphibia; order Caudata; family Salamandridae; genus Pleurodeles; species Pleurodeles waltl. Next base: position 752,941,407 of record NC_090440.1, on the reverse strand, counting down.
ATTTGCAATGTCCCCTGCCCTCGAAATATACAAATCTCAAGCCAGGGGGGTGCCCTATACGGCACTGAACTTTGGGGCCACTGCAACTTGGCGAACCTGGCAAGGGCAGAAAATCAGTTCTTAAAAATGCTGCTAAAAGTCCCCTCCAGCACACCATCTCTGCCCATCCGAATGGACCTAAACCTTTTCTCAATTTCGCAGATTGCTGCTTTAAGGCCCCTGCTGTTTTGGATTCGGTTATGGACAACAGACGCCCTAATTCCTTTTCGTTGTGGGCTTCTTAATTTGGTGGGCCGCGATTCTATCATCAAAATCAAATGGTGTGCCTTCGTCGAACAATCCTTCTCCCACCTCGGCCTAGGGTCCTATTGGCAGGATCCCATCTCCATTCCCAAAAATGCTGCGCTGCTGTTAAAGGATGCTTTTTGGCATAATGCCCAGATTGTCCAATTTGCCAAGTCTGTCCCGCTGTCTATGTCTGATAATTATTTATCTGTCAAATGCCATTATGAATTTGAGCCCTTTATGGACGTAGCGTTATCTCCATTTGCTCGCGCCCTTTTTATTAGGTTCAGAATTGGGTCTCTCCCTCTGTGCTACCTAACGTATAAATGGTCCAGTTTCATCAATAGATCTAAGTTCTGCCCGATGGGCTGCAAAAGTAAAGAGTCTGTTTCACATGTCTTTTTTCATTGCCATGCATATCACAAACAAAGAGCTCTTTGGATCATCCCGCTTTGTAAATACATAGGTGCTAGATCTTGTCTTCATGTTGAGAGAATTTTAAATTGTGATTCATCCATCCAGATAGTTTTACCAGTGGCAAAATTTCTTGAATCAATCTGGCGGTTTAGATTAGCAATTTTATGGAACAAGACTGGGTAGCTAATTCTTAGACTTATTTATGTATATTTATTGAACTTGGATGCATGATTTTAGCCTTTAACTTGTAGCATATAGATACTGGTTCACTATATTACTGTTTATTTATTGATTTATGGAACTTGTCTTTCGTTGAGTGGAATTTTTCATTATTAAGAGTCACTCACCTTGTTACTTATTTTGCTTGGACCTTAAATTTTTCTTGATCTTTTTAACTTCTTTACTGCGTTTTTACCTTTAGTGTTCTCTTGCTTTTTAAAAAAAAATTGATGTGCATTGTACTTTTATGGTAGGTCTATACCTACTGAAATAAAGTCAAATGATGATGATGATGAGACAGGTTCTAAAGCAGAGATAGTTTTTAAGTACAGAGAAATGCTCACTTTCTAACAGTGGCATTTCTAAAATAGTAATATAAAATCCAACCTCACCAATAAGCAGGATTTTCCATTATTATCTGGCCATATTAAATATGAGCTAGTTACCCCTTTCTGATCAGAATCTACCACTCAAATAGTATATTAGGTCAATCCTAATGCTAGCCTCTGACAGGAACAGGCCTCACAGTGGTGGAAAACAAATGTAGGGGTTTTCCTCTACCAGGACATATAAAACACACATTTACATATCATGCTTTTTACCTACATAGCACCCTGCCCCATGTGTTACTTAGGGCCTACCTTAGGGGTGACTTACATGAGGGAGAAGGGGGGTTTAAGGCTTGGCAAGTACTTTTAAATGCCAAGTCGAAGTGGCAGTGAAACTGCACGCACAGGCCTTGCAGTGGCAGGCCTAAGACATGGTTAAGGGGCTACTTATGTGGATGGCACAACCAGTGCTGCAGGCTCACTAGTAGCATTCAATCTACAGGCCTTGGGCACATGTAGTGTTCTTTACTAGGGACTTACAAGCAACTCAAATATGCCAATTGGGTATGAGCCAATGTAACCATGTTTTTAAGGAGAGAGAACATGCACTTAAGCACTGGTTAGCAGTGGTAATGTGTTCAGAGTCCTAAAGCTAGCAAAAATGAGGTCAGAAAATGAAGAGGAGGAAGGCAAATTGTTTGGGGGTAACCCTGAAGAAAGGCCATTTACAACAAACTCCAAGTCCTGTAGAACTTGCATCTACTGTGATCATGGATTCGTCTTGACAATTGTACGGTTGTAATGCTGGTGCGTAAATGATAAGTTGTTTAGTTCTACAAAACGCTTGCTCCACTTTAGTTGACCAAATTAATTTTGACCCTTTTCTAAAGAGAGCTCTCAACGGTTCAGCTACCAAAAAATATCCTTGCACAAAATGTGCACAAATATTCGACCAAACCCAGGAAAGATCTGAAGCTGCCTCTATCCTTAGGTGGCTTCACATCTGGGATTGCTTTAATTAAGCATAATTTTGTGGTTAATACCTGGAGATGTAATAGTGTGGCCTAGTTATTCCAATTCTTGCACCCCAAAGCTACACTAATTCCATCTGATTGTTATACCCACTTGGTTAAGCACGGTTAATACTTCTTTTAATATGACATTATAAGTTTCAATGTTCTCAGCAAAAATCAAAATGTCATCTTGATATGCGTGTACGTCCTGCATATCATCAAACACTATGTCCATCAATCTCTGGAATATACTGGCAGGTGATGCTAACCCAAAAGGAAGCCTAAAAAATGTGTATGCCCCAAAAGGTGTTACAAATGTAGTAAGATCTTGTGACTTGGCTGCCAGTGGAATTTGGTAATACGCAGAGCGTAAGTCAATAATCAAAAAGTAATTAGCATTACCAAGACTGGCCAGTAGTTCTTTGATTTTGGGAATGAGGTGACAATCAACAACTATATTCTCATTCAGTGTGTGTAAATCTACACATAATCTGATTTCACCTGATTTCTTTTTTACTACAACAATAGGTGAAACCCATTGAGAGGAGTCAGTTGGAATAATTATACTCTCAGAGTACGTCATTGAGAACTTTCTTCAAATCATCTTTAACACTTATGGATACATTTCTTACTTTGTGAATGATCGATTGGGCCCCAGATTTAAGTTTGATCTGATGCTTGAATCCTTTTACTTCACCAACACGTTCCTTAAATATATTACTGGAACTATCTAAAATGTGTCCAATACTATTGGATTTTCCTGTAACGATAGCTACATATTCAATTCCAAATTCTCCATCATACTCATCAGGTAACTTTCCTACAGCTATTGGATTTTCTGCTCCTGGAATTAGGTATATTCCCATTTTTGCTAGATCTTGCCAACGTATGATGTTCTTCCCATGCACAACTACAAATACTTTAGTTCTAATTGTTGCTTAAATGATTTGTGAACCACATCTATAACGTACTATACAAGTTTTTTAGAATAAATGTTACTTCCTTTACCCATACCTTTTCTCACTACACATATTTTATTTTTATTTGACTCTGAAGTGGTTTGACTGGTAGTTACCATATTAACTGGTACTTCTCTATTGAGTACTTGTAGGATATCATTGAGCTTTCAATTCCTTTATCCAAATCAATAACTTCTGACAGGGTAGGATTATGTAATGCCAATAACCTCTCTTGTAATTATTTTAAAACAATTTAATACAAACTGGTCGCGTATGTAAATATCAATGTTGGCACCAAATTCACAAGCTGAAGCAAATATTCTTAAAGCTGAACTATATTCCTCTATGGATTCCTCTGCCTGCTGGATATATTTAAAGAATCTATGGCTTTCCAGCATAATGCTTGGTTTATCTGAGTAGTGTTTACTCAGTCCCTTGACCGCTTCTTTATATTGGTCCCAAACATTTTCTCCAGATCCAGCCTGAAGAGCAATAATTGGAGGTAACTTGTCAAAAACATCTTAAGCAGTGTGTCCTAAGCTGCCATATAATAATGCTAACTTGCATGCAGGCAAGTATCCTGTTTCATCTGTTGCCACCAAATAATTTTCAAATAATCTGAACCGCAGTTTTAGTATGGGTTTCTGAGGATTTTGCAGTAAAGGTGGTGGTTGTACAAACTGATGAGTATTGAAAATCATATTTAAAATTATTAGTTAAAAAAAAATATATTTTGTGGATCGAGATCTTCAACTAATCCTAATGTATTTCTCTATTTATTTATTAAGTGTGTTATACCATTGTACCAGTAGGATGAGTTAAACCAGAAATTTAAAAAGCGTAGCTTCCTGTATTAACTGAGGTTGCTTGGATACACTGCAGCGCGTCATTAACATTGCTGTGCAACGCACGTTCTGTTGAAGTCACGAAGTGCACCCTGACAGCACATGGTAAGAACTAAAGGAGTTAACAAAGTTGCTGGGACACATTGCTACTGATGATGTGTGACGTATGCTCTTGAGGAAGGCGCACAGTCATTACAGCTTGCGCCAAAGCAATTAACAGCATGAAGGGGCACGGTTCAACTTTCTCTCTGGAGGGCGCGTGGTAGTCCGAGCTCAAGCTGAAGCAATGAACAATCGCGCCGCTCCATTTCTTGTCCCGCTAGCACGCAGTAATCAGAGCTTGCGCTGCTCAACTGCTTGTCCCACTAACGCGCAGTAATCAGAGTTTGCAACAAATCTGTCCACATACCTGGAAAACTGGCACATTGGTTTTGTTCAGCCTTAGTGAGAACCAGGGATCGCGTTAAGGCTGAACAAGATGAGTGTTGCGTACCATACTTCACTCAAATTCGACGTCAAGAGTGAAACGCTTCATCAAATTGTGTCCAATGTCGAAGTCAGTATTCGTCTGTGGGAACTAGAGATTTCCCTCATTGCTGATATGTCAAGTGAAGGTAAGTGGACACCATGTGAAGCTTGAAGAATTATTTATTGAAAAACAGGCCAACGACGGGAGAGGCATCCAGAAGTTATCACGTCTAGCACAACTGCCGCACCCGTTGTAACCAAGACCACAAGTTTCAGTTCCAAGATTCTGAGAACAGAACAGGGAACTCGTTGTCCGGTTAAAACACACGGTTACTTTCTACAATAACACTTTGTACAATACATAAGTATACCACAACAATATCACTTCGTACAATATATAAATATAACACAATATTTACTTCGTCACATTCAGTCAAGCGCAGCTTATTGACAGCTCGGCGCAAAGCCTATACACACAGCTAACTTTTCAACTCCAAGTATATTAATAGCAATGTGCATGCGCGAAGTGTCTTTATAATATTAATGGACATACAGAAGCATAAATCCAAAATCCCTTCTCTCACAGTGGCCATTTATTCCATTTGTTGAAATTGTCCCGCATGATTGCACTGTGCTCCAACAAAAGCGTGTGTCCTCAACAGCCTTGTAATCAAAGCGCTGGAAAGCAAATCGTGCCCACCAGCTCAGGGATGCTTATCTCAGGATTAATTATAGCTATCAGATTTAAAGAATTACAGAATTCTTCATTCTTCAGAAGTCTGTTGCATTCTAAAAATAGCAGGAGATATACTATGAAGTCCAGTCGCTCACAAGTTGTTGTCATTTGGTTTAGGAAAGGGGTTCTGCTGGAAAATGCAACCACGAGATCCGTAAAGCAAACACAGCGCTTAGGTGAATCTCCACCTTGTGATTCCAACAGGAAAACAGCAGTGCTACAAAAAAGCCAGGAAGTTATATTTTACAGATTATTGAAGGTTCAAACCATTTGGACATTTCAATAAAAGACCTTTGAACACTGAGAACAAAAAGTGTTCATTAATAGTGAAAGCTAGCAGAATACGGAAAGGCGACTGTGTTGTTTGTTAAACGCACATCTTTATGTTTTCACCAGGTCACTAGTGTGACGATGAAGAAAGAAAACGCATTTCAGAATACAATAATTTTTACCCCATCAAATCTGTAATACTAAAGTATTTCAGAGGCCAGAAATGACCAGTCACTGTGGCATCAGTAATTAGATTGGTGCATGCGGTGCCTTCGATAGCATACTGAGCACCGCCAAGGCCTCTCATTCCGATATGATGCTTCACTTTTGAATTGGCATGAGCGACTGTCAGGAAAATGCATTCATCGTTCTCTCCTGTGGAAGAAGGAATAAGTGTCATTAACCTTAAAGTGCCTCTCTTGGAATTGGAGAAACAGTAAAGAAGTTCACACAAAAAAAGACACCACTCTAAATAGGCCGGGCCGAGAGAGTTGCTTACTCGCTTGTGCCAGCTGCTATGTGTTTTTTTACATACCTGATGGTTGAGGCTGTGGGATATTATCTGGATGGGACTGCACACACCATCTGCAGTGTGCAGCTTCTCTCCAAGCCACAAGTCTGACTGGAGCTGCAAATTAAGTCTTGCATGACAGCAGCCTGGGAAGCAAACACCTTAAGTCTGCTCAGTGTGTCTTCAAAACTTTTGATGACAAATTGCGCAGACTCAGTTTCTCAGCTTCCTGACCTAGGTGGGACCCACCCGTGTGAAGATTTGGGAAAGGGTGGATACAGTGCGAGGAGACCATGCTACCCCTCCAGCAGCTCTGGGGACTGCCACCATCGGATTTACAATCCTCTCTCTGCAAACCACAACCTTCCCGGGCAAAGGTCATTGGAGCGGGGCCGCGCAGCCCCCCTTGAGAAGCCACAGATGGCCTGGGGGACTGCAACCCCCAGTAGCTGGCTCCTGCTATGTCCAGGGGGTGCCCACCCCTGGGACATAGCTGTTTGCTTTTGCTTGGTGAGCAAAAGCAAACAAAGTGTGGTTTCCGCAAGAGAGAGCTGTCAAAAATCTCTCCCTTGCAGAAAGCTGAGTTTTCATCTGTCTTCCCAGCACACAAATGTGTGTACTGGGAAGACAGATTAAAGCATTGGTTCCGTAAGCAGGGAGCTGCTACTAAAAGCTTGTGGGAGCAATGCCGGTTCCCACAGGAGGTGGGAAGCTGGCTAGCACCACGGGGGTCTTGAGGCTCCCCACGCAGTCCTGTCACTCTTTCACTCTCTCTCACTCTCTCTCTTTCATCCCATAGTGGAACTTTCTTTTAAAGTTTAACGTTCATATTAAAAGTTGATCTCACTCTTTTTAATTGACAAATATTTTTTTTCTTTTCAATGTATCCAGAAATATCTTGTAATTATATCATTCATCAAAGTCTTAAAATCTCTCTTCCTCTCCCTCTCTTTCTCTCTCTTTCAATTTTTCTTTTTCAATCTCTTTCTCCCACTCACACACACACTCAGAACCTTACGCACCCACTCACAGGTCCACTCAGACACTCACTCACCCACTCAGAGACCCACTCAGAATTTTATACACCTATTCACATCCCCAATCACACCCTCATGCACCGACTCACAGACCCACTCAGACACTCACGCATCTATTTACAGACCCCCTCATACTCTCACACACCCACTAAGACACTGATGCACCCACCTTCACTCAGACACTCATGTGCCTACTCACAGGCCCTTTCACACACCCACTCATAGACCCTCTGAAACCCTCACACATCCGCTACAGACCCACAAAGACATTGACGCACCCACTAAGACACTGATGCACCCACTCTCACACCCAGACAGATACTCTCACAACCAATCTCAACCCTAGATACACTCTTTCACACCTATTTGCACACCCAGAGAGACTGGATGCGGCCAACTCCCATCCGCACATGGGTGGATTAACCTATAGTAAAAACATAGAAATTCACTGAAACAGGGACATTATAGTTAGGAGATAGAATTTTAAAATATATAAATTCACTTAAAAAAAACAAATGTTACTGGGACGTTATACTTAGGCTCACATTATAAACGTACCAAGCCATAGAAATCCACCTGCTATAGTTAGAGTTATCTTAAGTAGCTATAATTCATTCCCTAAGGTAACTATAACCCGCACCATCGCCATGCACTGCTAATTACCCCACAATTTAAGGCACTCATGGCATTTTTGATAACATCACTAACATTATCAATGTAATATTATCAATGTAATATTTGCAGTAGAAATTTTGATGAAACAACTGTGCATGGCAGGGGCACGAGTTATTGTTACCTCAGGGCACAAGTTTTATTTACTTGAGATAACTCTAACAATAACAGGTGAATTTCTATGATTTGGTATGTTTACAATTTGAGCCTAGCTATAAAAGCGTAGGACTTCAGACAGGTAAGATTTACTATTCCACTCCAGTATGTGGCACAGTAGTGGAAGGGTTAGACTTCAGAGGGGTTTAATGTATTTTTTCCACTCCAGTCTGTGCAAAAATAGGAAAAGCGTTGGACTTTGGAGGGTAAGATTTACTTTTCCCACTGAAGTCTATGCAGCAGTAGGGAAAGCACTGGACTTTGGAGAGTTTTAATGTATTTTTCCCACATGTATCTGAGCAACAGGAGGTAAACTACTTAATTTCAAACACATTACGTACTTAAATAACTGTTATTTTAGAAAAAATAAAAAAACTCCTAGTATTACTTATCGTTTATCAATTTACAAAAATCATAAACAGTGTAATAATTAAACAATTAAAACATATTTTATTTAATTATTAAGCAATTACCTCACAACTCTATGTTCCTACAAACCTAGAAACCCACAACTAAAATATATCTAAGAAAAATAAGTTTAACACAGTTTACAAAATTGACTGTCATTTACATAGTTAATTAACCATTAATAATTATTTGTTAATTAATTATTACCTAATTAACTTCCCACCCTACAAACCCAGCAGCCCACACTTAAAATATCACAAATACATACAATTATCAAACAATTTAAATACTTATTAATCAATTTAATATCTAATTATACATTATTAACAAAAAAAAACTAAATAAATTCCCACTCTATACTTCCATTAAACTAGCAACTAAAATATAAGTAAAAAAAGTCAGTACTACCTTATATACATAATTAATAATCAATTCAATAATTAATACTTAAATTCATGATTCATTGTTAATTAATATGTAATTCATTTTCCACCTAGTACCCCTAAAATCCCAGCAGACTGCACCTAAAATACACGGTTATCATAAAATTTGCATAATATTTATCAATAAATGATTACTAATACATTCAAAATGAATTGTTAATTATTACCTAATTAACCCCCAATCCTATATGCCTACAAATGTAGCAACCTGCACCTAAAATATAAGCAAAATAATCAGCATTACATAATATACAAAATTAATACCCGTGACATACTTACTTAAGAATTATTTATTAATTAAGAAATAACAATTAATTAACTTCCCACTCTATCCCCTTGCAACCCAACAACCTGATACGATAAATTACTATTAGCAATTAAACTAAATATTCTAAATCACGTAAAATCACAAACCATATTAAAAACAAAATAACAAATATGCAAACAATAGGGACACATAAAATTAATACGATGAACGAAAACACAATAACATAATTAAAACCTATTTTTTTCTCAATTATGACATTGAAAACAATATCAACAACAATGATATTCTTATCAACAATATTATTTACTTGAGAAAATGATACGCTATACAAGGATATTTCTGCATCACAATATTTTTGTATCACAATGCCTCCTGATATTTACAACTTGATATTTTGTCTAAAGAATGGTCCAGCTACATATCTTCCATTTTAGACCCATGTTTGCCACAAACTCCAGTTTCCTCTCTCCTTCTTCCAAAAAATGGGGAGAAGATAAGACACCAACATTTTTGCCAACTTCTCACTGTTGAAACAAACCAGTCAATGATTTCAGTGGTGTGCTGTTTTGTAGAAGAACAGAGCCATGATATTGCTTTGGTCTTTTTATGAGTGTCCCACATCAATTTCTGTGAAGGTGCATCACACAGATGCTTTGGGGGGATCATGATAATTAAATTTTTCTTGTGCCAACTAGTGGTTACTATTATGAAATGCAGGCCATGGGCAGCACAGTTTGGTGCCCAGATAACATCTGAGGCTGGGTGGATGATACACCGCTGTCCTTATCACCATCATAATCATCATATTCTCCCACTACATTGGATTCTAGAGTTGTACCTGCAGCCCTTTTACTTTAATGTCTTGCCCAAAGCATCCACGGTTCCTAAAGGGCCAACTGGGCTTTGCTTCCAATGTCTTTTCTGTTTTTTTCCCAATGCATATTACATAAAAATTGGTGTAGTATTCACTGATTGTGTTACTGAATATTAAGGATATGAATATTCTGATATAAGAATATTGTGAACAAAATATCAAATATCAAAATACCCAAAGATAAGCGCACATAGATCCTAACTCCATGGCTACATACCTCGAAGATATGTATATTGTCATGGTACATATATGAGGAGTTAGTAACAGAAAATGTATACTTACCATTCGATGTTCTTGATTCAACATTTTGTTCTAGCTATTTGAATACCTTGATAATCTAGCTTTGATATTCAGGCGCTTCACCATCTTCAATGTACTACTGATCTTCCTAACTTTTAAGTAATGCGAAACAATGCTTCAGGTAGTGTGACAACTTAGAACTTGTTGTGGAACCAGACTTGGTAGGTTTAAGGTAGGCTAGAATTAAGGTGAGGGTTGTTGTATTTTGATGACTGCTGGTAGCAGTAGTGTGGTAGTCTAAATAGATATGGTGTACCCTTCCTCAGAGCCCTCTGAATTCTTACATGCAAACCTTTCTCAATTTGACAGTTGGCAACTGTGCTTCCAGTTTTGTGAAAGTTTTTTCCTATAACTCTCATGGATGCACTCAAGACCCACTCCTTGCCACCAACATCTGAAAGGTGACTTAGAGAATTTGAAAGGATTGGCCTTCTTTTTCTTGGACGAGGATAGTCTGAAGAAGATGATGTTGATGATCGAGCAAGCACAGCATGCTGTTCTATATGAATTCCTTTACCTGTACTGGTTTTTGACTTGTTGATCCCTCAGCAACTTTATCAGATTAAGGGCCACATTTAGGGTGATGCAGCCCTACTGCATTGGTATTCCACCACCTGTACATAATGAAACAGCTGAAGTAATAGGATCCATCATTATGGCGCCATCTCATGCTTACTTCTGGGAAATGGTGAACAGCAACTGGAATTGTTGTTTCCACACCAGGTCCTGCATGTTTTTATTTCCCCATTGACAGTCTTCTTTACACCCATCTGCACATTCCCTTTGCTTCCAGATGTTGAAACGTGGAAGGGAAAACTGTGAATTGTATTTTACATTTATTATTTGCAATTGTCTATTTGATTGGTAACTCTTGTTTTCCTGTCATCTGTTGAATCGTAATGATTTGATTCACGGAATGAGGATGTAGGTATTGAGTGTGGCCCACATTACCCAATAATGAGCTAATTATAACTTAATGAGCCTTTTATTTGTCCCATGAGAGCTGTACCATAGCATCTAAAAAGATCATTGTCCACTTGTCTTCTTCATCCAGCCTGATTATTTTTATATGTAAATAAAGCTGATTTTTACTGGAGGCTGTGATTTTATCCTAATTTTAATACATGGATTCACAGTTTCCAGCAATAGGAGCTTTGCTATATTAGGTTTATAGGCCCAGGCTTAAATAAACATGTATAATTTTTTTTTTGTCATTTAGTACTAATTGTGCAAAATGTGTTTTTAATCCCTCGGGCGCCCTGTACGAGATGGACTCGCCCTGGGCCACAGTTGCCGTGCTAGCGCTCCCCCCATGGGCCTCCCATCCCGCTCCCCTGGGCAGGGATGGAAGAGGAATCGCTTCCCCTTTTGGGTTTTTGGTTTTACATTTGGGCCATGAGAGCTTGTCTAACTCTCAAAATCGTCCCACTTGGAATGGTAAGGGCTGCACTTTTTGGACTTTGGGATACTGCCATGTAGAAAGATCTACAAGACCTAGACACATCTGAAAATGAAACATCTGGGTGGCTTCAGGGTGGTGCTCTTCACATGCACCCGCACCATTTTCCTACCCACAATGCCCTGCAAAACTCCAACTTTGCTTGAAATCGCATATTTTTCCCAAATTTTTGTGATGGTGCCTTCCGGAATCTGCAGGAATCCACAAAACTCCTACCACCCAGCATTGTCACACGTATACCGATACAAATGTTGCCTAGCTTGTCAGCCTAAAAACATTTTTTTTCAAACTACCCTTTTGGACTTGCTTTGGTTCCCCTCAATTTCGACATGTTTTTACTCTTCCCCGTCGCATACACTTGGCCTTCCTACACAAGTGAGGTGTCATTTTTATCGGGAAACTGAGGGGAACGTTGGGTGGTAAGAAATTTGTGCCGGTGTGTTGATCCCACCCAGAAATGTGGGAGAAATGTGATTTTGGTAGCTGAGTTTGAGGTTTGCTGATGATTCTGGGTAAGAAAACACTGGGGGATCCACCCAAGTCACACCTCCGTGGACTCCCTTCGGTGTCTAGTTTTCAGAAATATCTGGGTTTGGTAGGTTTCGCTAGATGGCTGCTGAGCCTAGGACCAAAAAAACAGGTGCCCCCGCAAAAAAGGGAAGTTTTGTATTTGATAATTTTGATGTGTCCATGTAGTGTTTTGGGGCATTTCCTGTCGCGGGCTCTAGGCCTACCCACACAAGTGAGGTACCATTTTTGTCGGGAGATGTGGGGGAATGCTGGGTAGAATGAAGTTTGTGACTCCACTCAGATTCCAGAAATTTGCAGCACCAAAATGTGAGGAAAAAGTGTTTTGTGCCAAATTTTGAGGTTTGCTAAGGATTCTGGGTAACAGAACCTGGTAAGAGCGCCACAAGTTACACCATCCTTGGTTCCCCGAGGTGTCTAGTTTCCAGAAATGTTCAGGTTTGCTAGGTTTTCCTAGGTGCCAGATGAGCTAGAGGCCAAAATCCACTGCTAGGCACTTTGCAAAAAACAGGTCTGTTTTCTTTGGGAAAATGTGATGGGTCCATGTTGTGTTTTGGGGCATTTCCTGTCCTAGGCACTAGGCCTAGCCACACAAGTGCGGTACCATTTTTATTGGGAGACTTGGGGGAGTACTGGGTGGAAGCCAATTTGTGGGTCGTCTCAGATTCAAGACCTTTCTTTTACCAAAATGTGAGGAAATAGTGTTTATTTGCCAACTTTTGAGATTTGCAAAGGATTCCGGGTAACAGAACCCTTATGAGAGCCCCATAAATCACCCCATCCTGGATTCCCCTAGGTGTCTAGTTTTGAAAAATGCACAGGTGTGGTAGGTTTCCCTAAATGCAGGCAGAGCTAGAGGCCAAAATCCACAGCTAGGCACTTTTCAAGAAACTCGTCAGATTTCAATGTAAAAATGTGATGTGTCCATGTTGTGTTTCCTTTTGCGGGCATTAGGCCTACCTACACAAATGAGGTACCATTCTTATCGGGAGACTTGGGGTCACACAGAATAAAAGAACAAGTGGTATTGCCCCTTGTCTTTCCTTACATTTTTTCCTTCCAAATGTAAGGTAGTGTGCAAAAAAAGACATCTATTTTGAGAAATGCCCTGTAATTCACATGCTAGTATGGGTACCCCGGAATTCAGATTTTTGCAAATAACCACTGCTTCTCAACACCTTATCTTGTGCCCATTTTGGAAATACAAAGGTTTTCTTGATACCTATTTTTCACTCTCTATATTTCACCAAATGAATTGTTGTATATCCATCCGGTATACATTGAAAACCCATTGCAAGGTGCAGCTCATTTATTGGATCTGGCTACCTAGGGTTCTTGATGAACCTACAAGCCCTATAAATCCCCGCAACCAGAAGTGTCCAGCACACGTAACGGTATATTCCTTTAAAAAATCTGCCGTAGCTGGAAAAAGTTATAGAAGAGAACGTGGACAGAAATGCCTCTTTTTTTCACCTCAATTTCAATATTTTTTTATTTTAGCTGTTACATTCTGTGGGAAAACCTTGAAGGATCTACACAGATGACCCCTTGCTGAATTCAGGATTTTGTCTACTTTTCAGAAATGTTTAGCTGTCTGGGATCCAGCATTGGTTTCATACTCATTTCTGTCACGAACTGGAAGGAGACTCAACGTACAAAAAATAGAAAAAATGGAAAGCATTAAAAAAAACAATGTTTATAACCTTGTAAACGAAACGTTTAAACCAGTGACTGACTATTATTGCTGCTTGTTTAAATGTTTCTCAATTTATAATGTATGCTAGTTCCGATCCAATTTGTTTGCCTTCAAAATCGTTTTTTTAAATAGTTGGATACAAGAGGGGTAATAATTGCTACTATGGGGCTCGTGCCTCATGGCATTTAGGTTCTCTTAAAGCGCATCCAGTAAATTTTGATATCACTGGAAGTGTGCGGCATTTAGAGGAAGAGTTATTACCACACCATTCAAAGTTCTAACTATCATAATAGATACGCAGCAATATCACACCTTTCCCCCATTACAATGTGCACAAACACGGAATGATGCAGTTTCCCCACACAAATCTCGCTAGACTTTACCTGGCAAAAATTAGAGATGGAAAAACCTAGGGGTTTGGCAATGTCCACACTTCTTGGAATCCTGAATCCGGTGCAAACTCCCAAAAGACTCACCATGAACCCCATAATGTTGACAGCAGCAAAATAAAGTGTGACTTATTTCCGTAAATGCACCAAGTTAGGATTTTGACAATCTGCATGCTCCAAACTTCCTTTTATTCTGGTAGGATTAAAAATGCCTTCTCTCCTATGTTAATTACTTTTCTGTCAGGTGGCCACTTGTCTCACTTTTGATAATCAGTACAAACCTCAAGCTTGCATGTATAACATACAGGGGAAAATGTATTCAAATATTATAAAACTATAAATCGTTGAAAGGTTTTACTTTTTTACAACCCTCCCACACCACATTTGTCGACACTCCTACCGATCCTCCCAGTGCTCCTCCCATGACTCCTTGTTCTAATATCCTCTCGCCCTATTCCCCCACCTCGTATCTCTGCTTTCAGTATGTGCATTGCCCTTTAATTTCATTCTAGAATTAAAATACAAAATCTAATGTCTATTTCTCTCTCACACTCAGTAATACTCCACTTGTTTGCAAATCAATACCTATAATAACCCGAAGCAATTGTCTTCCTCCCACCCACAATCCTTATAATTTCATTTTTCTGAGTCAGCATATTTATTCCTATTCTCAGACCAAACAGAAATTGTCAAAGTTTTTTCATCAAAATTCAGAAAGACTGCCTGGCGAAGCACCTGGGAACTCTGGCTCCAAGCAATTATTTCCCATTTTGGGAATAAGCTTGTAA
This sequence comes from Pleurodeles waltl, assembly GCF_031143425.1. Lineage (NCBI taxonomy): Eukaryota > Metazoa > Chordata > Amphibia > Caudata > Salamandridae > Pleurodeles > Pleurodeles waltl. The sequence goes on along the minus strand of NC_090440.1, from coordinate 752,926,337 downwards.
TGGCTGGATTTTGGTGTGGCTATACCAACAGGTAATGTAAATCTTCAGGCCAGGACTTCTGCACTGTCTGATCTCGCTGCTCCAATTTAGAAAAGAGTTGAAGACTCACCTATTTAATGAAGAATGCATTACAATGCATGAACTGTTCATAACCCAACTATCTCTCCTATCACTCCTTGACATTATGCTTGTCTTTGACCCTGAAAGAACTCTGCTTCCTTTAGGCTAGGTTTGTGCTATAGATGCAAAGTTATCAAAATTCTAGTTTCAACATTATATCAGATTTTGGAAATTAAGTGGAAAATAACTTTGAAGCATTGTTCTTGCATTTTGTTGGGTGGAACTATGACTTACAGATTTTAATCCAATATTTTAAACCTGTTCACAGAAAAGTGTAGCAAAGGCCACATGGTGACATAGCTTTTGGGATTTAATCTACTATGAGAGCACATTATCATCCAATGTTGAGTGCCCTATCTTTAATATTAGCACCCCGCAGAGTGTCTTTGCAAGGCACACTTTAGGGCAGGCTTATGTATGTAAAAATAGGCTTTCCTTACATGGAAAAGGCATGTCGCCCTGCCATGCTTTACTGCAGGTACTTTAAACTGCAGCCAAGTCAAGCACAGTGGTGAGACTGTCAGAAATATAGTTTTGTCACATGTGTGGGTATTGTAAATACATACTATAGCCCACATATGACATTTAGGCCCTCATTACAATCCTGGCGGTCGGTGATATAGTGGCGGTAATACCGCCAAGAGGCCGGCGGTAATAAATATGAAATTATGACCACGGCGGAAACCGCTCAGACAGACATCCACTTTACCACGCCGACTGCCAGGGCGAAACCAACAGGCAGCATGTCAGTAAATGCCTACAGCCAGGCGGAAGACAATGTTCCCCCACACACCAATCTGCCACCTTTTCCGGGGCGGACCAACGACATCAAAAGCCTGGAAGAAACAATGCACATAAGGAAAACAACTCACCTCTAGAGATTCAAGGAAGAACCACGCAGCCAAGGAGCCCGAGTTGAATGTGTTCCCCATGCTCTTCTATGTTCTGCTCCACTACGAACACAAACGCCAGCGAAGACGACCACGGTGAGTACTGCCGCCTGGCACCCAGGGGAGGGGGGGAGGAAAAAGAGAGTGACACACACACGCAACACACCGACCCCCAACACCACAAACACAAGCAGATGCAGTAACATTACATATTCACCCCATACCCCTCAGGAATAATGCAAGGACAAAAAGAATTGATTAAAGTGAGTGTAATAAGATAAAATAGTATAAATAGGTGCATCCAAATCAACAAGTATATACATATTTACAAATGTAGGGACACTGCCCACTGGCTCTGGAGGGGGCAACATGCCCTGTGCGCTGTCCTGGGGAGTGCAAGGCCACAGTCTCTCAAGTGGGTGATTTGCCCACTAACTTGTCCTGGGAGTGCAAGGCCACAGTTTCTCAAGTGGATGGCTTCTCCACTCGTTCTGGAGGGAGCATTGTGACCAGTGATATTCATCCTGTGGAGGATGGGGTGAGTGGATGGCTTCTTCCACTGGTTCTGGAGGAGGCATTGTTCCCAGTGATCTTCATCCTGTGGAGGATGGGGTGAGTGGACGGCTTCTTTATTGGTTCTGGAGGGGGCATTGTGCCCAGTGATGCAGATTTTGCGGAGTGCAAGGTCACAGTCTCTCACTTGGGAGTCAGACCCACAGGATTTGCAGGGGCCAGGTCGGACAACAGCCAATAGACGCAGGACTACACACTGTCCGCCGGCGGTAACAGCTGCTCAGTGGTGGCAGTGGTGATGCTAATGGTGGATTTGGCAGTGGTGGGGGGAGGCTCCAGCCCTTTCCCTGCAGCCTCGGATGGCTGCCCACTAGGGCTGCTGGTGGCGTTGCTGGCAGTGGTAGGGGTGGCTCCAGCCCTTCTCCTGCAGCCATGGTTGGTGGTGGGGGCTCCGACTGAGTCCCTTCACCAGGCCCCTTGTCTCTACTGCCTGCTGTTGCAGGACCCTTGCCCCTCCTTCCTGCAGCTGGGGCTGCCTCCTTGCTCTTCCGTCCTGCAGCTTGGGCTGCCTACTTGCCCTTTCTTCCTGCACCTGGGGCTGCCTCCTTGCCCTTCCTTGACGCACTTGGGGCTGATGCCTTGCCCTTCCTTGATGCACTTGGGGCTGGCCCCCTGTCCGTCTGGCTGATCCTTTCCCACCTGGAGTAGTTGGGGACACTACTGTGCCTGTGGACAGGGTGGCTGAGGTGCTTGACTGGGTTTTGACAGCCCTGGCCTGACATGAGGGACGGGGGGAGGGGTAGGGAAGAGGTCAATGTTGGCAAGGAAAAGCTTCTCAGGGACATTGGGGCGGGAAGAGGGAGATGGTTTGGGAGTGGAGGAAGAGGGAGTGGTGGTAGGAGGTGTCTGTCTGCTGTGTTTCGGTGCAGGTGCATGGGCTGGATGCTGTTGTGAGGTGGATGGCTGTTGGGTGTCTGAGTGCTTGTGTTTGTGTATTTTGGGAGGAGGGGACACAGACACAGTGGGAGACGACACAGGGGACGTGTGCATGGATGTGGTGGTGGTGACTGCCAGTGAGGGGTGTGTACTGATAGGTGTGCTGGTGATGGAGGTAGTGGATGCGGATGTAGTGCATGCAGGTGTGAGTGTAGACATAACTGGAAGGGAGGTGGTGGAGGAGGAGGGGGCCACAGTGAGGCAGTGGATGTTGGTATGTTTGCATCTGGATGGTGTTTGTGTGAGTGCCTGTGGGTTGATGTGTGGTGCTTGTGTTTGCCACGTCCACTCTTGTGTGTTGTCCTGGGTGCATGCTCGTCTGACTGTGTTCTTGGGATAGGTTGGGGTTGAGGGGAATGGGATGGGTAGAGGAAGTTGAAGAGGGGAGGGTGGAAACAGGGACAATGGCTGCCATCAGAGAGGAGGCCAGAGCCTGGATTGATGTCTGTTGGGCCGCCAAGCCAGTGTGAATGGCCCCCAGGAATTAATTTGTCTGTTGCATTTGGGCTGCCAGCCCCTGGATGGCATTCACAATGGTTGACTGCCCAACAGAGATGGATTGCAGGAGGTCAATAGCCTCTACACTCAGGGCAGCAGGGCTAACTGGGGCAGGGTCTGAGGTGCCTGGGGCAAAGGAGATGCCCACCCTCCTGGGTGAGCGGGCACAGCAAACTCGCTGGGGGGCTGTTACGGGGGTGGTGGCTGTACCTGTAGCTGGGTGGTAACAGTGGTGTCCGCCACCACCAGGAATCTTCCATCGGAGGAGGTATCTGTGTCCGAACTGTCCCCTCCTGTCTCTGCCGTGGTGCTTCCCTCACCCTCCATCCCACTGGTGCCCTCACCATCAGTGGAATCGGCCTCCTGGGTCCTGTGGGATGCAGCTCCCTCCATCGCCGTTGCCTCTGCTCCTCTGCCAGATGATGCTAATGCACAAAAGGACAGGGTGACAAAATGAAAAGAGGGGGAGGAGACAAAGGATACACTTGGTCAATGGCGCCAACAACACTACCACTGGCATACACAACACACTCACACACAGGGAACAGCCCTACGCACTAGGCAATGCACTACCAGTCAAAATGCTAGTCACCAGCCCATGGATAGGGACACCTAACGCCAATTGCAGCATACCAGAGACCCACAGACCCCTGCCCAGTAGTGGATGCCTACTAGCTTGGTTGGAGTACTTTCACATCAGAACGCTGCCCAACACGGGACCTACCTTGCAATGCCAGGCCTGGGCTAGGGGCACACACAGGGCCCACATCCCCACCCGGATACCACCCCACCAGGGGCAAGTTGTATATTAGGGCACTGTACTCACCCCCTTGTGGCTGCTCTGATGCCCCCAAGCGCACGTCTAGCTCCGCATATGCCACTGCCAGTATGCGGGCCATCAGGAGGGTCAAGGTTCAACGGGTACCCCTTCCTCGTTGGGAGGCCATCCCCAGCTGTGCCGCCGCCTTCTTCCGTGACCAGCGTGTCAGGTCCTCCCACCATTTCTGACTGTGGGTGGTCTGCCTGCCACAAACCCCCAGGGTCCGCACGTCCTTGGCGATGGCACACCATATACCCTTCTTTTGACAGGCGCTGACTTGCATGGAAATAGGCACAGAGAAAGGTATTAGTCCGACCGTCCTACCTGTTACACTCATGGCCTACCATGCCCCTTCCCATCCCCATTAGCACAGACATGGTCCACCACACATGCTGCACGCTGCCCGGGGCCCATCCACCCCCCTCACATGAGGCCTTCACACACAGCACTCCATGCATTCACGCCCCATGCATCGTACTCACAGTGTACTCACCTGTTGGTCTGGAGGCCCATACAGCAGTCAGTACTGGGTAGGACCCCATCCACCAGTCGCTCCAACTCCACCAAGGTGAAGGAAGGGGCCCTTTCCCCAGTCACACAAGCCATGGTTGGTTCCAGACACAGGTCATGGCAGCAGGAAAGTCACAGCCTATGTTCTCATTAGTGCTGACCAGAGTGTTGTCTGCCCTGATTAAACATGTGTGCAGCTACATCGTTTTCACCAAGGTGGAGGATTTGGCCACAGTGAAAGCTGATTTCTATGCAATGGGACATATCCCCAACATTATTGGGGCTATTGATGGAACACATGTTGCATTTGTCCCCCCCCTGCGAAATGAACATGTTCAGAAATCGAAAGAGCTTTCACTCCATGAATGTGCAGATGGTGTGCTTGGCCGACCAGTACATCTTCCTTGTCAATGCAATGTATCCTGGGTCAGTGCATGATGCCTTTATCTTGAGGATTAGCAGCATCCCAAATGTGATGGCTCAACTCCAGTGGCACAGGGTGTGGCTAATAGGTGAGCCCTGGTTCCCACCCAGTATATGTTGGTGTATGGGTATGGTCTGGGCTATAAGGGTTAGTGTGTGGCTAACAGGTGCCCCTCGATATTTGCAGGTGACTCTTGTTACCCCAACCTCTCATGGCTACTGACCCCTGTGAGGAATCACAAAACAAGGGCAGAGGAACATTACAATGAGGCATAAGAATAATAATAGAGAGGGCCTTTGGCCTTCTGAAGGCCAGGTTTCGGTGCCTCCATCTAACAGGTGGATCCCTGTGCTACTCACCCAAGAAGGTCTGCCAGATCATCGTGGCATGCTGTATGTTGCACAACCTTGACTTGCGTTGCCATGTGCCTTTTCTGCAGGAGGAGGAGGCTGGAGATGGCTGTGTGGCAGCAGTGGACAGTGAAGATGAGGAGGCAGAGGATGAGGATGAGGACAACAAAAGTGCAAATATTCGTCAATACTTCCAATGAGACACAGGTAAGACAGTGTTGATACACATATAATTGACAGTTTGATGTGTTACATTGTCACTAGCAGGCTGTGTATTCATACTTCTATGCCCACTCACTGTACCCTTTGGCATCTCTTTTTGCAGATATTGGTTCCCACTATTGCTCCTGGTGTGTTCACTGCAGCCAACTACAGGTCTTTCCAATGTAAACATTACTGTACGGTTGAATTGCAATGTTTAAACCTTTGTTAAACGAATACCTTTTGAAAACATCCGACATACGCCATACCTGCATTTTATCAAAGTGTGTTTATTGTAGTGCTCTGAAGAAGAGGGGGTAGTGCAGTGGGCTGGGGTGATGATGGAGGAAAGTCCAGGATAGAGTCTAGTCTATTTGTATCACAGGTGCATTGTCCAAGGGGGCATAGGAAGTGGAGCAATGGCAGTTCAAGGTGGACAGGTGGACAGGGTGACAGAGTGGGACACAAGGGTGACAATCAGAAGAGTCCTATTTCCTGGCGGGGGCCTTGGCAATAGTCTCTGGCTTCTGCCTGGATCACAGGGAACGTTTGTGGGGTAGTTCTCCTTCTGCAGGGGGAGGGGTGCTGGTGGCCTGCTGTTCCTGTGGCAGGGCCTCCTGTCCACTAGCGGCAGCGGAGGTGGAGGGCTGTTCGGTGGTTTGGCTAGTGTCAGGAGCACGGTGGTGTGCCACTGCCTCCCTCATACTGTTGGCAATGTCTCCCAGCACCCCTGCAATGGAGACCAGGGTGGTGCTGATGTCCTTCAAGTCCTACCTGACCCCCATGTACTCTCCCTCCTGCAGCCCCATGCTCCCCTGCAACTTGTCCAGTATCTGGCCCAGCGTATCCTGGGAATGTTGGTATGCTCCCAGGATCGCGGTGAGTGCCTCCTGGAGAGTTGGTGACCTGGGCCTGCCCTTCCCCTGTCGCACAGCAGTCCTCCCAGCTTCCCTGTTGTCCTGTGCCTCTGTCCCCTGAACCATGTGCCCACCGCCACTGACCCCAGGTCTCTGATCGTCCTGTGTTTGTGGGGTGGCCTGGGGTCCCTGTAGTGGTGGACACACTGCTGATTGACGTGTCCTGGGGACAGAGATTTGGGCCCGCTGGGTGGGTGCTGTGGTGGTGTTTCCTGAGGGGGGAGACTCTGTGGTGGTGTGTGACTGTGCCTGGGTAACCGACTGTCTGGAGATCCCTGATGGGCCAGGTTGGTCATCCAGATCCAGGCGACCAGAGCTGCTGTCATCACTGTGGGCCTCTTCGGGGGGTGGGGGCTGGATGTTGCTGACATTGGGTGGGTTACCTGTGGGGAAGTAAATGCAGTGTTATTGTTTCTGCATGTGACATATTGTGCATGGTTGTGTTGCCCTCTATGGTTGTTATTGCCCTGCCAGCTTTGCCTTGCGTGAGTTGTTATTTGGTGGGCTAGGTGATTCTCTCTAGTGTGCACGCTGTAGTGATAGGTGTCCATGCAGGTCTGTGAGGGGTGTCCATGCATTGGTGTCGCATGCAGGGTTTGGTATTGGGATGAGTGGGTTGTGATGGCGGGGCATGTGGGAGGTGGTGGAGTGATGGGAGTGAGGGTAGGGTTGGGGGTATGTGATGTCATGCAGGTTGGGGGGGTGATAGTAATAGAGATGTGACTTAACAGGGCCCAGTCCTCCTCTTTCTCCTGCCAGGCACTCAGTATGCATGATTGCCAAGATTTGCTCCTCCCATGTTGTAAGTTGTGGGGGAGGAGGTGGGGGTCCACCGCCATTCCTCGGTACTGTAAGATGGTGTCTAGCTGCAATGGAACATACCTTCTCCCGTAGGTCGTTCCACCTCTTACTGATGTCATCCCTTGTTCTTGGCAGCTGTCCCATGGCATTGACCGTGTCCATGATCCTCCACCATAGCTCCATCTTCCTAGCAATGGATGATCCAATGCACCTGTGATCCAAATAGCTGTGACTCTACCCAGATGATTTCCTCCACCATGACCCTTAGCTCCTCAGAGAACCTGGGGTGTCATTGTGGTGCCATGAGTGTGGTGTGGGTGGTATGGGTGAGGGTGTGTGGGGTGATGTTTTGGGGTGTGTGATGTAAGGTGCGTGTGTGGTGTGTAGGTGATGGCGGTATGCGGCTCTGGTAGTGTGGGTGTTCTTGCTGTCTCTCTGTTGGCAATGGTTTGTATTCGGAAAGGGTTGTGCGTAGTGTGGGCGTGTGTTTTATATTGGTGTGGGTGTGGTGTGTGTATGGGTGTCAGGTGTGTGTAGTTTGAATTGTCCAATGTGGTATTGTTTTGTTTGAGTATGTTTATTTTGAGCGCGGCGGTATGTACCACCAATGGTTTATCGCCATTGAATGCACGCTGCGGTGATTCGTGGGTCATAATGTTGTGGGTGTAGTTCTGTTGGCATAACAGTGTGTGTTTGGATTCCGCCAGTTTTTCACTGACTTTTGGGATGTCGGACTTGTGTGTGTGGCTGTATAGTGACGGATTAGTATGTGTGTGTCATAATATGGTTGCCGATTATTCGCCGGTGTGAAGTTGGCGGCAGTCGGCATGGCGGTAAGTGGGATTTACCGCCAATGTCATAATGAGGGCCTTAATCTTCTGTGCTATAGGCACATTTGAGGCACCACTTAAAATTAACTTAAGTTTAATAGCCCACACAAAAAGTTGTAAAGTTCAGCACGTTTTAGGGGGAAGCATGGACACTTTACTACTGTTTAACAGTCCAAACAACAACACATTCTGACAGGCCAATATGTAGGGGCCACAACAAAAACAGGGTCACTTCGAACACACCAAAAACAGTTGAACACATCTAACATGGACTGCCAACTCTCCTTGACATCCAGACTTACATTCACACCTGTCTCAACAACTGTACTATATTGGAAAAATTGCCGTCTGACACCAAAATGAAATCATTAAGACCAAAAAGGACCAAGAAATGACTCTGCAAGAATTCTTACAGCAATGATAAACCTGAACTCCGACTCCATCCCATATTTTATAAAGCCACTGTCACAAAAACTGAAATGTTTCCACTACTCATGCCATCTCCAGACTCTCCTGCCTTTTAAATTAAAGTATTTATGAATTCAACATTCTTTAATGACTTGACTCAAAAGTGACTCACTATCAGAAACTATGTGAATCTCACATATGGCTGGAGCATTGCCAAGGAAACTCAAAGGTGCTTACGTAAAATCCACACTTGTCCTCGGTCCTACCAACTCTTTTAACTACTGACTGTTCTTTAATGGCCCATTCAACTATCTACATTTTTTAAAGAAAATCAGCTGGTCTCTGATTCCATCCTAACTATGCACTAATGAAGAGTAAACAGCCACCTGGATGGCAAAGCTACTGTTGTCATAAATGGAGAAGCTGTACTCTTACTATTTGAAATTTTATCACCACATGCTCCTGGAATGACTTTAAAATTTAAATCTATAGCTAACACACAGATCATCCTTAAACCTAAACATCCACTGAGTTTGACTCCTATACTAAATGGCAGTGCCTCTAATCAACTGACACACCACAAGCTAACTTTCTCAAAAGATGAGATACAAGTTTGTGGATGAGATCAAGTTTAGGCTCGTCCTTCTATTTTCTGACACCTAGAACTGTATGCCTCCAAATCAAATTTGTGATGTGATGAATCTAGGAGAGTGTCATTATTAAAAAGGAAAGGACTGAGGGCTGGATCACAAAGATAAGCCTCACTCAAAGACAACAAAGTAGCTGGAAGACCTGGAAGGGTCAGAAGCCTGATCTATGGAGACTGGGGATCTGTAGGAAGAGAGCCTTTTGGGGGAGAAGGAGAGTCAGGCCAATCAGAATAGCAAGAGCAGGAGGGCAATAATTCAGGGGCAGCATAGGAACTGCCAGTACCAGAACAATTTTATGGCACAACTTTCTTAGTTGCATGGTTCCACTGGTGCTAGTTTGTTTCTTGCATCTGTTGTAGTTGGACTCTTGCTCTAGTCAAGACTGCTGGCTTAGGTATGACAGCACTTTTGTTTGTAGGCGACTAATCCAGTCCTACAACAAGTCACAATTGTCACTCCAACCCTTCCGGCTCACAAGCAGTACCTCACTAAAACCCAAACAGTAATTTTTGGCAGCCTTTATGCATGGACTCTAGAATGCGATTTCTCAGGGGAGTCATGGTTAAAAGGAGATTACTCTTTTCTCACATGAGCAACAAGTCTCAGTCACACACACGCAATGAAGGATATGCAGTAAAGTTTTCAATAGGTTTTATTGACAAGACTGCAATCTACTATAAAATGTATGGGCTGCAATGATTAGGCTAATACACTGTGCAAGAAGCATAGTTGTAAAAAGGAGAGTCGGAAATACAAAGACCTCCACCATCTTGCAATAAACATAAGATGTAAAATAGGCCCTAATATCCTAGCATGGAGAACCTAATATCTAACCTAAAGAGAGCTGGGTGTCATAAATCTAATCTGCCAGTATCAGGATCATGAGAAGTGCCCCCACAAACCTTGTTACTTTGGAATGAGGTCTCTAGATCAGACTCTGTGGAGACACGAAGGCTGGGTCCGCATCAAGGCGAAGTGTAACATAGATAGCGTTGATGGTATCTGATGTATTTATACAGATCTTGTAGTACCTCTGACGCAGGTATGTTCCCAAGCAATAGATAAGAAGGCATTCTTGGGGCAGAAACTACTTAAACAATTCCCTCCAAAGGTACATTATGTTCCTGTCACACGTAAGTGGGAAAGGTAAACGATGTGAATACCTACGTATATCACTTGTCTTTGACACTGATAGTGATGCCTTCACAGAGTGGCACTGATAACGTGAAATCAAAACATCTTCCTAACTATAAACATAGCAGCCATCTTGGAAGAAATAATTAAATAAATGCACTAAAACAGAGTAGGCTAAGTAGGTTAAATGTCACAAGATGATGGAGGCACAGGACTGCAAGTCAGAAGGCTAAGCAAACCCCTGACTCCCAATAACATTAAATAGGATCAACTACACATCTTTCTTCTTTTCTCTTCCTATTCTCTCTCATTTTCATACCTTAACCCTTCCCTGTAACATCTGATGTGCTATTTGTGTTTGCCCAATCAAATTTCTTATCAGAAATACTCAACTTCAAATTCTTGGCAGTTCCTAAACTTTTACATCCTGGTCCTCCGGAGCCTGGCTGGTGTTTCAGATACCTCCTAGGATCATTTTGAGCTATTGTCATCTGAGTCTCGAGGAATACTTAAGTTAACGGAGACTGGGACATATGTATGATCAAAGCCTATGTTCATAGGTCCTACCCTTGTATATTTTTCATAGACCAACTGTACAAGTCTATATTACTGAGGGACACAGTCTGTCACTAGAAGGCAACGTCCGTGAGAGACAAGCTAAGACTCCTGCATTTCTCTCTTCTTCTCTATGCCCTATTTCCCACTTCCTTCTAGAGAGATTATGCAATAGAGGTGTTTTTCAATCTCCACTCTGTTTCTGAGGAGGAATGGAGGATTATCAGTGGAGTTTCTGTCACCTAGTACCCCCTAGTGCCCATGAATCGTTCATCTAATTTTTTGAGTGTGAGATGCAGTTCACATGGTTATGTTTAATTTCTTTCTAACTGCTTGATTTTGCATGATTTAGGGTTGATTTTGTGTAACTATGCCACTGTATATCAGGCGAGTTTCGCACAGCCCTACTAAAAAACAAATAGGAATTCTCCACTCATGTAATTGCAAGTCGCAGATTGAGAACTGTGTGGGTCATTACAACATTGGCGGTAAAAGCCGCTTACCGCCGTGCAGAAGACTGCCAACACACCGCCGCGGCCGCGGAATACCGCCACTGCCATTAGGACACACAGCTCGGAATCCGCCAAAATCCAGACACCCACACAAGTCCGCCACAATTGCGACAGAAGGCCAGAGAGAGACACCACCAGAAAGAACAATGGCATCCACAGGCACTCAACACAATCACTCACACAACATCCACGCACCTCACACAACACACCTCTAAATATCACCCCACACATCACAACACACACCACTCCACACATCACCCACAACACCCCATGGCACCGCAAAGACACCCAAGGTTTTTTGAGGAGGAGCACAGGGTCATGGTGGAGGAAATCATCCGGGTAGACCACAGCTATTCGTATCACAGGTGCAGCACACCACCATAGCTAGGAAGATGGAGCTATGGCGAAGAATCGTGGACTGGGTCAACGCAGTGGGAGAGCACCCAATAACTAGGGATGATATCAGGAAGAGGTGGAACGACCTACGGGGGAAGGTGCGTTCCGTGGTCTCAAGACACCAGATTGCGGTTCAGGGGACTGGCGGCGGACCCCCACTTCCTCCCCCAGAACTCACAACATGGGAGGAGCAGGTCTTGGCTATACTGCATCCTGAGGGCCTCGCAGGAGTAGCTGGAGGAATGGAATCTGGTAAGTCAAATCTTTCACTACTTCATCCCCACCCACCTGCATGCTATCACATACCCCCACCCTCGCCCTCACTCCCATCACTCCAACTCCTCACATATGCCCCAATATCACAAACCATACATCCCAAACCCAAGCCCTGCATGTAACACCAAAGCATGGACACCCATCACCAAACCATGTCCACTGCACATACCCATACACCCCCCTAAACCATTATCACACAAGGTCCCACTCAAGAATGCAAGCACTGGGGTACAGGGTCACCCACCCATTGCACACCATGGCACACACAGATGCAATATTCATGCTTTTACCCCCCTGCATGACCCCTACCCAACGTCACCGGACAGGAGGGTCCAGACATGTCCACTCCACCCACAGAAGAGGCCCACAGTGATGACAGCGGCTCTGTCCAACTGGATCAAGATGACCAGCCCAGCCCATCTGTGAACTCGGGACAGTCGGTTCCCCTCACACTGGTACAGGCCACTACAGAGCTTCCCCCCTCTGGAAACACCAGCACAGCACCCACCCAGTGGGCCCATACCTCTGTCCCCAGGACACGTCAAGCAGCAGTGTGTCCACCACTACAGGGAACCCAGGCTAACCCACCAACCCAACAACACCAGGGACATGGGGGCAGTGGTAGTGGGCACACAGTGCAGGGGACAGAGGCCCAGGGAAACAGGGGAACTGGGAGGGCTGCTGTGTGACAGGGGGAGGACAGGCCCAGGGAACCCACTATCCACGAAGCCCTCTCCAACATCATGGGAGCATACCACCATTCCCAGGAGACGATGGCAACGGTACTGGGCAAGTTTCAGGAGACCCAGCGGTTGCAGGAGGAACAGTATTTGGGGTTCAGGGAGGAACTCAAATCCATCAATTCCACCCTGGGCAACATTGTAGGGGTGCTGAAGGAACTCGCCAACACCAGGAGGGACACTGTGGCACAACAAGGGGCCCCTGACACTAGACGATAAACTGCCCACCACCTCCGCCGGCGCTAGTGGACAGGATGCACCGCCACAGGACCACCACACCAGCACCCCACCCCCTGCAGATGGAGAACCACCCCACAAACGGTCCCTGAGATCCAGGACAAAGAAATAGAACAATGCCAAGACCCCTGCCAAGAAATTAGACCCCCTGATTGTCATCCTTCTGTCCCACTTTGTCACCCTGTCCATACTTGAACTGCCCCAGCTCCACTTCCTATGCCCCTTTGGACAATGCACCTGTGAGACTAATAGACTGGACTCTGCCATGGACATTCCTCCACCATCACCCCTGACCATTTTACAACCCCCTCCAATATTTAGCACTTAAATAGACACCCTTGAATCAAAAAACAATCTGGAGTCAGTCTGTGCTTTCAAAAATGTGTATTTGCAATAACTGAGGAAAATAGCACTGTCCTTTCTATTGTCAACATACCTATGTCACACAGCTCTAGTCGATGAGGTAACATAGCAGAGGTCACACAGTGGGACCCACATCTGTGAAATGGAAAGGCAAAGTGACAATTCAGGGTCCATCCACTGGGTTAAAGTGACAGACAGATGATAGGTAGAAGAATTAAATCAGATGTAGCAGGCAGTGTTGTCTTCTTACCTGTGTCTCACTAGAAGTGTTGCTGGATCACCGTGTTCCTGTGGTCTATGTCCTCCTCTTCTGCTACCTCGTCTTCACTGTCCACAGGCTCCACAGTGGCCACAAGACCTCCATCTGGACCATCCTCCTGCATAAAAGGCACCTGTTGTCGCAAAGCCAAGTTGTGAAGCATACAGCAGGCTACGATGATCTGGCACACCTTCTTTGGTGAGTGGAATAGGGAACCACCTGTCATATGGAGGCACCGGAACCTGGCCTTCAGGAGGCCGAAGGTCCTCTCTATAATCCTCCTAGTTCGCCCATGTGCCTCATTGTAGTGTTCCTCTTCCCTTGTCCTGGGAGTCCTAACTGGGTCAGTAGCCATGACAGGTTGGGGTAACCAGAGTCACCTGCAAATGGCGAGGGACAACTGTTAGACACACACTAACTCTTAGGGACATCCCCAGACCCAGACACCTAGTCACACTCTATTGGGTCCATGTCCTCACCTAATAGCCACACACGGTGCCTCTGGAGTTTCCCCATCACATAAGGGATGCTGCTATTCCTCAGAATGTAAGCGTCATGTACTGAGCCAGGAAATTTGGCATTCACATGGGAGATGTACTGGTCTGCCAAACACACCATCTGCACATTCATTGAATGGTAACTCTTCCGGTTTCTGTACACCTGTTCACTCCTGCAGGGGGTACCAAGGCCACATGTGCTCCATCAATGGCACCTATGATGTTGGGGATATGTCCCAGGGTATAAAAGTCACCTTTCACTGTAGGCAAATCCTCCACCTGAGGGAAAACCATGTAGCTCCGCATGTGTTTCAGCAGGGCAGACAACACTCTGGACAACACGTTGGAAAACATGGGCTGGGACATCCCTGATACTATGGCCACTGTTGTTTGAAAAGACCCACTTGCTAGGAAATGGAGTACTGACAGCACCTGCACTTGAGGGGGGATTCCTGTGGGATGGCGGATAGCTGACATCAGGTCTGGCTCCAACTGGGCACACAGTTCCAGGATTGTGGTACTATCAAGTCTGTAGGTGATGATTACATGTCACTCCTCCATTGTCGACAGGTCCACCAGCAGTCTGTACACCGGAGGATGCCGCCATCTCCTCACATGCCCCAGCGGACATGATCTATGGAGGAGTTCAGTGATCAGAGAGTCAACCAACTCTGAGGTACGTAAACACAACTTAATCGTAAAAAAAAATCCTATCGACATATGACTGTATTAGTGTTTAAGCAAGGCCCAGATATGTGTGACGCAGTCAAAAATAATGCCATGTGGTCCCCTGAAATGGCGTCTGCCTGACCTGTAATGTGGGACAAGGGGATATGAGGTAACTGCGCTGGCGTTGTACACCGTCATGGTCTGCGGTCGATGACCGCGGTGCAATTCTGCATTGGGTCTGAGGAGCCAATGACGATGTACGCCGGTGGTGACAGTACGCACCGCCGTGGACGTCACCGCCATTTTCTCTCTGTTCACTCACTTGATACCTGATCTTCGACAGGAGAGGACCTACACTGCAAGTGCTGCTGTGACCTCAGTCTGGAAGAGACAATGGCTCGTGTGTCTGGGGAAAGGGCCCCTGCCTTCAGCACGGAGGAGTTGGAGAAACTAGTGGATGGGGTTCTCCCCAGTACACGCTACTCTACGGTCCTCCAGACAAACAGGTGAGTACACTGTGAGCATGCTGTATGGGCAATGGCTGCTTGGAGTGGTGTGGATGACAGATGGGGGGGAGAATGAGGCGTGCATGAAACGACGGTGAGTGCATGTGTGTAATTGCAAGGGTAGGGATGCGAGACAATGACTGTGACGATGCGGGCGGTTATATCTTCTCCTTTTCCCTTGTACTATTCCTGTAGGTCAGCGCCCACCAGAAGAAGGATATTTGGCGTGCCATCGCCAAGAAAGTCCGGACCCTGGGGGTCTACCACAGACGGAGCACCCACTGCCGAAAAAGATGGGAGGACATTCGCCGCTGGAGCAAGAAGACAGCGGAGGCCCAGCTGGGGATGGCCTCCCAAGGTGGGAGGGGTGCCCGTCGCACCATGACCCCCCTGATGTTGGATGGGCGCTTGAGGGCATCACAGCAGCCACAAGGGGTGAGTACACTCTCATTCAGTGGATTCAGCACGCATTGTAGGTGTCTGGGTGGGGGAGGTGGGCTGTGGGTTCCACGAGGCCAGGGCGAGTTTAGTAGGGAAGGTCCCTTCTTACGGCAGGCTCTGTGGCACCCCACCCCACCTGTGTACAGAGCCAACTACACCTAGTCAGGCTCCTGTGACATCCATGTGTGCAGCAATCAGGCATAGCCTTGTAACCCATGTCCCTGTGATTGATTAGGGAACTCCAAGTGCACAGCATAGTGCAAGGGGCTTCTGTGTCTGTAGTGTCCGCCAACGGTAGCGGTATTGCATGCACTCAACATGTCTTTCTTCTGTCTCCGCCCTCCCAGCAGCCCCTCAGCATTTGCCCGTGGCCGCTCACCCAGGAGGGTGGGCATCTCCTTCGCCCCAGGCACCATAGCTCCTGCCACCCCTGCTGCCCTCAGTGAGGAGGCCATTGACCTCCTCAGGTCCCTCACTGTTGGGCAGTCTACCATTTTGAATGCCATCCAGGGTGTAGAGAGGCAGTTGCAAGAGACAAATGCATACCTGGAGGGCATTCATTCTGGTCAGGCAGCCCATCAGCGAGCTTGTCAGACTCTGGCCTCAGCACTAATGGCAGCCATTGTCCCTGTGTCTAGCCTCCCCCTCCAACTTCCTCCACCCAGACCCAAACCCCTGTACCTCAGCCTATCCCAAGCACACCATCAGACCAGCATGCACACACGTCAACACACAAGGGAAGCTCAGGCAAACATAAGCACCACACATCCCACTGGCACTCATGCAAGCATCATACACATGCAGACATACCAAAAGCCACTGCCTCCACTGTGTCCCCCTCCTCCTCGTCTCCCTCCTCCCTCCCAGTCTCGTCTCCACTCACACCTGCATGCACTACATCGTCAGTCACTACCTCCATCACCAGCACACCCACCACCGCACCCCGCTCAAGTGCAGTCACCACCCCCACTACCATTCACACATCCCCTGTGTCCTCTCCCAGTGTGTCTGTGAGCCCACCTCCCAAGGTACACAAACGCAGCCACACACCCACCCAACAGCCATCCACCTCACGACAGCCTCCAGCCCATGTACCTTCACCCAAAGTCACCAAACGTACACCTCCTACAAGCACTACCTCTTCCTCCACTCCCAAACCCCCTATATCTACCCGCCCCAGTGTGTCCCAAAAACATTTCCTGTCCAACCTTGACCTCTTCCCCTCACCTCCCCCACCCCTTCAGTCTCCTAGGGCCCTTCTCTCCAGGTTCCAACCAAGCGCCTCAGCCACAACATCCGCGGGAATAGTGGTGCCAGTAGTAACTGGCTTTTGGAGTGCGCTAGGCAGCAGGGCAGCCAGTGTGCCAAGGAGCCAGAGCACGGGCAGTCCCCCACCTCAAAAGCACAAAAAGTTGGCCAGTGCCCAGCGGGAGAGAGGAAAAAAATCTTCCACCAAAGCCGCTCCCAGAGGTACAGTTGGGAGTGTGGAGCCAGCTGCGCCACCATCCAAGGTGAGGAAGGGGCACAGTAAAACAGGCAAGTCTGGGAAAACCTGCACGGCGGACAAGACCACAACAAGCACCGCTGCCAAGGACACCGCCACCACCAGCACCACTGCCAAGGACACCGCTGCCACAAGCACTGCTGCCAAGGACACTGCCACCACCAGCACCGCTGAACAGGACACCGCCACCACCAGCACCGCTGACCAGGACACCGCTGCCACCAGCACCACTGAACAGGACACCGCCGCCACAAGCCCTGCTGCCAAGGACACCGCCGCCACAAACATCGCTGCCAAGGACACCGCCGCCACCAGCACCGCTGAACAGGACACCGCCGCCACCAGCACCGCTGAAAAAGTCACCGCCACAACAAGCACCGCAGGCCAGTGAGTGCCAAAGGTTCCGATGCTACTGAGGCCGCCACGAGCAGGATGAAGCACTCTGGGCACCAAGCCCCCTCCAGAACCAGTGGAGTATCACATCCACTACCTCAGTTCTTGGCAGGATGAAGCACTCTGGTCACCAAGCCCTCTCCAGAACCAGTGGAAAAAGGCCCACTATCTCAGTCCTTGGCAGGATGAAGCACTCTGGGCACAAAGCCCCCTCCAGAACCAGTGGAGAAAGGCATCCACTACCTCAGTCCTTGGCAGGATGACGCACTCTGGGCACCAAGCCCCATCCAGAACCAGGGGAGAGATACATCCACTACTTCAGTCCTTGGCAGGATGAAGCACTCTGGGCACCAAGCCCCCTCCAGAACCAGTGGAGAAAGGCATCCACTACCTCAGTCTTTGGCAGGATGAAGCACTCTGGGCACAAAGCCCCCTCCAGAACCAGTGGAGAAAGGCAAGATGAAGCACTCTGGGCACCAAGCCCCCTCCAGAACCAGTGGAGAGATACATCCACTACCTTAGTCCTTGGCAGGATGAAGCACTCTGGGCACAAAGCCTCCTCCAGAACTAGTGGAGAAAGGCATCCACTACCTCAGTCCTTGGCAGGATGAAGCACTCTGGGCACAAAGCCCCCTCCAGAACCAGTGGAGAAAGGCATCCACTACCTCAGTCCTTGGCAGGATGAAGCACTCTGGGCACAAAGCCCCCTCCAGAACCAGTGGAGAGATACATCCACTACCTCTGTCCTTGGCAGGATGAAGCACTCTGGACACCAAGCCCCCTCCAGAACCAGTGGAGACTGTTATCCACTTGAGAGACTGTGGCTTTGCACTCCCCAGGATAAAGCAATGGGTAAACCACCCACTGGAGAGACTTGAGAGACTGTGGCTTTGCACTCCCCAGCATGCAGCAGTGGGCAATCCCAAAAAAGGGGAGTACGGTTTTGTATATAAAGTGGGGGGGTCAGTAGTGTACTAATTGTGACGCTAGACCACTCGTAGTCCTCAACTAGAGGTGAAAATTGGGTGGGCTGTGTAGTGATGTTCGGTCTGGGGGGAAGGAGGGGAGCTGGGGAAAAAAACAAGGAAAGGAAAGTTTCCTTTACGGACTAGGTGGTCTCACACACTATATAGTGTCATGCTTCATCATATGACCACCTAGCCCCACCCAGGTAGGACAGTGCCACCTGGGCGGACTCAACCTCACTGTTAAAAGAACAGGAGGGAGTGCGTAAATTAGTCTTATTCCTGGAAATAGGGATCCAGCTATACTAGGGAAATAAAAACACCTACTCAGGTACCCGGGTAACTTTAATGGGGGTCCTGTGTGGTGTGGTTAAAAAGGATGGGGAACCAGTGTGAGAGCAATGACTCACAAGGTCACCTGTCTAAAATGGGGTAGCCGACATGTTTCTGCCCTTATGGTGGAGCTATGGAGAGTCTCTGGGCATTCATCAGGGCATTGGATCCCTGTAGTGATTCCTACTTAAACACTGCGAAAATAATCACATATGGAAGGGAGGGCCTACCTTAACCAAGAAAATATCTGGGGAGGACCTAAAGAAAAAGGGATGAAAACAGACCAAAACATAGTGAATAATAAAACACAGCACACCAATCCACACGTGTCAAAAATTCATGCACGCCGCAGAAGTGCTGGTTGCAAAATATTAAATCGCAATAGCATCGAGGTAGGTAATGCACGGTACGTATTAGGGTTGGGAAGACAATTTCTTACCCTCACAGTTGAGGCTACTGGCCTCTGATATCCTGGAGAGGGAGCGTCCCCTTATAGTAAGACTCTAAGGTTCCAGGGGAAAAAGGGAGAAGGAACAGGAGAGAAAACCGATAATCATAAAGGTAATTAAAGGAATGCAGGGGAGGGGAAGAGAAGAGGAGAGTGAGGAGAAAGGAAAACAAGGGAAAAAAAGGGGGGGGAAGGAGTAAAAAGAGAGGGGATCCAAGGACAGAGGGAAAGAGGGAAAAAGAGGAAATTAGAGGCAAAGATTATAGATCAAGATGGAGAGGAGGAGATAAAAAGGAGAAAGAACAAGAAGAAAAAAGAAGAAAGAAGAAAGAAGAAGAAAGAAGAAAAAAGAAAGAAGAACGAAGAAAAAGAAGAAAAGGAAAAAAGAAAGATAGGAAAAAGGCGGAGAGAAAAAAGGGAAGGGAAAGGGAAGTGGGAAGATCAAATAAGAAAAATAAATTAAAAATTAAAAATAAAATAAATACAAGGGAACAGAGATGTCTTATCTGTGTCTCCCACGCTGTCTGACTCACTGCATCAAAGGTGGGCGCTCTCTGTGCGCCTATACCGACCTCTCATTCAGGACCGCTTGGATACAATGGTCTGGTGGAGAGGGGTAGATATAGTGGCCTTAATTAGGACAAGAGGCAGCTGATGTGAATCACCGTCGCGGCCCAGGGGGGCGGGGCCGGAAGTCCGGAGTTATCCCTCCAAATATGGTCAAGCCCGAAGTGGCCCTTAATGGCTATTAGAGTGCCGGGGGCCGGAGCCCATGAAAATCCCCTAGGACGTGCGCCGGGGGGAAAAGAAACCTTGTCTCCGTAAGAGGAAAGGCCGGGATGAGGGCGCGTCAGCCTGAACTCCGCTGTAGGCGGCGGCGCTCGCCCCGCGAGTGCTGTAGGGAAATGTAGTTTCCCAACAGCACACGCGGAATGCCAGCTGAGCAGGCCGCCGGAAAACAGAGCCTTCGGGCGGCCTAGTGCGCTCAGAGAGCGCAAACTGAAAACGGGGGGGGGGGGAAAAAGGAGGGGAAAAAAGAAAAGAAAAAGGGGGGTAGGGGGAAAAAAAGCGGAAAGGGGTGGGGGGGGGAAAAAGAAAAGAAAGAAAGAAAGGGGAAGTGGAAGGGAGGAAGGGGAGGGGGAATGGGGAAAGACCAAGGACAGGGGGGAAAAAAGGAGAGATTAAAGATGAAAATAAAAATAAAAATAAAGGGATAAAAAGCAAATATATATATAAAAAAATTTTTTTCATACATATAATAAAATAACATAACAAAGATGTAACTGAAAATAAGAAGGGGAGGGGGGTGGGGAACAGAAGAAGAAAGGATGGGGGAGGGAACAGGAAAAGGGGAGGAGAAAGGAACAACCAAGAGATGAGAAAGATAAAGAGAGAAAGAAGAGAGAAGAGAAGAGAGAGTCCGTGGGCAGAAAATTCTGGGCAGAAAAAGTTCTTCAAGTGGGTTCTAGGGTTGCAGAGAGAACCACGGTATCTCATCATTTAATCCAAGCGTGTCTGTGTGCAACCTCCAAATCCAACGTTGCTCAGCCCTAAAAAGTTTTTCAGACATGTTGGTGGTCGAGGGGGAAAATTGTTCCAGGACTGTCCATGACATGTCGTCTGGGGAATGATTTTTTTGTAAGAAATGGCTGGTAAGTTTAGTAGCATCTCGTTTGCACCTGATCGTGCTCCTGTGCTCACAGATTCTGATGCTAACTTTTCTTGTGGTCATCCCCACGTACTGAAGTGGGCAAGGGCATTTGATTAAGTAGATTACGTTTTTGCTGTTACAATTGGTAAATGATTTTTGCACCCAAGGGGTTCTAAGGTTGAGGTTGATGGTGGTGGATTTTTGGGTAAAGGGGCAAACACTGCAGTTGCCGCATGGGTGGTGACCAGCAGGGGGGGCCAATTGCCAGAGTGTGGTCTGTGCGGGTCGCCGTTTCACCTTTGGTCTGGTATGGACCACCATATCACGTATATTACTTGCTCTCTTGTACGCGTGTAGTGGTGGATCAAAGGGTAAGCCACCTGAAGTCAGGATTTTCCAATTGTCTTTTATGATCTTTTGAATTTCATTAGATAAAGGATTAAATGTGGTCACACAAACGATCTTGTCCAAATTTGACTTCGGTGCGTGGGGCTGTAGCAGCTGGTCTCTATTGTTATTGCGCGCTCTTTTTAAAGCCCTGCTCACTAGGTGTGGGGGATAGTCTTTGGTGTGTAACTTCACAGTTAATTTGTCTGCATGTTTGCGATAGTCAATCACTGAAGAGCAGTTTCGTCTTAACCGTAGGAACTGCCCAACCGGAAGGTTATCTCTTAGAGCTCGAGGGTGGAAGCTCTGATATTGTAACAGATTATTACAGTCCGTTGGTTTGTAGTATACCTCAGTGGCTAACCCTCCATCATTCTCATAGATAAGTAAATCCAGGAAAGGTAACTTGTTGTCGCCTATGTTCATTGTGAACGTGAGGAAAGGGTTTGCTCCGTTAAGCCAAACTGCAAACGCCTGGGCTTCTGCCCTACTTCCCGTCCATATTAGCAGTACATCGTCGATGTATCGCTTCCAGAGTTTTATCTGGTCACGGTAGGGGTTCTCCTCATTCAAAACAATTTGTCTTTCAAAATGGTCAACGTATAGACATGCTAGACTAGGGGCGAATGTGCTGCCCATTGATGTACCCTGTGTCTGTAAAAAGAAACTATCCTCAAATTTAAAGTAGTTTCTGGTGAGAGCGAGATGTGCTAAGTCCAGGATAAAACCCGGAGGGGTTTGGGATTCATTCATGTGAGTTTCCAGCAGGTCACTTATCACTTCCAAGGTAGCCTCTTGCGGAATATTGGTGTATAGTGACTCCACGTCAAGGGTAATCAGGAGCTCCTTGGTTTTGTCAAAGGTTATAGAATCCAGTAAAAGGAGGACATGGGTGGTGTCCTTCAAATAGGTCGGGATTCTTTTAACTAGTGGTTGTAGAAAGAAATCCACGAATTTTGACAAAGGCTCTAGTGCTGAGCCTAGACCGGAAACTATGGGTCGTCCGGGAGGGGGAATCTTTTCTTTGTGTACTTTTGGTAAAATATAAAAGTACGGGATTTTCGGATTGGTCTGTATCAGGAAAGATGCCTCATGATCTGTAATCCAGTTGTTTTCTTTCCCTTTAGATACTAGGAAAGTGATTTCTTCTTGAACATCGGTAGTAGGATCGCGTGCCAAACGTTTATAGTGTCTGGTGTTCCCTAGTAGTCGCTCACACTCGTCTCTGTACATTTGTTGTGGGAGGATCACTGTAGCCCCACCCTTATCGGCTGGTTTTATAATGATGGTGGGGTCAGCTGTGAGGCCCTTCAGTGACTCTATTTCGATTTGGCTCATATTGTGGAATATTTTGTTGGGTGCTTTTGTGAGACCATTGATTCTTAGGGATACTGATTTTTCGAAGGCCAGTACCTCCGGGGGCATTTGCCCTGCCGGGGGACAGAAAGTAGATTTGGGACGTAGTCCCGTGTTCTGTGTGGGAGTGTCATATTCCTTCCCAAGGAAGAAGGTCTTTAGGCGGATCTTACGGAACAGGCCCGCTAGTTCTGTTCTAGTTCTGAATAAATCAACCTTTGGGGTGGGTACAAAGTTCAAACCTTTGTTTAATGCTAGAATTTCGGTTTGGCTCAAACTCCGGTTGCTTAGATTGATGATGTTGTTTGTCTTTTCAGGGGCCAATTTCACTTTGTCTTGCTGGTCCCTGGGGCGGGATCCCTGTATAGTGGATTTTCCAAGGCATCCTCTTTTGGGCGCCACTGTACCTCTTTTCTCCTCCCCCTGTCCCTCCCGTGACCTCTGTCTAAAAAAGGCGGCGGGGGTTCGGGAAAGGACCATTGGGCTGGGTGTTGCAGGTAGGGTGCTTGATATTGTTGAGGAGGGCCATATTGATTTGGCCAACCCCATTGTTGGTTAAAGTAAGGCGGGTAAACGGGGGGAGCCGGTGGAAAATTCCATCCTCCTCGACGTTGCCCACGCCGCCCACGGCGATATCGTATATTTCCTGAAGAGTTACTGTCACTGTCTGAGCTGATATTGCCCCCGGATGAGGTGTCAGAAGTGTTGGTGGAATTCTTTGCTACATAATCAGGTTTAGTGTAGGGATATATCCTTTCCAGGGAAAAACGATTCAGATCTTTTTGGAATTTGGCTATTTTTTGCTGAGCTAGGTATTCTTTATATTCATTCATGTTTTTGTTTACCTCCTCCAGTTTCTTTTTGAAGGAGAGAATACTCACACCTGACTTCAGGTTGTTCTCACTGGTTTTTATCTGGACCAGTAGGGTTTCAGAAAGCCTAGTGGCTGTTTTTATAATTAATATCAGCCAATCTCGAGTGCATTTCCATGCTATAAGTGACCAATCTTTTCGAAACTCAAAGTCGTCAAGGAATATGCGGGGCTCATTAGTAACGAGTAGTCCGTTTGGTGCAGAGTTACTACGGAGGTATTCCGTGAGAACGGCTCCATGTAGTATAGTCTTAACTTGGGAGCGTTTTAATTCCACTAGGGTGTCCCAGTCCCCCAGTTGGGACAAACTCTTTGACAGAGCCGTGTCCCCAAGAAGTGAAGGGGCTGCGAGGATAGCTGATACTTCCTCGTCATTGAAGGAGAGACCATCTGCCATGGTGTGGGTGGGGGGAAAAGAAGAAAAGGAGGAGGGAAAAAAAGGATCTGAGTGTAGAAGACAGACGCCGGAACCGAAGTTCTAAGGGACGCAGACGAGGTAGGGGTGCTCACTGAGAGACAGCAAGCTATGACTCTCACAATCGAGAGATAAGGATAAGAAAGCTCTCGCAGCCGGGCGGCTGCTCTACTATCACAATACACAAGGGAGAGCGGATGGGGGCAATCCACCCACTGGAGAGACTTGAGAGACTGTGGCTTTGCACTCCCCAGGATACATCAATCGGCATGGAGCCCCCTTGTGGATCTGGCGTTGTGCACTCATCCGGCTGAGGTGCCCAGCCTTCCCTTCCCCCTGAGGTGCCTCTTTTATTTCTGTCTGATGCCCCAGCAGTGTTCTCTCCGTCTTGTTCGGGTATTGAGTGTGGGCCTCACCCATGCATTTTGTGCCTAGTGGTCCACGGACTATGATGGTGGAACACCTTGGACTTGTATTCTTGGTGTATATATTTGTTTAGAGTGTGAATATCTTTATATATGTATATATTTTTGATTAATGTATTTGAATATATTACAAATGTTCGACTCATTTCCTTTTGTCCTTGCATTCTTCCAGTGGGGGTTGGGGGTTGTTAATGTAATGTATCAACATGTACTTGTGTGTGTGTTGTAGTGGGTGAGGGTGGGGGTGGGGGTGGGAGTGTTGCGTGTTGCATGTGTGTGTCACTTTTTTTTCCCTCCCCCTTCCCCTGTGTCGTAGGTGCAGTACTCACCGTGGTCTTCACCTCCGTCTTTGTTGTTCCTGGTAGAGGAGTAGGAAGATAAAGGCTGGTTGAATCTGGAGCTCGGGTTCCATGGCGTCCTGATTCCTCGTGGGGTGTGCAGAGATGAGCGGTTTCCCTTCCAAGTCCTGTTTCCGCCGTGTTTTTGTTCACGGTGAATCCACCCTGGAAAAGGTGGCGAATTGGTGCCCTGTAATAATGTGGGCGGTACATTGTCTTCCGCCTGTCTGGTGGCGGTTACCGCCGCAGTGTTTGTTTCTACCGCCTTGGCGGTCAGAGGGTTAAAGTGGCTGTCTATGTTGGCGGTTTCCGCCACGGTTGTGATTCAATTTTTTTGACTGCCGGCCTGTTGGCGGTTTTACCGCCGCTTTAACACTGACAGCCAGGGTTGTAATGACCACCTATATAAGCTGGAAAAATACATCCCTGGATACATCTTTTTTCACATTCTCTTTACTTGTCCCACTTATACACAGCAACATATGTGATGAGGTCACTGCATCAGATCTACTACTTTGTAGGACATTACATCATCACAAAGGTGTGACCTCACACATAGTTTCCCCTATTTTTGATGACAGTCTTGTATATCACTTTCATCCTGATGTAATGGCTGTCCTCTTTGTTCTTATGTTTGGGCCACAAAGACAAACATTTCTGCCACACTGTGTTTTGATTTGATACCCTGTATCCTTCTAGTGCTGACTTCAGGAAATTGCATTTAGTCTCCCTCACACTATGTTCTCCCTGATGCCTCCTTTCACTATCCTGCTATGTTTATTTAAGATTTGGCTCTACTTCAGCACTGCCAGTACAGGGGCATATAGTTACCTTTAAGTGGTATTTAAACCATTCAAAGGTGGCTGGCTATGTGAATGCATGCATCTGCATGAACACCCACATGGCAGCCATAATTGAATGCTTTTTCAATACTTTATGAAAATCCATTCGAAGCTCGCCACCCATGTGTGTGCTTGAGTGTGCATAAATGATGTGCAGTCTTACAACGATGTTTGCTCTGAATGATGAAACAATCAAAACAGGCATTTGCAAAGGCAGTAGGTCTGTGCCCCAGTGGCATAGGTAAAGTGTATTGACTTTGCCACTACTTTTAGTTAAGTTGAATAGTCTGATGAGGAGCCCTCTTTTCGGCCTTAGGTCAATGCAGTAGTTGGGACCTGTTTAAGTCTGCTGCACATTTTGAGAACGTTTTTATATTTTCTAACTCTCCCTGTGAGGATATTGGTAGTACAGGCCATAATTACTGGATTAGGGAAATGCTCTGTACTTAGAACAGACAGATTACTTGATGAACAGATTGCAGGTGGTTCAAAAAGCGGCAGCCCGTATTTTGCTTGGTCTTCCTTTGAGAGCTCATGTTTCTTTCAAACTTAGAGAACAGTATTGGCTACCTATCAGGAACAGAATCCTTTTCAATATCTTGCTTTTGATACATAAGGCACTTCATCAGTTGGCCGCAGGATATCTTAGAGAGACAATTGGCCTTACGCGTCCATCTGTGCTCTGCTAACCTTTTTCTGGCCAAAATCCCTATTCGGGTTCAGGTTTCCAGAATAGGGGTCAGGTCTTTTTCTTTTTTAGGACCTTCCCTTTGGAAAACATTTCCTGTTGAACTTCGGAGCATCTCAGCCACTTCCCAATTTCAAAAGAAATTGAAAACTAGGCAGGAATAGTGTTTTTCTCCATACTGCACTTTACTATATGTGCAGAGTGCCAGGACACTCCTCGGAGTAGCAGTAGCACTTTGGAAATGGCCTTCACATTACATTGCATTACATAAGTAATCCTTGACCTTAACTTATTTATCACTTATCCTTATCCACATTGAAGCAGATCTGATTTAATGGGGATGGAGAGTTGGATTTGATCTCATTCATATTTCAAGAACTCAGGAAAGGCACTGTGAATAAGGCCTTTCTGAGTGCTTTGGTCCTTGGTTGTTTTGAGCCTAAAACTGAGAACCAAGTACACTCCTTCAGTCTTACTGAGAGAGATGTTGTGGAGTTAGAGTCAGACCTTAATGAACAATGGCGTAAAAATTAGTAACTCCATGTTCAGTCAGTCTTTTGTCACAAATTACAAATTATTAAAACATAGACAATACCTTACATAGGTTTTAATGGGTAGCAGATTACTCAAATAATGTAATATTGGTTCCTTCCTGCCCCCATGGGAGTTCTTAATACAGCATTAACTTAAAGAGAAATCAATCTTGAGGGATTTTTAAGGAATTACACAATGAATGTTACTCATGGTGAGGTCGACCTGGCTGCTGCTGGTGAATACGCCTTCACTCATAAAATCAGGCCCTTGCCCCTGTGGTACCCTTCTCTTTCCATACTATCCTTATTCCATTTAGTATGTTATTGCAAATAGTGCCTGCGGTTTCCACCTGTTGGTGGGGGCACTACTGCTCCAGATGGGGGTGCTCTCTGTAAGACCCACTGAGCAGTGATTGCAGTGTCTCTCCCCCAATTCAACTGACATGTTTGAGGTCTGATTACAGTGTGCTTGAGCATGTTGTTTGTTGTAAGCAGTGGCTACATTGATGGAAAAGGAAGTTGTGCCTGGCTCACACTGCTCACTCTTTGATGGATCTTGTGGCTGGGGTTCTTCCTTCAGTCCAATCA
The DNA here is from genome assembly GCF_031143425.1 of Pleurodeles waltl. NCBI lineage: Eukaryota > Metazoa > Chordata > Amphibia > Caudata > Salamandridae > Pleurodeles > Pleurodeles waltl. Next base: position 752,899,087 of record NC_090440.1, on the reverse strand, counting down.
CAAAGCCCAACACCCAAACAATTCAATGTCACATCCATGAGTACTTCAGACTGGTTGATGTCTCCCTTAGTTGGTCTCATACCTCCTGTGGCAGTCTGGTTCTTTTGTAAAAAAAAATAATATTGCCGGATGAAGTCAGGATTCTCTTGCCATGAAACTTCTCATTTCTCAATCAATTCTGCAGTGTTCACACAGTGTACACAGGGTTAAGTTGTGGAGCACCCTCTGATCTGAAGTTCATATGCTTCAGTCCACACTATTGGGTCATTCCAAGTTTCAACTCTCACCCCTGGGAGGACAGAGTAGTTCCTGCCCCAGATTTCCTGTGGACAGCTTCAGTTCATCCCTCCTCAGCTCCTTTGAAGCAACTTTTCTTATGAGTAGCTTACTCTGCTTGGAGAGATATATCCAATGCCCTTCCTGACCAGCTGGTCAGCTCTCTCCCTTGAAGCACTGTTACAGTAGCCTGTCTTATCAGGCTTATGGACACCAGGTTTCTAGTTCAAAACCAGAAACCTGGTTTACTTATTCCAACTCTGGAACACAAAAGGGTTTCTTGATTGGCACTATTGTGGATGTCCCAGATTCTGGTACAGAAAATCGGATAGGTTTCTGTTTGTTATTTATACCATAGATGCAGACAGCTGTGTGTACTCCGCCAGTCAGTTCTGATACTGTTTCTGGATAGTTCTTGAATTTTAACTATTCCACTCAGATGCGTCCTGCCATAGTCTTTGCGGGTTATTCTAACTTTGGAGGAGTGTTAATCCGTCCCAAAAGTGACGGTAAAGTGACGGATATACCACCAGCCGTATTACGAGTTCCATAGGATATAATGGACTCGTAATACGGCTGATGGTAAATCCGTCACTTTTCCGTCACTTTTGGGACGGATTAACACCTCCTCCAAAGTTAGAATAACCCCCTTTGTTTTTAAGTGTCATCAGGAATGTGTGGTGGAAATGAATTGTCTGCCAGGGAATACCCAAAATAAAGTCATAAGAGAGAGATAGAGGGGCTTTCCCACTTGACTACCTGTTTACCTGTGGGTGTGGGGTATGTTATGCTATGTTGTGTGGATTTATAGAAAGCAGCTAATCACATGTGAGAGCATTCAGGTGCTGTGAGGGGCAGGCCTGACTGGGGTGCAGAAGAGCATACCTCCCTTGTCTTGAAGAGCCACATCTTGAGGTTCCTTCAGAAGTCCATGAGGGAGGGGGAGATTCTGAGGTGTTGCAGGAGGTCGATCCAGGTCCTGGCTGTAAGGTATGTGAAGGAGCATCCTCTACACCTGCTCTTCATGATGCTAGGGAGAAATTCTCTTGCCTCAAAGGTTTCTGGTGGGTTGGTAGAAGATAAGGTGGTGGTTGAGGTATGCTGGACCGGTATTGTGGACAGCTGTGTAGGCGTAGGTGAGTAGCTTAAACTTACATCTTTCCTGGAGTGGGAGCCTGTGGAGATTGTTGAGGTGTGGAAATATGTGGTCACTTTGCAGGATGTTCAAGATGAGCCTGGCAGCAGAGTTCTGGGTTGTTTAAAGTCGGCATAGAACATTGGCTTGGATTCTGGACTAGAGGGCATTTCCATAGTCAAGTGTACTTGTAATAAGTGCCTGGGTGACTGTTTGACTGGTGGTATGTGGGATCCACTTGAAAATCTTGTGTAGCATTTGCAGGATGTGGAAGCATGATGAGGCGATGCCTTTCATCTGTCTGCTCATGGAGAGGTTGGTGTCCAGGATGATCCTGAAGTGCTTTGCATGGTCCACAGGAGTAGATGGGGGCTAAGTTTGGGGAGGTGCCAAGAGAGGTTCCAGGGGGAGTAGTAGTTGCCTAATATAAGGACTTCGGTTTTGTCTGTGCTGGGATGGAGGCAGTTGTTTTTCATCCATGTAGCGATGTTGCTCATGCAGTTGGCAAAGTTTGCTTTGGTGGTGCTGGTTGAGTTGGAAAGGGAGAAGATGAGCTGTGTGTCATCAACATAGGATACTATATTGATGCCGTGGGTTTGACGATGTCCGCGAGGGGCATCATGCAGGCGTTGAATCGTGCTGAGCTGAGCAACAATCCTTCAGGGGCTCTGCAGATTAATTTCTTGGGTTCTAAGTTGTAGGGGGAAGTCAAACTCATTGAGTTCTGTCAGTGAGGAAGGAGGATATCCACTTGAAGGCCTGTCCACAGATAACTAAGTGTTGAAGCTTTCTGATGAGTTAGTTGTGGGAGACTGTATCGAAAGCTGCGGAGAGGTCGAGTAGGAAGAGTGCAGCTGTTTCTCCTCAGTTGAGGATGTTTCTGATGCCATCAGTGACCACAAAGAAGGCTGTCTCTATGCTGTGGGTGGTGCAAAAGCCAGATGGAGAGCTGTTGATGGAGCTCTAAGTAGTATGCAAGTTTACTTTAGCTGGAAAAGGCAGGAGCAAGATGATTGTATAGTTTCTGAAGGCGTTGGGGTCCGCTGTTGGTTTCTGCAATAGGTCTTTGATGTTTGCATTTTTCCAGCAAGACAGGAAGGCGGTAGTGGTTATGGAGGTGTTGATGATAGTAGTGAGTAGATTATGGTTCTTCCAAAGTAGTATGTGAAATGGGGTCATGAGTCTGAGTAAATGGTGTTCATCAGGGTGGTGGTGTCTTCATTCTATAGGGACTTTCAGTTGCTTAGCTGCTGTTTGGCCTTGAGGGAGGTGTACTGCTGGGCATTTGTATTGGTATACTGGAGGTCGAATGTGTTGTAGATCTTGGCAGTCTTCTTTTTGAAGAAATTTGAGATGTCATTGCAAAGTGCTTGGGATGAGATGATGTTGTTAGCTGGTCCAGAATTGTAAAAATATTTTGCTCCTGTGTTTTGATGGTGTTTTGAGTTTTTCTGGTGGGGTGGCTTGGTAGGCGGGTATTTTGAAATGTATGATATAGTGGTCGGACCATGTGAGCGGAGTCATGTGAGTGGTGGAGATCCTGTTGTTGCAGGAGAAAATAGGGTTGATGGTATTGTCTGCTGTGTGGGTTGGTCCTTGTATTGGTGAGTCTAAGGTTACTGAGGATGTCAAGGAAGGCCATGGAGTTGGGGGTCTTCGAGGTGGAAATTGAGGTCCCAGGGGAGGATAGTAGTTAGTTGATCTGACGGCAAGGGGAGTGATGAAGCCTGTGATGTGGTTGTAGAATTCCGCTAAGGGCCCGGGGGACAGAAGGCGGTGGTTCCCTTCAGGGTGATGTTGTAGTCTGTTCATATTTTGAAATGGAGGTATTCCATGAGATTGGTGTCAGAGTCCCTGAAGGTGCAGTCAATCATACTTTTGTAGATGATCGCAAACCTATCTGGTGATAATGTGGCGGTAGTACTGCCAACAGGCTGGTGGTACATACCCCCACATTATGACATTGGCGGGTTGGCAGCCAACCCACCACTTTACCATTCCTACCACCATGGTGTACCGCCAGCGGCATTTTGAGCCTGCCTACTGCCATGGTTTTTGTGGCATTCACAATGTCATGAAAACCATGGCAGTAGGCCCTACCAATGACAGGGAATACCTGGAGGCTCACCTTACAAACACTCCCAAGACCCCCCCACCCCCTTCCATCCACACTCGCCCTTCCGATTCCCCTCATACACGCATACACTCGCAGACACACACCACGCATGCACACACTCACTCACACTGGCATACACACATTCATTCACCATGCATCCATTCATTCTCACACACATCCGTACACACATTCACACTGACATGCAAACATGCATTCACATTTCCATTTGTACACACATTCTCACACAGGAATATACCCACGCAGACAACACTATACACACAATCGCATTCACACACACACTCACACATTCATGCAACACCCCCTCAACACCCTCCCCTGTTGGAAGCCCAACTTACCTGGATCCAGGGGGTCTTCTGGCAGGGAACGGGACGGGGCGCGTGTACCGCCAGCAGTGCCCGCCAGCAGAACACCCCCAGGTCATATCATTTATCATGATACAGCTGGCAGCGGTCTACTGGCTTGGCGCTGTGGTGGTAGCAGCACCACCTTACCACCATCTGCCAGTATGGCCACAGCTGGATTTCTGCCCTTCTTGTGGTGGAAGTCCCGCTGTGGCCATAATCTGGCGAACAGATGGCAGCTGCAGTGACGGTTTTTTGGCAGCAGTCACCGCAGCGGCGGGCGTCTTATACTGCCATTCTCCTTCTCATAATGTGGGCCTGTGTTATTTAGTGGCTTGAAAGTGTGAGTGAGGAGTTTGAATTGTGCTTGTTTGGTATGGGGAGCCAGTGATGCTTCTTTTGGTGTGGTGCGATAGAAGTGTGGTGTAGGAGATTGACAATGATCTGGTTGCGGAGTTCAGAATGATTTTCAACCTTCTGGTAAGTTTTTTTACTGAGCCCAGCATAGAGCATATAGAGTGTTTCTGTAGTCCAGCCTGCTTGTAACGAGGATGTGCATGATGATTTTCTGAGTGCTTATTAAAGCCATTTGAAATTCTTCCTCATAATCTTCGAGGTGTGAAATCATGAGGCAGTGTGGGCATCGACTTGGGCAGTCATATTGATCCCAAGGTTCTTTCAGTGGGTGGTGGAGGTAGGTTTTCCTCCTAGTTCTATTGATCACCAGGTGAAGTCCCAAAGGAATATGCTTTTCCCAAAGATCATGATTTTAGTCTTGTCAGTTTTCAGCTTCAGACAGTTAGTCTTCATCCAGTTTGCCCTTTCAGTCATGAAGACATTGAACTTGTTCTGGGTACTGGGCATCTTCTCTGTGAGGGACAGAATGAGTTTTGTGTCATCGGCGTAGGAAGAGGTTGTGGATGTCAGAAGAGCAGATCATACTGGCTATAGGGACCATTTATGGGTTAAAGAGTCAGAGTCAGGGAGGATCCTTGTGAATTTCAACAAATGAGGTTGCCGGTGTCTGAGAGATACTGTGCCAGGCTGTCTGACTTTGTCCTTCCAGTCATCGAGGAACATATCCAACGGAGTGCATGCCCTTGGATTCCAATGTCACTGGATGAGGATGGGATGGGACACCTTGTTAAAGGCTGGCCGGATTAGGGCCGCCTTGTTGCCTCCAGCTAGAGGCACGGGAATGTCATCCTTAGTGGTGCTGAGGGCAATTTCCTTGTTGTGGTTGGGTTTGAAACCAGACTGAATGATGTTGAAGAGTTGGTGGTATTTGAGGTCTTTGATGAGGCATCTGTTGATGGTTTTCTCAAAGACCTTAGCCAGGAATGGCAGCAGAGTGATTGGTCTGTAGATTAGTTTGTAGTTAGTGAGCATTGAAGGGTTCTAGAGGGCACCTTCAGCAAAGGCAGTACAGATGTTTTCAAACGTCTGAGAAGGTAATTGAAGAGATGAAGGCAGGCAGAATGGGTGTGAGCATGGTGAGCTAAAGGGTTCTAGTCTCATGGATTAGGTGTGGTAGGGGCAGGGGTCCTATGGGGCCCCTGAATGGATGGAATAAATGAATGATGAATTGAACAGTATCAAGAAGCATGCCCAGATACATGTACCTTGCTACTACCTCTACATTCTGTGTATTTTAAAGTGATTAGCAAGGTCAAAGGGTCTTTCTAATATTTGCAGGGACCTGTTTCACTTTACGACCCTCTTCACAACTTTTTTGTCATCATCATTGAATACCTTCCGGGACTGTGTAAAATGACAGTGGACTGATATTCCTGACACTTCAGGGTGGAGTGACTGGAGGATGTGCCATTTCTGATATCTTGGGCCATGTACACTACAACCTGATATAAACCACCAGCTTCCAATATTCATGAGTTAATGACCAGGGCCTGATGTTTAGGACTGGTCAGGGCTAACATTTATGCCTTTCCTCCGTTTATCCCTCCTTCTGTGGATCCTCCTCTTTATCAGAAGATTGCTGTTACATGATTGTTCGTTAATAACAGTTTTACATATCAGTGCTATTTCTAGGAAAGGCTACTGTTTTATTTTCAAATGCACAAAGCTTGGCAAGTAAAATAAATCTTTGGATTGATCCCACTTTCACATACGTTGTGGATGATGTCTGGAATTATAAGCTTGATTTTAACTGGTATAGCCATGAAAACTGACATTTGCAAAAACATTATTACACAAACTAAACTTAGATCTGGTCCTTTAGCCAGTGGACAGTGGGTTATGGAGTCTGTTTTAAATCTTGGAGGACAACCTGTTTCACCACCAGGGGACAGAGTAAATTGCTCCATCACCCTGATGGAGGTGCCACTCACCAAATTTAGAAATGGCAGCCAGACCAGGATACATTTCTAACATTGACTTGAACTGCTGTCACAGCTGTTCCTGTCAATGTATTGTAAGTTTGACGAACGGTTCTACCAACTGATGGAGCGTATGGCAAACTTTAAAAATTACAGGATTTTCTTTTTCAAAATTAAATAACAATGACCCCTTTGCCAGAGGAGGTTCCTCTCACTGTAAGGGGGAATTGAGCACTTTTCAAAGACCCTTACTTGCGGGTTTTTCCTGGGTGTAACAGATGCGGAAATTTGCCTGTATGCCTGGCCATCTAAATTAGGTGCCAAACCTCTGTCAGGCTGTCTGACGGATTTGACCGGGGCAGAGATGGAGCAATCTCCGCCATCATCAAACCTATGGTCTGTCTGAATCTAAATGGGCAGCCAGAACGTAATGCTGGTAGGGACAGAGCTGTATCGTCGTTGCGACGGACTTCCCTCTCTGCCAGCATTTAAATCAATCCCTCGGTTTCTTGAAGATGTTTCTCAATTTCTTCTTTTAATATCACACAGATTTCTTCTATTGTAGACTTTTTTCATGAGAAACTACTGAGTTTACTTTCATATTGAAGCGGGTTCTGGGGTCAGAATGTACCAATGATAAAAATTGCACGTCTCGCTTGTTATAACTAAATGAAAACAAGAAGAGATGTCACCATGTCCTGTCTTTCAGGGAAGCACAAACGAGTTGTCTTTCTTCAGTGTGCGCCGCCAAATTATACTCTCTGTGCACCAAAAACAGGGACACAGCACAAACGCTCACCTCCTTTGGGACACAGGGGGAGTCTGTCCAACACCCCTTGACACATTCTAGGAGAATAAGATGTAACTGTCTATTTCCTCATGTTCCACAACAGTCATTCTGCCTATCAGCGTGGGTACCTCTTCCACAATTAAAGTAGGGTCTAAGCTTAGTCTTGCCTGGCCCTCTAAACCTTCAGGATATCGAGCTGAGCCACTGAGAAATATCAGAAGACAGCACATGGTAAATGCCGAGTCCCTACTTAAAAAGATATGCAATGTTTACAACTCATTCAATTCTGGACAAAAGAGATTTTTAAAGACTCTGTCCCATTGCTGATCTAAGGTAAAGTTAATGCCTTGAGCCAGTGATGTTTTTTTAGTAACCGATAAACTGCATTCCCAGAGTTGTGGTTTAAATGTTTACACAGTAAACTCAATCATGCAAAGTAAATGGCTAAGCGCTTTTGACAGACTAAAGGTGTCAATCTTGACTTGACTTACATGGCATCTGTGGTGGTTATAGGGAGGGGGACCAGTAGGTGAGGCATCAGAGCCATATAGTATAAGGAACAAAATACCCCATGTATGGAAAATATGTTATTTTGACCTCAGAGGACTGTCAATTTATAAAAGCAATTGGCCTCTGGTCGCTGACTTTCAATATCCTGTAGTGTACGGTTGCATGCACTCTATCCCATATTATCATCGGCTAATTTTGCTTTCACCTATGCCTTTTTTCTGTTGAAAAATGTACTACAGGAAAAAATGTTTTGCACATCTTTCGGATTGCAGTACCTTACAATATTTAACACGACTAATTTTCTTTAAATCGATGACTTCTTTTTTCATACTTACATGCTTCTATTTTAATTACATTATATCATACTGTTTGTCGAAACACATATAAGCACTCCCTAGAATGTCTTCCTTTATTTTGATCTAAAAGTTAACCAAAAGAGATAAAGCATACCTCTGCCTTTGAAAGGGAAGTTAAATGAAGGAAAGTCCATTGTGTCATAGGAAGGTACTGAGATTTTTTTATCGGCCGTTAGTTTACATTCCTTATGCCTTTTCAGGCCATTAAAAGGTATCTTTATTTGAGACCCCACTTTTTCTTTCTGGGAATGTTCCTCCTTCACCCTGGTGACCAAGAAATCGTGTCAAACTCATCTGTTCAAACTCCAGAGCGTAGTACTGCCCATAACAACAGCATGACATGTGACAGTTGTTAATTAAAACAGATGACGGGCAGTCAGTCAGATCACAGCTATATTTGTTGTGGCATCACGGTCAGCGTAAAAAGCATAAAGGCTACGTTTGTGTCAGGTTCTCACGTCTGACTGAAAGAACGGACCTTGTTTGCTTTTTGTCGCCGCATAAAAGCCCAGTCCTCATTATCGCAACATTCAAACAGAAAATAAAAGTTTGCAGTAGAGTAACTCACATTTGCACCAGTAAAGTCAAAGCACAAGTTGCAGCACTGGGAATACCCTAGAACATTACTGATGTGCTTTACTCTAATTCATTGGAGGCTTTATTGATTTATCACGTTGTTGTTGCCTGGGCAAGCTGTTGTTCTATCGAACATTTCAATGGCTCTAAACTGAATGTGACTTTCACGCAGTATGCTTTCAAGCTCAAAATGTAGGAGTTTTCAACGAATGTATTTGCTCACAGTGACATCACACATAACAGAAGATGATTTCGCGAGTTAGGCGTTTAAACTTTTTTCTAAAAAATAAGTTAGCTTTCTTTTCATTAATAGTTATTCATGGGTTATGGTTTTTTGTCAATCTCTGTGGCTCCTTGGAAACTATTTATAAGCAATACTCTGCTGCAGATGGTTTCACCAACTTTACGTTTATCCTGGTTTACGTTGTTTTTGAAGTAAGGAAGCAGAAAACTGGTGCTTCTTGAACTGCTGCACTATAGGAAGGTTTCCTCTCTGCCCAATGTATAACCCTAAAGTCTGCGCTAGAGGAGAGCTAGATAAAAAAAAAAACGCGGTAGAAAAATTAAGCAATTAAAGGCAATTTGTGAAGGACATAAAAATATATCCTACTGAATAGGAAGAAACAGGATGATCTTGATTCTACTAATTTTACTATTTAGGGACAAACTGACATGAATGAGTAGGCTGGCATTCTTTATGTTAGGAACTTCAGTGGTTAAGCATTGATCATTGCTTGTGTCAGGTGATATTAGTCTACCATACTAGCTAATCCATTTTATGTATACATACCTTTTTACCACAACTGCGGTACTAGTCCAGTAATCTGCTTAAAATGAAACCCATTCAAGGTCAGATAATTATGTTTGCCTTACAATATATTTAATAGAGGGAGTAGCATTTACATGGAAAAGAATAGGCAGATTGTTGGGTTAGAGTCAACAGAGTTAAGCAGTAAATAATACTTAGTAACATTTACAAGTTAGGAAAGGGGAGGTCTATTAAAATTAAGTTGGTTGCATTGATTATGGTGGAAGATTAAATACGCGCTGAATTATTAATGAGGTCCTATTATAATGTGACAACATTATTGGGCGAGGTTGAGAACGATTCTGAAGTTTTTCATTCCCTTTCTCCCCACTGCCGCTGCCATGTAACAGAAATGGCCCGAGCTTGGTATTGGAGGCTGGTGGGGTTTACTTATTGTAGTCATTCACGAATATGCATGTAAAGAAGTATCTGTCAGTTTGCTAGAATAATTTCTACATGTGAACACACATCAAAACCATGTGAGGAGGAGGTCACTATTACAGTTGTGTGCCAACATGAAACGTTTGGATGATTCATGTCAGAGAGGCAATACCCTTACCAGGAAGGGAAAACAAATAAAATCATGTCCCTCAGAAGAATCACATGCTGGGGTGAGAGGTAGATGCGTGGCTTCTTTAGTGTATAATCCAAGCCCCCAAGGAAATATAAAAAAAATCTATTGGCAAAGAGGTCCCCTGGTTCTTTGTTAGCATCATATGCATGGGGCAGTGATCATCATTCTTTTGCTTGGAGAGAGATCTTGTAAGTATTTCACCACCCAAAGTTGCATGTCCTCTGTGCACCCAAGACACTTCATATCTGTTTGTTATTAAAATCTCCATGTCGCACATGCTGTGCTGTTTTTTTACTGATTCCACTTTCAGTTTGTCTGATCTTCTTAGAGGTGGATGAAACAAAATCATAGGCAAGAACTGATAAACATTCACACTAAACCACACAACTGATTCCTGACAGTTTTAGTTTTTTTTTTCAGAACAGGAATAGTATGACATTAGCTATTCCTACATTTGTTCAGAAATGTTGTGGCACCCTACCCCATGTGGTGTCAGTAGGGATCCAATGTTGGGGATAATTGATCTTAGAATTTGGACGATTGTAAGTAAAGGAGTAGTTTAGACTGGTTTGAAAATGACACTTTTACTGGACCTCATACATGCATGGTGACGTACATAACTTTATTATTACTGAATCTCCTTGGTAAGTGCTTATTTTGGGATTCCTGTACATTACGAATAAGGACCTAATTATGAGTTAATATTTAGGAATGGGAAATAACTGGGTGGACCAGGTGTACTGAACATAATTCCACACCGTTGTTCCTGGAAGATTAAGCATCACAATTACCTCTTGCTCTGAGCAGGTGATAAATGTGAATTTTGGGGAAAAGGATGGTGTTAGTAATTGAGTTTGTGGTTGGCAGAGGTATACATCCTGACCAAGCAGAAACCACAATCCTATTTAGGGTAACTGTCAAGCAACCTTAAATTAAACTGTGCTCACCCTCTGGTAGCTTGGCACAGAGCAGTCAGGCTTAACGTAGAGACAAAGTGTAAAGTATTTGTGCAACACTTCAAACAGTAAAACAGCAAAAACACCACACAAGATGCCAGGTTAGAAGAATAGAAGTTAAATTAATGAATAAGCCAAGACCAAAACAACATTAATCCAATTAGTAGATCCTGAGAAATGCAATTTTAAACATTTTGGTGATAAATAGTGCATAAAAGTACAAATCGCTAACTGCAGGCCAACAGCAATGGAGTGTGGACTGGCTACATGACCCACTTGGGCCTGCTGAACACAGTACGATAAATCCTGGTGTGTTGTCTGCTTGGTGTTGCTTTGTGAGGCTTTGCGTCATCTGGCGTCGGTTCTGAGAAGCTGTGCGGTGAGGCTTTGTGCGGCATCAATTTTGATGAGATTGGTACCAGTGTGGTGAGGCTTTGTGGGGCTTCACAAAGCTTTGCGGCAGTTCCGATGAGGAGTAGAGAGGGAAAAGGCCCTTAGGCCCACTTCCAAAGGTTCAGGACTTGGGTGGCACCACTTGGCAGTGCAGATTCACTGATGGCAGAGTCTAGGTGCACAAGCAGAGTGGTTGGAAGTGTGTTATGCCTCTGAGACTTCAGATCAGGAGATCAGTCAGCTGACTGTTGTAGTCACTCTGGGTTCTGGATAAAAGAGACATGCTAGTCCAGTCTTTCTCACCCAGGCAAGGGGTCAGCATGCAGCAGATCAGCATAGCAAAGCAGGATTCCAGCAGAGTGGCAGTCCTTCAGCAGCACAGCAGTCTTTCTTCCTAGCAGAGTATCCACAGGTACAGGAGTGTACTGAGTTAGTGGTGTCAGAGATCCAGTACTCATACCCAGTTGGGCCTTTGAAGTGGGGTAGACTTCAAAGACAGGCCTTTGAAGTGCACAGAGGTCCTTCCTTACTGCTGTGGCTCCAGACATGCTACAGTGGGGTATGCTGCCCTTTGTGTGGGACAGGGCACAGCCTATACAGGAGTAAGTGAGGCTGTGTGCAACTCCTCCCTCCCATCCTGCCAGGATGACCCACCAAGGTCCATCAAGTCACTCATAAACTCCCATTGTGTGTCTCTGGGTAGGTGGAATACATAATATCCATCTGTCACCCACCCCAGACAAGTGATCAGAGACAGGCAGCAGGCACCAAATGGCTAAAGAAAGAAAATGCGAACATTCTAAAAGTGGCATTTTCAGATTTTCAATTTAAAATCTGACTTCACCATAAGTATTTTAAATTGTGATTCCAGAGACACCAAACTCGAAAAGGTTATCGCATCAAGATTGTGCAATGAGGTAATCTCAATGTTTTCATATGGGGGAGATAGCGCTTGCTGTAGTGAGAAACAACTTTGGGAGTTTTTCATTACCAGAACATGTACAACTTAAAAGTACATGTCCTGCTTTTTAAATACATTGCAGCTTGCCATGTCGGCTGTCAAGGGCCTACCCTATGGGTGACTTTTATGTATTAAAAAGGAAGGTTTGAGCTTGGCAAAAGCCTTATTTTGCCATGTTGACATGGCAGTGTAAAACTGCACACAGAGGCTCTGTAGTGGCAGGCCTGAGACATGGTTAGAAGACTACTTCAGTGGGCGGCACAATCAATGCAGCAGGCCCGCAAGTAGCATTTAATTTACAGGCCTGGCTGCATGTAGTGCACTTTACTAGGGACTTAAAGGTAAAATAAATGTATCAATTAGGTATAAGCCAAAGTTACCACGTTTTACAGAGAAAGTATAAACACTTTAACACTGTTTAGCAGTGGCAAAGTGTATGGAGTTCTAAGGCCAGCAAAAACGACATCAGAAAAAGTGGAGCAGGAAGGAAAAAAATTTGGGGTGACCCTGCCAAAAAGAGCCATTTCCACAAGTTGCATCCCTGGGATTTCATGTTCCTATCTGTGTGATTGTTTCCCTGGGTGTGAATGGGACTGTGTACTAGCAGTACTGGATTTTAAAACAATTCACTCAGGGAACCCATAACTTCGGGTCAAAGTGTAACAGTGGAAGTGGGATGGAGTCACAAGTGGCAGAGCTTGAAAAGCAAAGTGTGAAAGTCAACATATACATTTATTAAAAAAACATCCGCTCAAAGAAATTGGCAACAAAGACAAATGTGACAGTAAATCTCTTCTAGTTTACTCAACTGGTTACCAAGAGGTTGCATTTTAAAATATCTTACAGAGTTAAGACACAGCCTGCCGAGATCTTTGTGTGCCCAGCAATTTTGTACATTTACATCCACACTATGGCACTCATTACAACTCTGGCAGACGGCCTTATTTTGGAAAAGGGTACTGCCAACAGGCTGGCGCTACCTTTCCCCAAACTATGACATTGGCGGTGTGGCTCAAGGCAAACCGCCAATGTACCACTCTGTCCGCCACAGCAGTAACAGCCGCCAGGCTGGAGACTTCAGCCTCCAGCCAGGCGGTCATCACTGTCCCACCCGCCTTCTGGCGGAATTCGGCTACAGTCATAATATGGTGGATAATAGGTAGCCACAATGACGGTGTTTTGGCAGCCGTCGCCACGACGGTAGGCGGTTTGTACTGCCAAAGGCAGAAGCAGGGCCTATATGTTTTATTGTGTTTCTATGTCTGATGTAAAGGACTCCTCTACATTGGGATGAAAAATGCTATGAAAGATTGAAATAAAAAATGAATTAGATGGTGCCATTTATTTCACTACCTGCTTTCTTACTGATACATACAGATAAAACTTGCATTCTTACAGATCATGCACATTCCTTACATGGGATGTTAACAAAAGTGAAAAAAACAGGCCTGCAAGATATAGCATCTCTAAAGTAAGTGATAAGATACGTGCCTTTGTTTCCTTTCATAGCATTGGTCTCTTGGTGTGAGGCTCCAGCATGCTCAAGACACTGCAGAATTGTGTCCTAGTGTCAGAAAATTATACCAGGAATAATTCAACATTATTTCCCTGGGCCCAGAAATGCCTGTCAAAGCCAGGATCTGGCAGGTTCCCTCAACTTTCCAGCACAGGTGTGTAGGCATGTTTTATACGTTAGCATGTGCATACGTAAGTGCACTTTAAAAGCCTATCAAGTGGAAGTTATTGGCCAGGTGGTTGACAAGCACAGGAGTGGACATAACTATAGAAGGCTGAGTGCACATGCGTACCACACTGTAAGCGCAATGGCAGGAACACCAGGCAGTGAGCGACGATGGGCTTGGAGGAGGCATTGTGCTAGTGATAGAGCGTTCCGTCCTAATAAATTACCTGTATCTGGACGCTCTTGGGTCGATGAATCTTTTGACCAAGTGGGGCTCTCTTCACCCGAGAGTAATCAATTTATTCAAATCAATAATCAATAACGAACGTAAGCAATACCCTGATCAACATAACACTTCACAATTAATCCAGAAAACATTTCGGCGAAACCATGACCTTTCGGTCATGAATAACCACACCAGTTTATTCAAAGTTAATGCATTTATTTCCCTATATTAACAAAGCTAGCACGATATAAATGTGTCTCAACACCAAATGATATATGTAAATGAACATTAATAGTTGTCCATAACGACGGAAAAGATGCAATCTATGCAGCATTTGAATAACAATGCATTCGATAATAGCAACGCAAACTACTAAAACTATAATCTGTAATGGGCTAATTGCATACATTAGTCAGCATAACAAGGTCTCAAATTGCATCGTGCAACAAATGAATCCTCATCTAACCTCAAATTAGCATCTGCATGTGGGACTTCATGCAAAAACAATTTAGCAACATTAATTTGGAAAACTCCTAACTAGGGCTCTTATCAAAAATCAGCAGTTGGTTACCTAAAAAGAAACACAATGCAATTGTACATTTTCCTTTCATATTTACCAAATTCAATCAGCATTCAAGGAAGTCTTCGTCTCACAGGTACCGGTTTCGATCAGCATGGGACGGGGGGCAATGGGGCAGGGTGGACGGGGCAATTGCCTCACAGCTGCAAGATAAAAGGACAAAACTACTACTTCATGCAAAGGGACAAATCAAAGTTAACCCCTTCGCTGCCAGGCCTTTTCCCCCTCCTGTGCCGAGCCTTTTTTTGGCTATTTGGAGCAGTTCGCGCTTAGGCCCTCATAACTTTTTGTTTACATAAGCTACCCATGCCAAATTTGCGTCCTTTTTTTCCAACATCCTAGGGATTCTAGAGGTACCCAGACTTTGTGGGTTCCCCAGAAGGAGGCCAAGAAATTAGCCAAAAAACAGTGAAAATTTCATTTTTTTAAAAAAAATTGGAAAAATGGGCTGCAGAAGAAGGCTTGTGGTTTTTTCCCTGAAAAGGGCATCAACAAAGGGTTTGCGGTGATAAAATCACCAGCTTCCCAGCTTTCAGGAACAGGCAGACTTGAATCAGAAAACCCAATTTTTCAACCCAATTTTGGCATTTTACTGGGACATACTCCATTTTTACGATTTTTTGTGCTTTCAGCCTCCTTCCTGTCAGTGACAGAAATGGGCATGAAACCAACGCTGGATCCCATAAACCGCAACATTTCTGAAAAGTAGACAAAATTCTGAATTCAGCAAGGGGTAATTTGTGTAGATCCTACAAGGGTTTCCTACAGAAAATAGCAACTGAAAAAGAAAAATATTGAAATTGAGGTGAAAAAAACATCAATTTTTCTCTAAGTTTTACTCTGTAACTTTTTCCTGCAATGTCAGATTTTCGAAAGCAATATACCGTTACGTCTGCTGGACTCTTCTGGTTGCGGGGATATATAGGGCTTGTAGGTTCATCAAGAACTCTAGGTACCCAGAGCCAATAAATGACCTGCACCCTGCAGTGGGTTTTCATTCTATGCCGGGTATACAGCAATTCATTTGCTGAAATATAAAGAGTAAAAAATAGCTATCAAGAAAACCTTTGTATTTCCAAAATGGGCACAAGATAAGGTGTTGAGAAGCAGTGGTTATTTGCACATCTCTGAATTCCGGGCTGCCCATACTAGCATGTGAATTACAGGGCATTTCTCAAATAGACGTCTTTTTTACACACTGCCTTACATTTGGAAGGGAAAAATGTAGAGAAAGACAAGGGGCAATAACACTTGTTTTGCTATTCTATGTTCCCCCAAGTCTCCCGATAAAAATGATACCTCACTTGTGTGGGTAGGCCTAGCGCCCGCGACAGGAAACGCACCAAAGCGCAACGTGGACACATCACAGAAAACAGACCTGTTTTTAGCAAAGTGCCTACCTGTAGATTTTGGCCTCTAGCTCAGCCGCCACCTAGGGAAACCTACCAAACCTGTGCATTTCTGAAAACTAGAGACCTAGGGGAATCCAAGATGGGGTGATTTGTGTGGCTCGGACCAGGTTCTGTTACCCAGAATCCTTTGCAAACCTCAAAATTTGGCTAAAAAAACACATGTTCCTCACATTTCTGTGGCAGAAAGTTCTGGAATCTGAGAGGAGCCACAAATTTCCTTCCACCCAGCGTTCCCCCACGTCTCCCGATAAAAATGATACCTCACTTGTGTGGGTAGGCCTAGCGCCCGCGACAGGAAACACCCCAAAGCGCAATGTGGACACATCACAGAAAACAGACCTGTTTTTAGCAAAGTGCCTACTTGTAGATTTTGGCCTCTAGCTCAGCCGCCACCTAGGGAAACCTACCAAACCTGTGCATTTCTGAAAACTAGAGACCTAGGGGAATCCAAGATGGGGTGATTTGTGTGGCTCGGACCAGGTTCTGTTACCCAGAATCCTTTGCAAAGCTCACAAATTGGCTAAAAAAACACATGTTCCTCACATTTCTGTGGCAGAAAGTGCTGGAATCTGAGAGGAGCCACAAATGTCCTTCCACCCAGCGTTCCCCCACGTCTCCCGATAAAAATGATACCTCACTTGTGTGGGTAGGCCTAGCGCCCGCGACAGGAAACGCCCCAAAGCGCAACGTGGACACATCACAGAAAACAGACCTGTTTTTAGCAAAGTGCCTACCTGTAGATTTTGGCCTCTAGCT
This sequence comes from Pleurodeles waltl, assembly GCF_031143425.1. Lineage (NCBI taxonomy): Eukaryota > Metazoa > Chordata > Amphibia > Caudata > Salamandridae > Pleurodeles > Pleurodeles waltl. The sequence goes on along the minus strand of NC_090440.1, from coordinate 752,882,283 downwards.
CAGCCGCCACCTAGGGAAACCTACCAAACCTGTGCATTTCTGAAAACTAGAGACCTAGGGGAATCCAAGATGGGGTGATTTGTGTGGATCGGACCAGGTTCTGTTACCCAGAATCCTTTGCAAAGCTCAAAAATTGGCTAAAAAAACACATGTTCCTCACATTTCTGTGGCAGAAAGTTCTGGAATCTGAGAGGAGCCACAAATTTCCTTCCACCCAGCGTTCCCCCACGTCTCCCGATAAAAATGATACCTCACTTGTGTGGGTAGGCCTAGCGCCCGCGACAGGAAACGCCCCAAAGCGCAACGTGGACACATCACAGAAAACAGACCTGTTTTTAGCAAAGTGCCTACCTGTAGATTTTGGCCTCTAGCTCAGCCGCCACCTAGGGAAACCTACCAAACCTGTGCATTTCTGAAAACTAGAGACCTAGGGGAATCCAAGGAGGGGTGACTGGCGGGGCTCGGACCAGGTTCTGTTACCCAGAATCCTTTGCAAACCTCATATTTTGGCTAAAAAAACGCATTTTCCTCACATTTGAGTGACAGAAAGTTCTGGAATCTGAGAGGAGCCACAAATTTCCTTCCACCCAGCGTTCCCCCAAGTCTCCCGATAAAAATGATACCTCACTTGCGTGGGTAGGCCTAGCGCCCGCGACAGGAAACGCCCCAAAGCGCAACGTGGACACCACCAAAATTTTGGAAGAAAACAGAGGTGTTTTTTGCGAAGTGACTACCTGTAGATTTTGGCCTCTAGCTCAGCCGGCACCTAGGGAAACCTACCAAACCTGTACATTTCTGAAAACTAGAGACCTAGGGGAATCCAAGGAGGGGTGACTGGCGGGGCTCGGACCAGGTTCTGTTACCCAGAATCCTTAGCAAAGCTCAAAAATTGGCTAAAAAAACACATGTTCCTCACATTTCTGTGGCAGAAAGTTCTGGAATCTGAGAGGAGCCACAAATTTCCTTCCACCCAGCGTTCCCCCACGTCTCCCGATAAAAATGATACCTCACTTGTGTGGGTAGGCCTAGCGCCCGCGACAGGAAACGCCCCAAAGCGCAACGTGGACACATCACAGAAAACAGACCTGTTTTTAGCAAAGTGCCTACCTGTAGATTTTGGCCTCTAGCTCAGCCGCCACCTAGGGAAACCTACCAAACCTGTGCATTTCTGAAAACTAGAGACCTAGGGGAATCCAAGGAGGGGTGACTGGCGGGGCTCGGACCAGGTTCTGTTACCCAGAATCCTTTGCAAAGCTCAAAAATTGGCTAAAAAAACACATGTTCCTCACATTTCTGTGGCAGAAAGTTCTGGAATCTGGGAGGAGCCACAAATTTCCTTCCACCCAGCGTTCCCCCAAGTCTCCTGATAAAAATGATACCTCACTTGCGTGGGTAGGCCTAGCGCCCGCGACAGGAAACGCCCCAAAGCGCAACGTGGACACCACCAAAATTTTGGAAGAAAACAGACCTGTTTTTAGCGAAGTGCCTACCTGTAGATTTTGGCCTGTAGCTCAGCCGCCACCTAGGGAAACCTACCAAACCTGTGCATTTCTGAAATCTAGAGACCTAGGGGAATCCAAGGAGGGGTGACTGGCGGGGCTCGGACCAGGTTCTGTTACCCAGAATCCTTTGCAAAGCTCAAAAATTGGCTAAAAAAACACATGTTCCTCACATTTCTGTGGCAGAAAGTTCTGGAATCTGAGAGGAGCCACAAATTTCCTTCCACCCAGCGTTCCCCCACGTCTCCCGATAAAAATGATACCTCACTTGTGTGGGTAGGCCTAGCGCACGCGACAGGAAACGCCCCAAAGCGCAACGTGGACACATCACAGAAAACAGACCTGTTTTTAGCAAAGTGCCTACCTGTAGATTTTGGCCTGTAGCTCAGCCGCCACCTAGGGAAACCTACCAAACCTGTGCATTTCTGAAAACTAGAGACCTAGGGGAATCCAAGGAGGGGTGACTGGCGGGGCTCGGACCAGGTTCTGTTACCCAGAATCCTTTGCAAAGCTCAAAAATTGGCTAAAAAAACACATGTTCCTCACATTTCTGTGGCAGAAAGTTCTGGAATCTGGGAGGAGCCACAAATTTCCTTCCACCCAGCGTTCCCCCAAGTCTCCCGATAAAAATGATACCTCACTTGCGTGGGTAGGCCTAGCGCCCGCGACAGGAAACGCCCCAAAGCGCAACGTGGACACCACCAAAATTTTGGAAGAAAACAGACCTGTTTTTAGCGAAGTGCCTACCTGTAGATTTTGGCCTGTAGCTCAGCCGCCACCTAGGGAAACCTACCAAACCTGTGCATTTCTGAAAACTAGAGACCTAGGGGAATCCAAGGAGGGGTGACTGGCGGGGCTCGGACCAGGTTCTGTTACCCAGAATCCTTTGCAAAGCTCAAAAATTGGCTAAAAAAACACATGTTCCTCACATTTCTGTGGCAGAAAGTTCTGGAATCTGAGAGGAGCCACAAATTTCCTTCCACCCAGCGTTCCCCCACGTCTCCCGATAAAAATGATACCTCACTTGTGTGGGTAGGCCTAGCGCCCGCGACAGGAAACGCCCCAAAGCGCAACGTGGACACATCACAGAAAACAGACCTGTTTTTAGCAAAGTGCCTACCTGTAGATTTTGGCCTCTAGCTCAGCCGCCACCTAGGGAAACCTACCAAACCTGTGCATTTCTGAAAACTAGAGACCTAGGGGAATCCAAGGAGGGGTGACTGGCGGGGCTCGGACCAGGTTCTGTTACCCAGAATCCTTTGCAAAGCTCAAAAATTGGCTAAAAAAACACATGTTCCTCACATTTCTGTGGCAGAAAGTTCTGGAATCTGGGAGGAGCCACAAATTTCCTTCCACCCAGCGTTCCCCCAAGTCTCCCGATAAAAATGATACCTCACTTGCGTGGGTAGGCCTAGCGCCCGCGACAGGAAACGCCCCAAAGCGCAACGTGGACACCACCAAAATTTTGGAAGAAAACAGACCTGTTTTTAGCGAAGTGCCTACCTGTAGATTTTGGCCTGTAGCTCAGCCGCCACCTAGGGAAACCTACCAAACCTGTGCATTTCTGAAAACTAGAGACCTAGGGGAATCCAAGGAGGGGTGACTGGCGGGGCTCGGACCAGGTTCTGTTACCCAGAATCCTTTGCAAAGCTCAAAAATTGGCTAAAAAAACACATGTTCCTCACATTTCTGTGGCAGAAAGTTCTGGAATCTGAGAGGAGCCACAAATTTCCTTCCACCCAGCGTTCCCCCACGTCTCCCGATAAAAATGATACCTCACTTGTGTGGGTAGGCCTAGCGCACGCGACAGGAAACGCCCCAAAGCGCAACGTGGACACATCACAGAAAACAGACCTGTTTTTAGCAAAGTGCCTACCTGTAGATTTTGGCCTGTAGCTCAGCCGCCACCTAGGGAAACCTACCAAACCTGTGCATTTCTGAAAACTAGAGACCTAGGGGAATCCAAGGAGGGGTGACTGGCGGGGCTCGGACCAGGTTCTGTTACCCAGAATCCTTTGCAAAGCTCAAAAATTGGCTAAAAAAACACATGTTCCTCACATTTCTGTGGCAGAAAGTTCTGGAATCTGGGAGGAGCCACAAATTTCCTTCCACCCAGCGTTCCCCCAAGTCTCCCGATAAAAATGATACCTCACTTGCGTGGGTAGGCCTAGCGCCCGCGACAGGAAACGCCCCAAAGCGCAACGTGGACACCACCAAAATTTTGGAAGAAAACAGACCTGTTTTTAGCGAAGTGCCTACCTGTAGATTTTGGCCTGTAGCTCAGCCGCCACCTAGGGAAACCTACCAAACCTGTGCATTTCTGAAAACTAGAGACCTAGGGGAATCCAAGGAGGGGTGACTGGCGGGGCTCGGACCAGGTTCTGTTACCCAGAATCCTTTGCAAAACTCAAAAATTGGCTAAAAAAACACATGTTCCTCACATTTCTGTGGCAGAAAGTTCTGGAATCTGAGAGGAGCCACAAATTTCCTTCCACCCAGCGTTCCCCCACGTCTCCCGATAAAAATGATACCTCACTTGTGTGGGTAGGCCTAGCGCCTGCGACAGGAAACGCCCCAAAGCGCAACGTGGACACATCACAGAAAACAGACCTGTTTTTAGCAAAGTGCCTACCTGTAGATTTTGGCCTCTAGCTCAGCCGCCACCTAGGGAAACCTACCAAACCTGTGCATTTCTGAAAACTAGAGACCTAGGGGAATCCAAGGAGGGGTGACTGGCGGGGCTCGGACCAGGTTCTGTTACCCAGAATCCTTTGCAAAGCTCAAAAATTGGCTAAAAAAACACATGTTCCTCACATTTCTGTGGCAGAAAGTTCTGGAATCTGGGAGGAGCCACAAATTTCCTTCCACCCAGCGTTTCCCCAAGTCTCCCGATAAAAATGATACCTCACTTGCGTGGGTAGGCCTAGCGCCCGCGACAGGAAACGCCCCAAAGCGCAATGTGGACACCACCAAAATTTTGGAAGAAAACAGAGGTGTTTTTTGCGAAGTGACTACCTGTAGATTTTGGCCTCTAGCTCAGCCGGCACCTAGGGAAACCTACCAAACCTGTACATTTCTGAAAACTAGAGACCTAGGGGAATCCAAGGAGGGGTGACTGGCGGGGCTCGGACCAGGTTCTGTTACCCAGAATCCTTTGCAAAGCTCAAAAATTGGCTAAAAAAACACATGTTCCTCACATTTCTGTGGCAGAAAGTTCTGGAATCTGAGAGGAGCCACAAATTTCCTTCCACCCAGCGTTCCCCCACGTCTCCCGATAAAAATGATACCTCACTTGTGTGGGTAGGCCTAGCGCCCGCGACAGGAAACGCCCCAAAGCGCAACGTGGACACATCACAGAAAACAGACCTGTTTTTAGCAAAGTGCCTACCTGTAGATTTTGGCCTGTAGCTCAGCCGCCACCTAGGGAAACCTACCAAACCTGTGCATTTCTGAAAACTAGAGACCTAGGGGAATCCAAGGAGGGGTGACTGGCGGGGCTCGGACCAGGTTCTGTTACCCAGAATCCTTTGCAAAGCTCAAAATTTGGCTAAAAAAACACATGTTCCTCACATTTCTGTGGCAGAAAGTTCTGGAATCTGAGAGGGGCCACAAATTTCCTTCCACCCAGCGTTCCCCCACGTCTCCCGATAAAAATGATACCTCACTTGTGTGGGTAGGCCTAGCGCCCGCGACAGGAAACGCCCCAAAGCGCAGCGTGGACACATCACATTTTTTCATTGAAAACAGTGCCTACCTGTAGTTTTTGGCCTGTAGCTCAGCCAGCACCTAGGGAAACCTACCAAACCTGTGCATTTCTGAAAACTAGAGACCTAGGGGAATCAAAGATGGGGTGACTTGAGGGGCTCTGACCAGGTTCTGTTACCCAGAATCCTTTCCAAACCTCAAATATTGGCTAAAAAAACGCATTTTTCACACATTTCGGTGACAGAAAGTTCTGGAATCTGAGTGGAGCCACAAATTTCCTTCCACCCAGCGTTCCCCCAAGTCTCCCGATAAAAATGATACCTCAGTTGTGTGGGTGGGCCAGGTGCCTCCAACAGAATAAGGCCCAAAACTTGTAGAGATACAGGGGATAGTACTGCGAGTTTATAAGGACATATTCTTTTATACATCTTTAGACTGACTCTGCTTTGGGGACCCACATACGTGAGGTGTCATTTTATTTGGGAGACTGAGGGGAACACTGGGGAGTAGGAATTTTGTGCTGGAGTGGTGATCGTACGAAGAAAAGTCAGGAAAATATGCTTTTTTTAAGCACATTTTGAGGTTTACAGAGGAGTCTGGGTAAGAAAATGTTGGGGGATCCACGCAAGCCACTCCTCCCTAGACTCCTTGGGGTGTCTAGTTTTAAAAAATGTCTGGGTTTGGTAGGTTTCCCTAGATGAAGGCCGCACACAGGACCAAAAACATAGGTGCCCTCTCCCCCCCCAAACACAGGTAGTTTTGTAATATATCGTTTTGATGTGCCCACATACGTCCGTGATGTGCCAAACACTAAAATTTTGAAAAGAAACACACTTAGGTTATGTGAAAAAGACCCCTCACCCACCAACCAAGTTGGTGGCATGCTTCATCATCGGGGTCCCACCTGAGGCACCTAGCGTGTCATAGGTGTGCTGCGACGCCTGATTACAGCGGAGCAGGTTTGGTCATTTTTACCACACATACTGGTTGGATTTGGCACGAGGGTGAGTGATGGTTCAGTGGATCAAATTTTACTAACAAGAGCTTTCACAAAAATGAAAAGCACTGTTAGTAACTGAAAGGCAAAAAACTGAACCAATGACTCACAGCTCGTGAGCTGTAAAGCCGCGACAAGGCACCAACCGCTTTACAGTCCATTCACACAACTTTCATACATGACACACACAAGGCCATTCACACCGCCAGCCACGGGCCCAGCACATTACAACACTCACATCGACAGACAGCGCCACTCAAGGGCCCATCACTTACATACGCCCACATGCCTGATACAACAATCACACCAGCTGATGGGAGTGTGTGGACTGGTGTTTGGCTTGCAGTGTGTTGCAGTAGCCAACATCAAGTCAATATGTACAGTCTCAGCCAAGCCCCACTCCACACACAATGGCATCATATATTTTTTTTTTTTAACAGAGGAACCCCTAACTAAGTAGAAAGAATTACAAAACAACAAACACAAAAGCTCTAACTAACAACATGACAGAAATGCTAACCATGAAACTAAACACATGAAAATACAAAACAGACATGAGTTTACACTCATGGTTGTTCCCAGAAATTCTTCTGGGTGTGGTAATTCTTAAAACAAGCACCGACACACAGCCCAGGCTTTGAAGGACAATCTGGGCAGTACATTCGAGTCTCCCTCCGGATACCTCTTCGAAAACACACTCTACATTTCTTAGCTGGAAAGTCTTTTTTGGGTGTGGGAGGAATGTGCTCAGCAAAGTGGCGATCTTTCAATCTAGCCACATCCTCCACCACTGCTTCTCTAGGAACTCTGGCCTGTTCCACCACAATAAGGCTCTCTATCACTGACTCCTGAAATTTCACAAATGTCATCTTTGAGTCTGGAGACCTATCCCTAAACACAATAAAAGCATTGAAGGTTGCTAAGTGGAAGAGGTGAAGTGCTAACTTCTTATACCAAACATAAGACTTACGAATAGCAGTATAAGGTTCCAACCTCTGGTCAACTCTATCTACACCTCCCATGTGCTTATTATAATCTAAAATGCACACAGGTTTGCGCACTTCAGCAACCTGGCCCCAAACAGTCACAGGGGAAGTACTCTCATCATGGATGGTACTTAGCATGTAGACATCCCTCTTGTCTGAAAATTTCAAAGCTAGCAGCTCCTCGTTCCGCAAGGCACAGCACTGTCCCCTCTCAAGTTTTTTACAGACAAGCTCCCTTGGATAGCCTTTCCGGTTAGAACGGATTGTGCCACAAGCAACTGTGTCCACTCTAAACAATTCCTTGAACAACTGCACACCAGTGTAGAAGTTATCTACATACAAATGGTGACCTTTGTTGAACAGTCGTCTACCAAGATCCCACACTATTTTCTCAGTAACTCCAAAAGTGGGAGGACAACCAGGGGGGTCAATATTGGAATCCCTACCAGTGTACACACGGAAACTATACACATATCCTGTCCTACTTTCAGACAGCATATACAATTTAATTCCATATCGTGCCCTTTTGCTAGGAATGTACTGCCTAAAAACCAAACGACCCTTGAAGAGGACCAAAGACTCGTCCACACTTATCTCTTTGCCTGGAACATAGACCTCCAAAAACCGATCTACAAAATGATCAAGGACAGGCCTAATCTTAAAAAGACGGTCAGAATCTGGGTGATCTCGTGGCAAGGCTAATGCATTGTCAACAAAATGCAGCATCCTAAGAAGAAGCAAATACCGATTACGACTCATGGTAGCTGGAAATATAGCTGTTGCCATCAAGGGACTAGTAGACCAATAAGAAGCCAGTGACGGCTTCCTTATCAACCCCATCAAAAAAGTCAAACCCAAAAACTTTTTTAGCTCCTCCAAATTTGTGGGAATCCACTGGGCAGCTCTAGAGTGTGGCCTAAGTCTAGCAGCGTTGTCCCTCAAATGCTGCTCCTCATACAAATTAGTCTGCTCAACAATCTCTTCCAAAAACACATCATCCATGAATAACTCAAAGAAATTGATAGGCATAAAGTTCTCTGTATTGGCGTTACACCCCGGGAGACCAGTAAAGGCAGGCAACTCTGGCTGCTCCATGTTTGGGGCAACCCAGACATCAGGTCTTCTAACGGGAAACCTTTCAGCCCCAGGTTGCTGCACTATTGGCAAATCAATGTCCTCCTCTAAAACAGAACCTTCATCTGCACTGAGTGTGGCTTCATCATCAGAAGATTCCCCTCCAACAGAAACATCACTGCCAGAATCTCTGACTTCCTCCTCTGCCTCAGATGCAGAGTCCGTCTCAAAGTCATGATCAGACTGTGACTCAAAAAGCATGCCAACCACCTGCTGAGCGGTCATCCTGCGGCTAGCCATGATCTCTCCTGCTAAAATTAACTGGACAAATTCACCACCAACAACCAGCACTGTGTAAGACAAGTAACAAAGTGTAGCTTTGTTAGTAAGAGTTACAAACTCAAAAACTATACCGCTCACTTGCCTGAAAAAGCTTGATTCACCAGCAACTACACAGCAATCACCAATGATATCCCACTAAAAAGAAAGAAAGAAAGGCAAATTAGAAATAAGACACAACAAATATCATTGTGCACAAACCTAAGGACAATTTCACACACAATCCTGCATTTAGTACACCCCCTACAAACATGTCATTCATGCATGGCAACAATACTCCTTTGGAGTAAATTGTTTTTACTTACCTAAAACATGCAACTGTGCAAACTGCAGGTCAACCACCGCCAAAACCGCAAGGAGCCACAGCAAATAAAGCAAAAGCTTTGAACTAGAACAAAAAGGAGGAAATTTTTTTTTATCACAAATGCAAAGACTTCTTCAGTTGACAAACACCCCACCATCAAACATTTTAGAAATTGGTGCCTAAGTGGATTCTGTCATAGGGGCAGATGGGCCTACTAAAAAAATAGGCCTGTCCGCCCCAAGGAAGCCAGAAAATACCTTTAGTACTGTGTCCCCATGGAGAGCGACCCTTGCCAAAGGGGACAGCCCTCAAACAAAAAAAAACAAAAAAAACACACACAACACTATCCCTGGTGCCTAAGTGGCTTCTGCCCCCTTGGGGGCAGGTGGGCCTAAGAAAATAGGCCCATCTGCCCCCAGGGGGTGTAGAAATGGCCAACAGGTCAATGCCCCCCTTGGGGGGGCGCCCCGGGACCAAGGGGACGCCCCCCCACAAAAATAAACAAATAAAAAAAAATCCCTGGCGTTCTAGTGGTTTCTGCCCCCCTTGGGGGCAGATCAGCCTAAAAATAATAGGCTGATCTGTCTCCAAGGGGTGCAGAAATGGCCTGGGTACATGTGCCCCCAAAGTGGGGGGCGACCCTTGCCCAAGCCCCCCCCCATCCACTAACACACACACACACACACACTATCCCTGGTGTCTACGTGGCTTCTGCCCCCCTTGGGGGCAGGTGGGTCTAGAAAAATAGGCCCATCTGCCCCCAGGGGGGGCAGAAATGGGCAACAGGTCAATGCCCCCCTTGGGGGGGCGCCCCGTGCCCGAGGGGACGCCCCCCCACAAAAATAAACACATAAAAAAAAATCCCTGGCGTTCTAGTGGTTTCTGCCCCCCTTGGGGGCAGATCAGCCTAAAAATAATAGGCTGATCTGTCTCCAAGGGGTGCAGAAATGGCCTGGGTACATGTGCCCCCAAAGTGGGGGGCGACCCTTGCCCAAGCCCCCCCCCATCCACTAACACACACACACACACACACTATCCCTGGTGTCTACGTGGCTTCTGCCCCCCTTGGGGGCAGGTGGGTCTAGAAAAATAGGCCCATCTGCCCCCAGGGGGGGCAGAAATGGCCAACAGGTCAATGCCCCCCTTGGGGGGGCGCCCCGTGCCCGAGGGGACGCCCCCCCACAAAAATAAACACATAAAAAAAAATCCCTGGCGTTCTAGTGGTTTCTGCCCCCCTTGGGGGCAGATCAGCCTAAAAATAATAGGCTGATCTGTCTCCAAGGGGTGCAGAAATGGCCTGGGTACATGTGCCCCCAAAGTGGGGGGCGACCCTTGCCCAAGCCCCCCCCCATCCACTAACACACACACACACACACACTATCCCTGGTGTCTACGTGGCTTCTGCCCCCCTTGGGGGCAGGTGGGTCTAGAAAAATAGGCCCATCTGCCCCCAGGGGGGGCAGAAATGGCCAACAGGTCAATGCCCCCCTTGGGGGGGCGCCCCGTGCCCGAGGGGACGCCCCCCCACAAAAATAAACACATAAAAAAAAATCCCTGGCGTTCTAGTGGTTTCTGCCCCCCTTGGGGGCAGATCAGCCTAAAAATAATAGGCTGATCTGTCTCCAAGGGGTGCAGAAATGGCCTGGGTACATGTGCCCCCAAAGTGGGGGGCGACCCTTGCCCAAGCCCCCCCCCATCCACTAACACACACACACACACACACTATCCCTGGTGTCTACGTTGCTTCTGCCCCCCTTGGGGGCAGGTGGGTCTAGAAAAATAGGCCCATCTGCCCCCAGGGGGGGCAGAAATGGCCAACAGGTCAATGCCCCCCTTGGGGGGGCGCCCCGTGCCCAAGGGGACGCCCCCCCACAAAAATAAACACATAAAAAAAAAACCCTGGCGTTCTAGTGGTTTCTGCCCCCCTTGGGGGCAGATCAGCCTAAAAATAATAGGCTGATCTGTCTCCAAGGGGTGCAGAAATGGCCTGGGTACATGTGCCCCCAAAGTGGGGGGCGACCCTTGCCCAAGCCCCCCCCCCATCCACTAACACACACACACACACACACTATCCCTGGTGTCTACATGGCTTCTGCCCCCCTTGGGGGCAGGTGGGTCTAGAAAAATAGGCCCATCTGCCCCCAGGGGGGGCAGAAATGGCCAACAGGTCAATGCCCCCCTTGGGGGGGCGCCCCGTGCCCAAGGGGACACCCCCCCACAAAAATAAACACATTAAAAAAAATCCCTGGCGTTCTAGTGGTTTCTGCCCCCCTTGGGGGCAGATCAGCCTAAAAATAATAGGCTTATCTGTCTCCAAGGGGTGCAGAAATGGCCTGGGTACATGTGCCCCCAAAGTGGGGGGCGACCCTTGCCCAAGCCCCCCCCCATCCACTAACACACACACACACACACACTATCCCTGGTGTCTACGTGGCTTCTGCCCCCCTTGGGGGCAGGTGGGTCTAGAAAAATAGGCCCATCTGCCCCCAGGGGGGGCAGAAATGGCCAACAGGTCAATGCCCCCCTTGGGGGGGCGCCCCGTGCCCAAGGGGACGCCCCCCCACAAAAATAAACACATAAAAAACATCCCTGGCGTTCTAGTGGTTTCTGCCCCCCTTGGGGCAGATCAACCTAAAAATAATAGGCTGATCTGCCCTCAAGGGGGGCAGAAATGGCCCTAAAAGACATGCCCCCCAAAGGGGAGCGACCCTTGCCCAAGGGGGCGCCCCCCCATCCACTACACACACAATCCCTGGTGCCTAAGTGGCTTCTGCCCCCCTTGGGGGCAGATGGACCTAAAAAAAATAGGCCGATCTGCCCCCAAGGGGGGCAGAAATGGCCAACAGTTCTCTGCCCCCTTGGGGGGGGCGCCCCTTGCCCAAGGGGGCACCCCCTCCCAACATACCTGCACAGAAAATATAATTCCCTGGTGATCCAGTGGTTTCTGCCCCCCTTGGGGGCAGATCCGCCTAAAAAGTAGGCCAATCTGCCCCCAAGGGGGGCAGAAATGGCCGTAACTAATTGCCCCCACAAGGGGAGCGACCCTTGCCCAAGGGGCCGCTCCCCGCCAGCAAGAAACACGAGCAAACAACAAAAAAACCAAATCCCTGGTGTCTAGTGGGCATTCCTGCTGCCCGATCGCAATGCGATCGGGCAGCAGGAATGCTCAAAGAGACACCGGGGGAAAGGAAAAGCCTTTCCTTTCCCCCGGTGCCTCTTTAGCCCAAACCCCCCACCCACCGGGAAGAGGAACTCACCTCTTTCCTCGTCGCCGCACAGGAAGCAAATGGCTTCCTGTGCGGCGAAATCCCCATAATGAAGTCAGCGCGCGATCGCGCGCTGACGTCATTATGGGGGGGTGGGGGGGTCGGGGGTGGAAGGGGAAGGGCTTCCCCTTCCATCCCTGACTTTGGGGGGGTGGGGGGAAGCACACAGAGGGAGCGAGAGCGCTCCCTCTGGGCTGTGTGCCGAGGACGTAGTGGTTACGTCCTCGGCACAGCAGCACTGTGCCGCGGGACGTAACCACTACGTCCGCGGCACAGAAGGGGTTAAAGTCTCTAGGGCGAGAATTACTTAAAGTCTCTTTCTCTCGATTAGAGAAAGCATCAAAGTCTCATTGAACATCAATTGGTATCGTAGAAGATGGCAAAATAACGAGGTCGGCAAGATGGGCCATAATGGCCGCAATGTCCTGCAAAATGGCGGGTAATGGCAAATGTCTAATGGGCAATGTCCGGGTAATGGCCGATGGGTAATGTCCGTAATAGCAAAAATGGCTGTAATGGCTGTTTCTTCTTGTGCACCGGGTTTAAATAAACAACAGTTCAAATCCAGTAGGGTCTTCCATTGGAGGGTTCATAGGTTGGCTTCAAATTGTCCAATCAAAAACAACAGTTCACAAGCTCCTACCTAGGCATACATTATCCTTGGAGTCGGGAACGTAAGTTGCAACATATTTTACCAATTAACTCACTTTCAGAACGTCCATTGTCTGCACCTGCAGATTGACCTTGGAGCAAAGAAGAAGATGCCAGGCTGGCACGAAACCTTAAAGATAAGCATGTGAACCGATCTCACTGGAAAAGTACAGCTTCACGCAAGAATACACGTTTATTAGCACATTGGAAAAACACGAGCATCTAAACCGTGAGACAAGGCAACTAGGCCGAAGCCTCCACTAAAGTTATGCTAAGTTAAAACATTTCAAACAAGCAAATCATAGCACACGTTTACGGTTATGTCAGATTAGTACAATTCTAATACATCACGTTATATAAAGCACGCTTATAAATGTTGGCAAACTACTCTGAGGGCACATTTGTCCCCGTACAATCTTTATTAGTTCGGTTAACGTCACACTTGATTATTGCGGCCCTACGTTTATGCGCTAATAAATGTAAAACCTTCATTTCTGCGTCATCAATCCCTCCTCTGATGACTACTTGTCATCACACAAAACTAATCCCACAAATTTTATTCCATTAAAATTCTGTCAGTTCTCTTTGCCTTTTAGTTCCCCTTGTTCTTGCTTTGTATTCTTCTGCCATTCTTTTCATCATTTTCTCTTCCTTCCTTCTCTTAATCCTTTCCATGATCATTAGTATTCCCCTCTTTATTCCCCAAATCCCAAAGATGCAAATTAGAACTATTAGTATTCCCTGTATTATTTTTAGTAATATTCCATTCCAAATGCCACCAAGCCAATTTCCCACTGAAGCAATTCCCTTTCCAACCTTCTCCCAAACTCCTGGTTCTTTCAATTCCTTCAAGTCTGCACTCTCTTTTGTTAGATTTGCAAGCATTGTTTTAATCTTCACACTGTTGTCTGGAATATACGTGCAACAGTGACGCGCACCAAGCATTTTGCAAACGCCGCCATCCTTTGCTAAAAGAATGTCTAGGGCAAGCCTGTTTTGAAGAGTCATAGCTCTTTCCGCTGCAAGTTCAGCATCCATCAGGATTATAGCACCTGAAAACTTTGTCAACATGTTATCCACTATAGTAGACAACTTTCTTATTTTGATGGAATTCAACACAACTCCCAATGAAGGAATCATGGCTCCAAATATATCTCCTACCACAGCAGCTGCGGTCTCTCTTTTCTGGATACGATGAGATCCAGACGTCTTTGGAATCACCGATAGGTCATCCAGTTGATAAACCTTTGGGAACATTATACCCAAATAACATCTCCCCCACCATCCCTTTGGAAGACGATAATAGGCATTATGCCCACAAATGTAATATACACCAGGTATGACAGGATCAAGTCCGTTCAGCATGAATGTCCATTTGGCCTTAAAGATAAACGTATGTTTACATTCACTCGCTCCCACGAAAATGTTATCATAATAAGATTCACCACGATATATACAAAATTTCCCTACATGCCAAGCGTCTAAAGCTATTCTTCCTTGTGTTTTTATTGCGGCAAAAGCATAATTATCTACTGAAGTCCTCTTACTTAGCTCTTTTTCTAATTTCGCCTTCATTTGTGCCCTTCTATCATCTGTGCGATCTAAAAAGCTTATTTCTACTGCTGAGAGCGAGCAGGTAAGATTTTCCCTATGAGCGTGAGCTGTTTCAAAAGGTTGCATTGGCTCGAAAAATTCCCTCATTATTTTAGCATCCCAATCTTTAGCAATCTGGCTTAATTGCGTTATTATAGGAACATATGCAAAGGTAACATCATAATTTGAATAAAAATACTGTATGTTAGTTTGACCATAAAATCTAGAAGTTACTATACTACATGTAATCCCATATGTAAGAGGCATGTGGTGATAAGTCACCCCTTCCGTTACCGATGTCGGTATCTGTGTACACACATAACAATCTTTCGCATCCATAGTCTCAACATATTCTGTTAGTAGGCGATAGAAAACATTATACAAAAGTTCCTTCTTATCATGCAAGTGTCTCTCATCTAATTCTAGTCTTTTCAATGCGGTTAGTTCAGTGACAGTAACAGGAGCAGAAGTAGAAGCATCAATTTTCTCATTCTCACCCTTACCACGCGTTGCAAGCACTATTACCATTATTATTAGTACACATGCAGTTATCAAGCCTATACACGCATATTTACAATATTTCACTCTACTGTTTTGTGTAGCGTACTTAGTCATGATCTGTATAGAATCAGAGAGCTAGAAGCACTTATAAAAGAAACGATTTAGCAATTAGTTACAAAGCTGAACGAGCGCAATGTTCACACAGTTTTCTTCAGGAGCCCAGTCACTTATCAGTTAGCAGCATTTGTCTCAATTCGGCAATAACTCAGTCTTTTATCAGTTAGCAACGTTGTCTCAAATCAGGTTTAAAAGTCAATCAGGTTATCAAAGTCTTATCAAGTTAGCAAATGTCTCATCCGGTTTAGCAATGTCTCAGCTGGTTGTATCACGTTTTAGATTATAGCAAGCAATGTCATTTATCAGTTTTTTTTTTTTTTCAGTCAATAGTGTCCATAAAACTTTTCTTTTCTATTGGTATCTCTTCTTCTTCGTTCTCGAGGCTAAGAGATACAAATTCGTCGGTCCAATCGTCATTGACTACATATGCCCATTCTGGACCGGAATACCTCCTGTTTGGTATCCTTTTTCTTTTCAATTTTGCATCTCTCTTTGATTCTGTCTCACTGGTACTTTCCTCTTTGGCCAAGTCTTTTTCATCACTTGATGTTGGTACCACGACAGACACTTCCTTTCTTTTCTCTTTCACTCTTGGACCTTCACTGTCATTCAACTTTTCTCTAGTTCTTACTTTTACTGGTGATCTACTTGGTCTTCTCTTTGCACTGTGTCCACTTGATGGACCTGCGATCTCTTCTGAAGAAGTTTGAACAGTTTCGTTCTGTTCTGCCTTGTCCCCTCCTTCTGGGGAGTCAATCAGGTTTTCCTTTTCTTTTTCTGTACCGTCTGCTTCTGGGAAAGCCCTCCTCTGATCAGGCTCTCCTGCTTCTTCACCTCTTTCGAGCCCTTTGTCACCGTTACTTTCTTCAGGCTCTTTGTCACTTTCAGCTGCTTCAGGCTCTTTGTTACCTTCAGCTGCTTCGTCGCTGTCTGAGGTTTCTCCTTGGTCTTCCCCAAGTGAATCTGTTGCTTCGTCCTCAGAGAATATTTCTCTCTCCTCTCTTTCTGCCTGTTCGCTTCTAGTTCTGTTTTGCTCTGTCTCAGCGCTCGGCACTTTGTTATCAGGTACTGGCAGTTTCAGTGCTTCAACTTCCTCATCTGTGGGACACAACACTTTCTTTGTATGACTGGCGTGAATCCAGTTGGGAACTCCCGCACACTTCACAGCAGTAGTGGTCGTCAGGATCACTTGGAAAGGGCCTTTCCAACGGGGTTCCAGACACGACTTCCTCACGTGCTTCTTTATCACGACCCAGTCACCTGCTTTCAGTGTGTGTCCTGGACCTTGGATCGGTGGCAAGGTGGTTGCTTCCACCTGGTGAGAGAAAGAGCGAACCACGTCAGCCAGACCCTTGCAGTAGTCTAACACCATATCATCTGTAATATTCAAAAGCGTGTTTGCGGGAACTGCAGGAAGTCTCATGGCCCTGCCCATGAGAATTTCGTGGGGGACAATCCAGTCTTTCTGTCAGGGGTGTTTCTCATTGACATTAACACCAAAGGCAATACGTCAGGCCATTTCAAATTTGTCGATGCACATATTTTCTCCATTCTTGATTTCAGTGTACCATTCATTTGCTCCACCAGTCCTGAGGCTTCAGGGCGATAGCTACAATGCAGTTTTTGCTCAATGTTCAGCGCTGCGCAAAGTAACTTTATCACCTCGTTATTGAAGTGACTCCCCCTATCTGATTCTAAAGAGATCGGGAATCCGAAACGTGGTATCAACTCCCTCAACAATAGTTTTGCAATTGTAAGGCTGTCATTTCTACATGTGGGGTATGCTTCAATCCAGTGACTAAAAATGCACACAATCACCAACACATACTTCAGACCTCCATGCACAGGCATCTCAATAAAGTCCATCTGCATTCTGCTGAACGGGCCACTCGCCCTGCCAATGTGGCTCATGTTCACAACCGTTCCCTTTCCTGGGTTCATCTGCTGACAAATGACACAACGATGGCAAACTGCTTCTGCAGCTTGACGGAATCTGGGGTTAAACCAATCAGTTTTGAACAATCTTATCATGGCATCTCTCCATAGGTGAGCCTGCCCATGATAGAACCGCGCTAGCTGCGATAAGAGACAATTTGGTTAAAAAAAATTCCTTCATTTGAAACTCATAACTCATCTGGTCTCTTTGTACGTTGTGACTTAATCCAGGAAGCTCTTTCATCCTCCCTGACGCTATTCTGTAATGCTTTTAGTTCATCCATTGTATCCACGACCTTCAAGGCAAATGCTTCAGCTGGTTCGAGCTCTGGCTCACTTATCAAATTCCATTCATCCCTGAGCAATATACAGTTCAAGGCACAAAATCTTGCGACTTGATCCGCATATGCATTTCCCAGAGAAACATAGTCTTGTCCTTTTGTATGAGCACTACACTTTACCACTGCAATTTCGGCTGGCATCTGAATGGCGTGTAACAATTCCTTTATTCTCTCCCCGTTTTTCACTGGGGACCCTGAAGAGGTCAGGAAACCTCTTTGTGACCATAATTGCCCAAAGTCGTGCACAATTCCAAACCCGTACTGACTATCAGTGTAAATGGTAACCTTCATCAATGTAGACAGTTGGCATGCTCTTGTAAGGGCTACAAGCTCTGCTACTTGTGCGGAATAGACTCCTTGAAGCCGGGACGCTTCCAAGACACCTGTTACAGTACATACAGCATATCCTGCTTTCAATATTCCCAATGCATCTCTTAAACATGAACCATCAACAAAAACAATTTGGTCATTTTCATCAAGCTTAGTATCTTTAATGTCAGGTCGGGGTTTTGTGCAAAATTCAGTCACCTGAAGGCAGTCATGCTCGACGTCTTCAGCGTTCTCAATTTCAGCATTTTCACCGGGAAGCAAGGTTGCTGGATTCAACGTAGTGCACCTTTTCAGCTGCACATTCGGTGAGCCCAGAATTATTGTTTCATACCTTGTGAGTCTTGCTCCAGTCATGTGTTGCGTTCGGGAGCGGGTCAAAAGTATCTCAACTGAGTGAGGGACCATGACAGTTAATGGGTGTCCCATCACTATTCCTTCACTCTGAGTGAGGCTGATACCAACTGTTGCTACGGCGCGCAAACACCCTGGCAGTGCTGCTGCGACCGGATCCAAAGTAGCTGAAAAATACGCTACTGGTCTGTTTATGCCACCATGGGCTTGGGTCAAGACAGACAAAGAACATGCATCACGTTCATGACAAAACAATGTGAAAGGCTTTGTGTAATCAGGCATACCTAAAGCTGGAGCCCTGCACATGCATTCTTTCAATTCAATAAAAGCATCCATCTCATCTCCTTTCAGCTCAATCTCATCCATGGCATCCTTCTGGGTCAGTTTCAGTAAAGGCTTTGCTAGAGTTGAGAAGTTGGGAATCCACTGGCGACAGTAGCTCACCATCCCCAAAAACTTCCTCACCTCCCTCCTGGTCTTTGGTGGACTCATTTGAAGTACACTTGTTATTCTCTCCTTCATTATTCTCCATGACCCTTTCTCTATTTGATGACCCAAGTATTTCACTTTCTTCTGACAGAACTGCAACTTTGAAGGAGACACCTTGTGTCCATTCCTTCCCAAATGGTTCAGTAGAGCAATGGTGTCGGCTGTGCAGCCACTTTCTGTCTTAGATGTAATCAGTAAGTCATCAATGTACTGTACTAGGGTTGACTCGAATGGCAATTCTAACGCTTCCAAGTCTTTCTTTAGAATCTGATTGAAAATTGACGGTGACTCAGAAAACCCTTGAGGAATTCGACACCAACTGTAAACTCTGTCTAAGAATTTGAAACAAAAGAGAAATTGGCTGTCCTCATGAAGAGGCACCGAAAAAAATGCTTGTGACAAGTCGATGAGTGAGAACCACTCGGCATCGCAAGGTATTTGAAACATTATCACAGCTGGATTCGGTACTACAGGGCAGCATTTAATTACGATGTCATTTATTTTCCTCAAGTCCTGCACTATTCGGACCTTTCCACTCGGCTTTATTAGTCCCATGATTGGTGAATTACATGGACTGCTTAACACTTCTTTCAGTACTCCCTGTTTTACAAACTCGTCAATGAGTTGGGCGACTTTCATGAGGGTGTCTTGTGCCATATGATATTGTGGGGTCTGGGGAAAGGTTACATTGGGTTTTACGGTCACTTTCACTGGTTCCACTCCTTTCACCAATCCCACCTCTTTTCCTGTCATATCCCACACTTCCTTTCCGACGGTTTCCCGTAATTCAGCTGGAATATCTTCTTCAGTTATCATCGGAAAAAGGTTAATCAGAGGATATTCTTCATCGACAGTTTCCATCTCATCCCCTTCTACACTTTCCTCTTCTTCCCATCACTGCTCGTCTGAATTCTAATTCCATCGTCCGAACACATAATCGAACATCCCAATTTGCACAATAGGTCTCTCCCTAACAGTGATATCAGGCTTGAGTCGCATACCACAAATTTATGTGACCCTTGATAGTTACCAATTCTGACTGGTACTGGATCTGTGATTGGGTTCGTCAGGTACCTGTTTGCTACTCCCACTCCTTGAACTGTTCTCCCTGAGAGTGGCAAATTTGGTACTTCAATGCTCCTAACAGTTGAACGTGTGGCTCCTGTGTCAACCAAGAATGAAACACGATGACCCATTACTCTTCCCTCCACATATGGACCCTTTTGATCAACTTCCAAGGATGCTGCAAGCACACAATTTCCCTCCTCATCTGAACTTTCACTCTCCCATACATTGTTTATTCCATTCTCACTGTGTAATGGGAACTGTTGTACTGTGCCATTTGTATTCATCACCTGACTCGAGACCTGTGGAGGAACCATCGCTTGCTGCTGACTCACTGGTGCCAAAGGTATTTGCATTTGCTGATTAGGTACCATGGGAAACTGCTGTTGCATTGGCTGCATTTGCGTCATCTGCATACGGGGCATCTGCATCTGCTGCGGCTGCATGGGCTGTAATCCTTGCAGCTGATTTATGGTCTGAAAATTTGGGTTTGGACCTCTCATTTTCGGTCCCCTCATTGTCTGGAATGCATTGACATCATTGTTCTGCTGACCAACACCTGCACCTTCCTGCACCATCATCGGACACTCGCGTTTCCAATGTCCGACGATTCCGCACACGTGACACGGCATCACCCTTTTCATTGCCTGCACACCATTCGGAATCGCAACAGTGTTCAAATCCGGACCATTACTCCCAAACCCTCCTCTGCCTTTGCCTCTCGCCTGTGGCTGAAACACCATATTTCCCTGCGGCTGCGGCTGCGGTATCTGCTGTTGGAACCCTTGCAACCCTTGCAAACCTGTCTGAGCTGCTTTAAGTTGCATCATCATCACTTTCTCTTTCAGCCTTTTCTGTTTCACTTCAATTTCGTCGCTACAGTATTTCGCATAATTCAACACCTCATCAATAGGTTTCGACTGCCAACAAATCAAATGCGTCTTTATCATCTGACTTATCTCTGGTCTCAGCCCTTCCACAAATCTAAACACAAAATGAAGCATGTCCTTCGCCTCTACTGTTTCTGTGCCACTGTAGTTCTTGAACGCCTTCAACAACCTCTCATAGTAACCATGAATCGACTCTTTAGCCTCTTGGGCAGTTCGATCAATCTTCTGCCAATCCACATTTTTCGCGGCAACCTTCGTCTTCAAATGCTCAATCACCTTATAGTACAAGCTCATTACCATAGGTGATGGTGCACCCGTATCCCTGTCTCTCTCTGGTTCACTTGTCGGCCAATCTACAGCCCTTTTGCAGTCTTCCCACAAATCTGCCGGAACCACAATCTCAAAGAGGGTGTTCAGGTCTTCCCAAAGACATTTTGCAAGCTTCACAAACCTATCAGTCTGTTGATACCATTCAATCGGTTTCTCTCTCAGTTTGGGAAAATCATCCGTAAAGGACTGAATGTCGCTTCTGTGCCACGGTACATGTATTAATTTTCCCCCTGCTGTCTCCCTCATTGGTAACATAGTCATTGCATCACTACTCTGTGGTCTTTTCTCCTTGTGCTCTGGGACACTGTCTTTCTTCTTTTCCTTTTTCTTTGCCCATCTGCTTTCCCATTTGTCTAAGCACCTCCACACTTGTGAACTCTGCAGCAATTCTCTAAGGTGCGTTTTCATGCCTGCTGACCTCATGTGTTCAAAATCTGTGGTCCCGAAATCCAATCTATAGCTCCTGCTCAAGTGTTTTGTCTTGTCTATCTCAACCCCGTTTTTGTCAGCTATTTCTTGCAACCTTTTATGTACCTTGTTCACTTCTCTCGTAATCCTGGGACATAGATACCTCAGCTCTTCTTCCGAATAGGACTCTAACCTATTCAAACCCATAGTCCCTTCCACCAATTCTTCTGCTTCCATATTCAACTTGACCTTATTCAGATAGTCTTCTCCCTTCCCACTGGCTGAGCTTTGTGTGGAATTCAGACTGTTGAACCACTGTGTCAGCTGTTGCGCATTCAACCCCATCAGTGTAGCATTCACATCGACTGCCATTGATGGTTGCGGCAACTTTTCAGTGTTTGATGATAGCGGTATCATCAGTGGGGGACTCGACCTCACCACTGTTGACTGAGCACATATGGGACTAAACTCCATCAAGGACCCAGATCCAGTTGGCTGAGCTGCTACCGGAGTTGTCTCTGGAGTGTTTTCTATGCACCTCCTTTCCGTCCCACTCTGCACCATTGATCCTTGACCGCTCATACCTGAGTTAGGCTGAATGTACAAAGGTACCGGTGGACCTACAGTAATGGGTAGGGATATCGCATCTGGGTTCTGTCCATTCCCCAGGTTCTGAGGCATGTTCATTCCCACACTATGGGTCATCATTGCCGGCATGCCCGTCTGACTCCCCGTCATCTGAGCATGTGCGGTTCCCCCCTGCATCTGCTTTTGAGGCATCAAAAACTGGGTTGACTCAGCTTGTGCCAATGTTGGGTTGCGACCATTCTGTACTCCCATTACGGTTGGATCTAGAATCATTCCCGTACTGTTGTCACTGCTGTAGTACCTTGGGACCTGCGGCTGATAATTTTCTGCTGTTTTCAATATAGGCACATCTGGATATATTCTCCTAACCTGCGGTATCTGCGGGGTGAACAGTAAACTCGGGTCCTTAGATCCCGATGGCGTTTCTGAATTCGGAGTTTCATTATTCTGTACCGGTGCCGGAGGGGCAGAACTGGTACTTGCACCTTGTTCACTCTCTGCTCAAGGTGGTGGACGGTCGTTCAGCAATTGCATGATGAACTCCTCATCCTCTGACTCATCTTCTCTCTCTTT
Source organism: Pleurodeles waltl (assembly GCF_031143425.1). Taxonomy (NCBI): domain Eukaryota; kingdom Metazoa; phylum Chordata; class Amphibia; order Caudata; family Salamandridae; genus Pleurodeles; species Pleurodeles waltl. The sequence goes on along the minus strand of NC_090440.1, from coordinate 752,859,951 downwards.
GGAACACCTCCTGTTTGTCTTACAGGTAGCTTTCTTGCCTGTCGCCTCTTCTTCCTTAGCGATTGCGGGAAACAATTTTATCCCCTGCAATATATCTGACCTCCACGCCTTCTGTGCATTATCCCACCTAGCGTCCGCTAGTGTCTTTTCTACCTTTCTTATCCTGGTCTCGAACTTCTTTTGCTGTTGCTGTCTAGCCATTAGTTCCCAAACCGCTAGAGCCTCAAACTGTGCTGGACTTGGAGGTACCTTCATGTCGTATATCGCGAATCTCAAATTCTCTAGGATCCTTATATTGAATGTCCCATGGATCGGGAACGCTACGCTCCCATGTTTCTCTGTCAGCTTGTGCCATTGCTTTAGCCAAAGGCACGGAGCTACCCCCCTTTCCTCCATTACAATGTAAGCTGGTGTACCTTCGGGTGGCGTCTCCTCTCCTACGCTCGCTTTAATGTAAGACTCCCCCTTCATCGCACTCTTTAATGCTTTAAAAAATTTAATTTTCTCGTCTTTTATTTCAATAAGTTTGTAATCAATAAGTGACTTTAATTCCCGGAATACTCTTCGCTTGCCTTTCCGCTTCCAATCGAGCCCCACGGACTGCGTCCAATCCGTGCGCGACCCTTCTCTGCAACCAACCTATCCCAGCGCGGCTCCTAGTGACGTCACACTCACACACACTGTGGCTGACAAAGCCTCGCGGCTTGTCCTCCTTCACTCAGCTCCTCTCGTAACAACTTCAAGCATGTATCGCGAGCAACCAAATAATAATAAAACAGATCTGTCGGTTTACTACAGGAAGGGTAACACAATCGCTTCAGGACCTTAGGGATTTTTCACTAGCCTCGGCAGTTATTCCATCTTTCTCGGTCCCCACTTTCGCAAGCAAATTCTGACCCGCAGACTCTGCTCACAACTTGTCAGTGATCTATTCTAGTGCACTTAGAATTTGTCAAAGCCCGAAGTCGAAGTTTTCTTTCACTCCCTTAACACACGTACCGACTCGTTGACCACGCCCGGTCAACCTATTAAACCGACCAGACCACAACATAAAACAAGTGTCTCATACACTTTTCAACATACTCCGGAGTCTCTTGACCTCGCAGGGCCCGTCTCAACAACAACAACCACGTGGACCTTTTTCTGCACAAAGCGCCACATGCACATGAAGTTCGACGACTTCCCTACTCTCACACTCGGAGTCGCACCTCCGCTATTCTCTAAAATCCTCGCAACCTTTTCAAACAATCTGCGGCAATAAGCTGTGCAAGCGCAAAATCCTAACTTCACTCATACCGTCACTAGTACCGCCAACGCCGATTTCACACCTCCATTCCCTCCATTCGCAAGCTCCGAGATCCCGGGAAAGTCGCGGGGGACTTAGGGCATCATCATTCTCTCAATCTGTTTTACCCAAGAAAAATCTAATTCAACACCATATACTTCTCGAGCGGAGTCCCAAAAGTCGTAACCATCAATTCAACACCATATACCTCTCGAGTGGGGTCCCAAAAGTCGAAACCGTCCTCTGCTACCATCTACTGATAGAGCGTTCCGTCCTAATAAATTACCTGTATCTGGACGCTCTTGGGTCGATGAATCTTTTGACCAAGTGGGGCTCTCTTCACCCGAGAGTAATCAATTTATTCAAATCAATAATCAATAACGAACGTAAGCAATACCCTGATCAACATAACACTTCACAATTAATCCAGAAAACATTTCGGCGAAACCATGACCTTTCGGTCATGAATAACCACACCAGTTTATTCAAAGTTAATGCATTTATTTCCCTATATTAACAAAGCTAGCACGATATAAATGTGTCTCAACACAAAATGATATATGTAAATGAACATTAATAGTTGTCCATAACGACGGAAAAGATGCAATCTATGCAGCATTTGAATAACAATGCATTCGATAATAGCAACGCAAACTACTAAAACTATAATCTGTAATGGGCTAATTGCATACATTAGTCAGCATAACAAGGTCTCAAATTGCATCGTGCAACAAATGAATCCTCATCTAACCTCAAATTAGTATCTGCATGTGGGACTTCATGCAAAAACAATTTAGCAACATTAATTTGGAAAACTCCTAACTAGGGCTCTCATCAAAAATCAGCAGTTGGTTACCTAAAAAGAAACTCAATGCAATTGTACATTTTCCTTTCATATTTACCAAATTCAATCAGCATTCAAGGAAGTCTTCGTCTCACAGGTACCGGTTTCGATCAGCATGGGACGGGGGGCAAAGGGGCAGGGTGGACGGGGCAATTGCCTCACAGCGGCAAGATAAAAGGACAAAACTACTACTTCATGCAAAGGGACAAATCAAAGTTAAAGTCTCTAGGGCGAGAATTACTTAAAGTCTCTTTCTCTTGATTAGAGAAAGCATCAAAGTCTCATCGAACATCAATTGGCATCGTAGAAGATGGCAAAATAACGAGGTCGGCAAGATGGGCCATAATGGCCGCAATGTCCTGCAAAATGGCGGGTAATGGCAAATGTCTAATGGGCAATGTCCGGGTAATGTCTGTAATAGCAAAAATGGCTGTAATGGCTGCTTTCTTCTTGTGCACCGGGTTTAAATAAACAACAGTTCAAATCCAGTAGGGTCTTCCATTGGAGGGTTCATAGGTTGGCTTCAAATTGTCCAATCAAAAACAACAGTTCACAAGCTCCTACCTAGGCATACATTATCCTTGGAGTCGGGAACGTAAGTTGCAACATATTTTACCAATTAACTCACTTTCAGAGCGTCCATTGTCTGCACCTGCAGATTGACCTTGGAGCAAAGAAGAAGATGCCAGGCTGGCACGAAACCTTAAAGATAAGCATGTGAACCGATCTCACTGGAAAAGTACAGCTTCAAGCAAGAATACACGTTTATTAGCACATTGGAAAAACACGAGCATCTAAACCGTGAGACAAGGCAACTAGGCCGAAGCCTCCACTAAAGTTATGCTAAGTTAAAACATTTCAAACAAGCAAATCATAGCACACGTTTACGGTTATGTCAGATTAGTACAATGCTAATACATCACGTTATATAAAGCACGCTTATAAATGTTGGCAAACTACTCTGAGGGCACATTTGTCCCCGTACAATCTTTATTAGTTCGGTTAATGTCACACTTGATTATTGCGGCCCTACGTTTATGCGCTAATAAATGTAAAACCTTCATTTCTGCGTCATCACTAGTGAGTGCAAGTAGGTGTGGGCATACCTTGCATAGTACTCTCTAGCATAATTACTTGTAATTATCCCCAAATTACTCCTTATAATGCCTAATTGTGTGAGAAGCATAATCCAGCATTTTACGGTAATTTCTTATTCCAAAATTGACCCTTCTGTCCAAAATGGGCCCCTGGATGCATTTTGTGCTAAGAAAATAGCATTAAATGCTACAGCACATTAACAGCAGTAGCCAGCAGCCACTCACTCTCTCTTAGTTTGTTGTTCCTATACTCCTGCGGTAGGATTTTTGCTCCAATTTAATCTTAATTACTGAAGCTGGCAGAATTGCATAGTTTCAGAATTTTGCATCACAATAGTAATGCGTAGTTACTGAAATTTCTTTGATTACTCCAGCGTAAACATTTCTCCCAGGCCTAACAAAGAGAGAGCAAACAAGTATGTTTTCCCTGAAGATCTGGCCTCAATAGATTTCTCCATGAGCAATGTTCTACTTGCACCATTTCTTCAGCTCTTGGTAATTTACGTTTGTAATACATTTTGTTTTTGGCCCTAAAATGTCAACATGCCCAGACCAGTACTACATATACATTACGGGCTAGATTTACAAGAAAGTGGGGCATCCATCTCGATGCGCTACTTTTCTTGAGTCGCCCTTGCCCCACCAAACGACACCATGGCTGCGCCATATTTACAATACTGTGCACCATGGCGGCTATTTACACAATAATGTCGTAATTCATGATGCTATTGTAGTGCTTTGTTGGATTAGCGCCATAAATTATGGGGATAGTGCAGCAAAGTACTGGGGAGGCCCATAGGTTACTATGGACCTGTCACATCAACGCCTGCCCCGAGCAGGCTTTAAAAAATGATGGAAAAAATGTCCCAGTAAAATCTAGTACATTTCACTGCACCAGTTTTGTGGCCTCCTTGTGTAGGAACGCCCTCCCTTGCATACATTAAGTCTGGCACAGGCATAATGTGGCGCAAGGGGTTACAAAGTGGTGCAATGCAAATATTGCCCCACTTTGTATATATGGTGCAGGGAAATGGCCTCCTTAACGCCACATTAACATAAAGCAAAAAATGGTGCTAGTTTGGCAGAAGGAGGAGCAAGGGCTTTGTAAATCACGCCCTATGTGTTTTCTTTGTGTCTCAGTAATGTGCAGATTTCAGTATCCAATTACAGACGGGGGTATTACGGGCACCAGAGCATATTAGAAAGCAGGTGGGACTGGTTTCAGCTACTCTCTCTGGCATGAAACAGCGTGACTTCTCTGCAACATTTATGATAAGTCACCCCAAATGGTGCATGCTCTAAGAGTTACAAATTGTTGGCAGTGTGCTTCGTCCATATGTTTCAATTCGCATTTGGAAACACCCAAATTGTTTCAAAGTCTACAGACTGACCGTGTATTATTCTTTCACTTGTGTTAGAAGCGTTTCAGAGTAGGGGCTACTTCAGTTCAGTAGTCTCAGATGCTAGTGGTGACCACTGTTCCTCGATGGCATACTCTTGGTCATATTTAAGAAGATTGGTGATTCTCACAGTGCAGCGCCCCTTTCTTGCGCCCCCCTCCGAAAGCCACCATGTATGCGCAATATTTAAAATACGGTGCACCCTGGTGATTGGTAGGGGACTAGCGTCTGAATTTTGACGCTAGTCTGGTGCTTTGCAGGATTCGCATCAAAAAGTTTGATGCTATTCCTGCAAAGCATTCAGAGGTCCATTGTAATCAATGGAAGCCTCCTTTTAATGCCTGCTCTGAGCAGGCGTTAAGAGTGCCTAAATAAATGTCGCAAGTAAGTCTCTTAGATTTCCTTTCACCATTTTTTGGCCCACCCTAATGGGGGAACGCCCCCTTTGCATACATTATGCTTGGTGCAGGCATAATGTAGCGCAAAGGGTTATAAAGTGGCACCATTCATGCATTGTGCCACTTTGTAAATGTGGTGCAGCATTTTTGGCCTTCTAACACCATATTAGCGTAAACAAATGACGCTAATGTGGCATAGGAATGGCACTAGGGGCTCTTAAATATGTCCCTATATGTCCTAAATTTGATTAAATTCACTAACAATACATCTACTTGTTAGAGCGGCCAGTTTTATACATGCGGTTCCTAAATATAGACAGCTATTTGAATTTTATTTTCCCCAAGCAGCTGAGGCGCATGGAATCATAAAGTGACATTAAGACGTGTTTTGGAAGACTTGGAAATAGCTGACATGTGGTATGAAGTGTTACATAAAGTTGTTACTGGTATATTGGTCTTTTTTTTATTTTCTTTCACTTTCGCCTTTTAAAATATCTGTTGATGCACCCAAAGACAATGGCGAATCTAAGTCTGCTATTTTCAGTGATAAAACCTCACTCTTGGCAACAAAGTAGGTTCTCGCAGGTTGTGGGGTGTGCAGTTGTTGTTGATTAGCGCTTTCATTTTTGGCAGAAAGTGTTAGCAGCCACTAATGACAGAAGGCAGCAGTGCACTGCAATTGTCTCACTGCTGAATTTTTTTTGGTTCCTCCTTAGACCTATTGTCTATATTTTTCATATGATGTAATACGATCATCATCCCACACATCACCCAAGTTAGATATCCCAGTAAGATCCCATCCAGGCTTTAAAACCTGAAAGTCAAGAGATGTAAGGAAGTTGCGACCCATACCACAAGAGGGTCAGGTTTGTTGACATCCTAAACCATTTAATCTGTTTTGATCCTCACCCAAACACAGCAGAGAAAGTTGGGTTATTTGTGAAAGGGAACGGGAGGGAGAACCTCCATATAGTAAATCTAGCATACCGTGGCACTCCAGGATGTCAAATTCCACTGGATCACTCCTGTGACAGAGCAGCCAGTCTCCTATGATGAGCATGTACGCAGTTCAATATGAAAAGCAGGAATCAGGAACGCTGAACCCATCATTGAATGCAGAAGGTGCATTTGGAGTAGGATACCCTCTGAAGTTTATCCTCCCATATATATCTGGTTACCACATTCTGCAAGTCAGAGAAAAAGTTTTGCAAAAGGTTGAATGGATAGTTCGCCAAACATAAAGGAGATACAGTAATTCAATAAAGTTATACAGCGTTCTTCACCATGATGCAGACATAGGTATACTTGACCATGTCTCCATACCCTTATGGCATTATTGACACACTGGGGTAATATTGAGACACAATACCCCTTTTTGAATCAGGGTTACTGTGATGCCCATGAACTTAAAGTGGTCCATAGCCATGAATAGGGGGGCAAGGAGGGGCTGCTCTAGTCTATCTCCTCATATCTGCACATCAGAGGATTTATACCACTTAACCGCCAGACCAGAAGCCTCCAATTAGATCTGTAACATCTGCTTCAGCTGTGGCAAAAAGTTAAAGCAATATATAAACTGCATATAGGGGCATTCTCTCCTCTGACCCCTCAGAACAGCCCACCAGTTGTGCATTGGATCTGATCCACTTGGCCTTGGGTTCAATAGCAAAGGCAAGAAGAAGTGGGAAGAGGGAACATCCTTGCCGGGTGCCTCTCTCACTATTAAAGGGATCTCATAGAATGCCATTTATCCTGGCTTATGCCTCAGGGGTGGCATATAAAGTGGCTATTTAAGCCACAAAATGTGAACCAAAGCTCATCTTTCCGAACATTTGTGTTCGGAAAGGCTAGTGCATTGTGTCAAACACATTCTCAAAATCTATTAGGGTTATGACTGCAGGGGGTGACAGGTGTACCAATCAAGCCAGCGAAAGCTGGACCCCATGTAGGCAATATCTGTTGCCCCAAGTAGGCATGAATCCATTCTGATCAGTGTGGATTAAAGTTAAGATTATTTTGGTCAGGTGAGATGTCAGAACCTCAGTGAGTACTTTGCACTCTATGTCAAGAAGAGAAATAGGCCCATACGATGAGCAACCGTCAGAGGGCTTAATGGGTTTGAGAATAGCTGTGATTGTGGCCAGTTCTAGTTATCGCAGAAGAGCCCCATTGGTTTCAATTTCATCATACAGATTTAGGAGATGAGGCATCACCAATGAAGCATACCATTTTAGAAATTCCGTAGGGATACTGTTTGAGCTCAGGGCTTTCACCTGAAGGGGAAGCAATGATGGCCACCTGACTATCCTCAATGGTGATTGGGACATTGAGTTAGGATGGTTCTCCACTGACAGGGAGCGCACAGGGAGGGGCTTTTCCTATATAGTGGTAAATAGTAGCTGGGTAGTGTGTAAGCGATCCTATAGTATCAGTTATTTTTTATTTATCATCAATGTAGATGAAGGTGATGAATCGAGCAGCAGCATCTCTGTTGGCTAGCCAATATATGAGCTTTCCAGTTTTGTTGCCAAGGTCATGTAATGGGTATTGAGACAATGTCTAAGTGGATTTTGAGGTATCTACCAGTTTTTTTGTCTCAATTCTAATTGGAGAAGAGATAGTTATGTGCGTTCTTCTTCAGTACACTTAGTCAGTGAATGCCTTAGCAACATGGAGAGTGACCCCTCAAGTTGGGCTACGTTTTTGATTCATTCTTGGTTGCTCCCTCATGCCCAAGAACAGGCTTTGCTGTGAATAACTGCCCTGCAGGCTTCCCATAGTGTTATTGTTGAGGAGACTGAGTGGATGTTTAAGTCAAATTATATGGCAACAGCCTCTTGGAAGTGGTTTGATAGGAACTCTCCCTGCAGCCACCAGGCATTTAAACACCAGCAACCCATGGGACCCTGTTCTATGTGACCCAGTGTTATTTTCAGCGGATCATGATCTGACAGGATGTAGGGCAGAATGTGAGCCACACCATACTGCTCCCAAGTAGAGCACCAGTGCAAATAGGAAGGAGCAACAATGAAGTGCTGAGAAATTTGTATATTGCGTGTCAGTAGTGTTGCATCTATGCCATGTGTCTCCCATGCCTAGGGATGTGCTCCACGTACGTAAGAAAGTTGGTTGAGGGGTTTGAGAGGGAGATTACATTTCCAGAGTCCATCTTTTTTTAGTGTATTTGTCCAGTTTCTGCTACTTGCGAAGATATTGACCTTTATGATATATTTGGTGGTGCATGTATCCAGAAGGAGGGGGCAGTGAGTCATTATTTGTTTCCCCACGCTGCATTTATATAACTTGCCAGAGCCCAGTAGGATACAGTTCAGTAGAGAGAAACCCTGCCCAGGCCACAAATACATTGAGAGGGCAGAAGAGTCACCTTCTCTGCTAGGTTGTCCTAGGGCCTGTGATCACAGAGTTCTCTTAGAGTTTGAATGTCCCTGAACTAAGACGTTGTCCAAAGTTGCCCATCTGCATCATTCTCAGCCTACATCATGTTAGGCCCTCCCTGCTAAGGGTCATTCCACATTCATCTCTGTTGGGCCGCACTTCATTGGCCACCATTAATTGCAGGGCTGAGATTATTCCAACCTGGGGTGGACGAAGAATTCTGCTCTGCTGGTGGAGTTCGCAGAGTTTTCTCCACTTTGTGTTCCCCGCGGAGTGCGGCGTTCTGAAAAGCAGTTAATTGATCAGCAAGAGAAATCGATAAGTTGACGAGTGTAAGCCAGATTTCTGAACGCAGGCGTTTGTGGCAGGTCGCTATTGCTCGCATTGAGAAAGTTGCCACTTGCGCTGAGGAAGCTGCCACTCAAGTAAAAAAATCTACTTAAGCAGCAGAAAGAAGTTAGCACCCTCTGGCACTCTGTGTGATGCTGTTCGCACTGATTTTACAGAGCGGGAGAAACTTCTGGTGCTGAAAATCAGCGCAAATAGCACAACTCATCCAAACTCCACTGCTCGCAGAACTCTGTGTAGCACAGCAGAGTTTTTTTGGCACTTCGGGGAGCTCTGCTACAGGGAACTCTGCAAACTCTGCAGAGGCCTAATTTCAATACTTTGCCTGCCCTCTTCATGTCTCATTTGGGAGCTCAGCAGCAAACTGCTGAAGAGTCTACATCTGGAGGGCAACCATGTTCTGATGAACAGCATCCCTAGCAGCCCCTCTCCTCCTAGGCGTCCTCCATTGTCTACCATCTCTGGAGCTTTTCACAGCTGTTGATTATGTGCAGGGGTGCAGTTCCAGCCCATTGGTCCCTCTGATGCACCAAGGCCACCCTCTCTCGAGCACCACAGGTGCAGCCGCTTGGGGTGAGGACAAACCCATCACACAGTCTGTTTCCCTCTGTCCTGCAGCCACAGGCCAGCCAGTTTTAGATCGAATTGTGCCTCCTGGCCTGGCATATCATGGCCCACAGAGGGAGGGCACATTACTTCTAGGACACTGAACCGGGTGGCTCCTTCAGTCAGTCTTCTGGCAGCCATTCACATGATGAGCTGGGATCCTCGAACAGTGAGGGAGGAGGAAAACATGGTGGGCCCAGCCTTCAAGTGGATCTCCTCCCCCTTAGAATCAGTGTGGCTGCTGCCACAGGACAGGCTGCAGCACAAGCCTTGTGGTTTTGTAGCTTTCTGTCATCCATCATTGGCTCTTCCCCATGGTGGTACACGTGGTAGGAGGGCACCGCACCCATCTCTCGGCTGTGCCAGAAGTCACTGATCAGCCGACTATAATCAGAATTATGCAGGATTTGTGGCAATGGCTTGGTAGTGCTAGCAGCTGGCATCTACCATCCTGTATGTCCAGATAGCTGTTGAACATTTTTCCACAATTAGGGGCAAACTGTGGGAGTGCATTTTTAGCCATCAAACTTCTAATTGAGATATGCACAGCGAAAAGAGCTACCACAGATATCGCAATTAATGGGCCATTCATAATGAGGGACTTACTCAGTGTTATTGTTGCAAACCTGTCTCCCAAACATTCCAACCAGCAAAATATTGATTTGTCATAATTAGCGTCATGTTTAATGCCTGCTCAAAGAAGGCGTTAAAAGGATGCACCGATTGTAATCATTGGTCCTCGTTGCACTTTGCTCCACTAGCGTTAACATTTTTGACACCAGTGGAGAAAAGCGCCACAATAGCGTAAAATATGTTGATGCTATTGTTCCTAATATAGCCATGGTGCGCTGTATCATAAATATGGCACACACATGGTGGCATTAGGGAATTAGGTGGGTGCAAGAAAAGTAACGCTGCATTGCATGTAGTACCACTTTTCTTAAATTCCGCCTTAAGTCTAAAGAAACATAAATCACAATAATGGGCATAACTTTAATTAGGAACAGTCAGTACTGTGGAATAGAACCATATACATATGTGGCATTGCCAACAAGTGTTTGACCTGACATTCTCGGTGTGGTAGTCCCCCAAACCTTTACCTTGACTCCTCCTATTTGGTGAATTCATTTTGTTGGCTTTAGGACGCTGCACACTTTACCAATGCTTAAGATCTTGTGTTTGTTTCCTAAAACATGGTAAAAGTGACTTGCACCTTTTATGAATATTTAATCCACTTGTACGTCTCCAGTAAATGACACCAACTAACTTAGCCTTTTATAACACATCTCAGGTCTGCCACTATTGCCTGAAGTACAGTTTTAGACTTCCATTTGACCTGGCAAAATAAACCTTTTGCCAGGCTAAACCGTTCTTTTTAATACATGTAGGACACCCCTAAGGTAGGCACAAAAGGCTCATAGGGCAGGGGGCATTGTATTAAAAACACAAGACATGTGTTTTTAAGCTTTACATGTCCTGGTAGTGAAAAACTCCTAAATGCGTTTTCAACTACTGTAAGACTTGTTTCTCCCATTTGTTGGATTATCCTTTTACATTTAATAAGGGATAACTTTTAATCGGGAGCAGGAAGAAATGTCATGTTTAGGCTCAAATGAATTGTAATTTAAAAGCCTCAAAGTCAGATTTGAAGTCACAATTCTGAAAATGATTTTTTAGAAAGTTAGCATTTCCATGTCGTAATGATTTGTGCCTTCTGCCAGTATACAGGGTCATATGACTGTGAATGGCTCTGCTGTTGGCATTTGTTTATTCCTCCAAGACAGTGAGACAAAAGGGGACTAGTTATTGGCAGGATAGGCCTTTCTGCCTCGGTGGTTGGGGGCAAAGCTGTAATGAGCCTCGCTTACATTTCAAAGGACTTGCCTCCAACACACACACAAAGGAACATGACACAAGTCTTTTGACACCATAGACTTCTGGGAGCCTTAACAGGAGAAGGGACTAACTTTCCAGAACGAGATGTGAGAATAGCAAAGGGAATGCCCCCACTTCAAAAGCTGGCACCAAGTATAAATATTGGTCTTCCAGAGCCACTCACCAGTGCACTCCTGGACATGTGAGCACTACAGAAGAAGGACTGCCTTGTTCCCCTCAGGATGTCCTGTTGCTTCAGGCTTGGCTTGTTTCCCAGGGGACTGCCCCACTACTAGGAGAGAACTGACCTGCTGCTTGAGGCTTGCCTTGTTCTGCAGAGGAGTGCCCTACCACTTGAGGCCTACTCTGCTTTCTGAAGAGGAAAACTTGCTCTCTTCACTCCAAACTAGCCTGAGTGCCTTCAAGGGTCACTTGGCAGCCCCCATGTTCTGAGCTACAGGGACACAACAAGATCCAGAGGCCTCCCCACAACTTTCCAGCTGAACTGCTGCACAGGACCTGCTGGACCTGCAACTGGGCCTGCCTGAGTCCTGCTGGCCTCTGCTGGATTTAGATCCTGTTCCCAAGAGATACCTCCCCATGTCCTGGACCCTTGCCTAGATCATTTGAGCTCCACCCATGAAGAAAGATGAAATCCTGAAGTATTGGACTCTTCACAACTGCAAGTTGACCCATTTATGCTGAGACTCTGGTGCCTGTGATTACCTCCAATTCAACTTTGCTCAATACAGTGCTCACAAACCATGGCCAGCAATTTGACATATGCACTTCTTACTACTGACAGCCCGCAGTGATCACCAATGCGAAAGTCCAGTAATGACCATCTGCACCGACTGACCTCACAGGCTTCTCCACCATGAACAGAACTCATTGTGATGGATTTTGAGAAGATAATTTTTTCAGCTGAATTAATCTGTTCCCCATATCTGGCCCATGCTCTATTTTGATTAGCCTGAACTTGTGACTTTTGCTGGTCTAGCACAGCCAGTTGACCACAAGAGGCGCTTTGTGGTTATAGGCGCTATATCTAGTTGAGACTTTAAAACTGTATGTATCTGGTCCTACTGATTAGATTTTTGGTGTCTGGCATCATTTACTTTATTAAAATTTACTCTATTTGTCTAAATCAATTTGGGTATTTTCTTGTGTTATATTTCACTCTGTTACTGTTTGTGGACTGAATAAATACTTTACACTTTTCCACTAAGTTAAGCCTGAATGCTTTGTGCCCAGCTACCCGAGGGTTAAACATAGGTTATAATTTAACAACTTCTGTGTTTCACCCTGACAAGGGTTGTGGTTGTTGCCTAAGTGGGGTTTCTATCCCCTCAACAAACAACCTGGTATCTTACAGCAAGCATCACACATTTACATGAACAGTGTGGGGCACATTTTTACATATTCACTGGTGACAAGGAGGGCCTGATTCACAAAAGTAACTTACACTTTTGACTAATTTACAGTTTTGACTAAGTTTTCAACTTTTGCTTATTCACAATCTGAGTGCAAGTCTGATCTGAGAGCAAAATAACAATCTGAGAGCAAAACAGTAGGAACAAATAGTAGTAAGTCTAACACCACACATAGCCAATGTGCAATGTTTGATATTTTGAATTTAAACATCAATGTAACCCTATGTGTAACGAAAATATAACTACATTACTTTTAATTAATTATATATATCAATTAAGAAACAACCTTGGTGGGGCAGGGAAGGATGGGGGTTTTGCAAAATGTTCAAAATGTTGCTTTTGGGGGGGCATGCAGTCCCTTGCCCAGCCTCGAGGAGGCCCCAGGGACCTCGTTCCCCCATGGCTGTGTCACAAATTAAGTGGAGAGGTGTCTGCAGCCCCCTACCCAAGCTTTGAGTGGAGTCCAGTCTCCCCATCCCCCAGGGCCATAGCAACAAATAAGGGTAACTGGCATGCACCTCACCCCTCCTTGAGCCATAATAGGCCTCAGGTACTTCATCCTCTGGGGCTGAACCATAAAAATAAGGGGAGGGGCCTGTCTCCTCCCAGAGCCTCCATAGGCTCTGGGGGCCCAATCCCCTGGGGCCTTAGCAACAACTAAGGTGAATGTGGCCCTCCTCCCCAAGACTTTTAAGACCCCAGACCCATCCTGTGGGGTCAGCTCATAGACTGTGCCCGGGGAGCCCATCCCAGGACACAATAGGTTCCCAGCTCATATCAGTGTGGGCAGGAAAGAATATGTTTGCACCCACACAGCAGGTGCATTTTTAAATCTCCAGTTTGGTGAGTGTCCTCGGTGGAATGAGCCTACAGGAAAGACCCAGAGAGTAGGGTTCAGGGGCCACAATAGCCTTGTGGCGAGGGGCCACACACCTCTCCCCTTAAATTTAACTGTGGCTTTGGGGATGGAGTCCATGGGCCAATAATGGCTCGGGAATGGGCACGGCTTCCCCAGGGCCTATTAGGACTCTGGGAGTGGGGGCATGTGCCCTTTCCCCTTATTAATGTAATTTGGCCCTGGGAGATGGGCTCTCCGGGCCATGCATGGTTAAAGTGATGGTATTGCTAGATGAAAATGTCAGTTAAAACATGCATTTTTAAACATACAAAATCACTAAAATTCACCAGTTAAATTTAGTAACTATAACGCATGCCCTAAGGTAACTATAACTCGCCTCCCTTGCCATGCACTGCTACTTATCCCACATCACTCATGACATCATCAATGGCATAATTGATGATGTCACTACAGCATTTCCAATTAAATTATTAATGAGAAAACTGTGCACAGCAAGTCCGTGAGTTATAGTTACCTTAGGGCATGAGTTGTATTTACTTGCAATAACTAAAACTGATGACTTTCAGTTATTTTTCATTGTTAGAATGCCATGTTTTAATTGCCCAGTGGTTGCCTTGTTATGGTCAGCTGTTCCATAGGAAAAGTATTTTTCTGTTGCTAATAACACTGGCCCTGTCTCCACAAAACTTCCCAAAAAGGTGCTACTTTTTGACTAGTTTGTGCATGGAAAGTTTAGGGGTGATCCATCAAGCGGTGGGCCAAGAATAAAGGGGGGTCCCAAAATGCGAAATTCCTCTGCATTTTCCAAAAACTTCTTTAGACAAAGTTGCAACAAAAACTGCTGAATGGAATTACACCAAACTTGGCAGGAAGATAGATTTATGTCCACAGTTTGTGTTTTTTGTGATCTGGTATACATCTATTCAGTAGTTTCTGAAAAAAAAGGATTAAAAATTATTGTATATCTGGATGGTTGGGTCCGCAAGAGACTCAAGAGACTTGGTGGCATGCCAACTTAACAATGGAGCTTTATTTGCCTTGGGCCACCTTGCTCCCATTGGTGTCATGTCATATCATACCATACGGTACTTATATAGCATGGCTTATCACCTGTGAGGGTATCCAGGCACTAGGCTGTGGGATTCAGACAAAAAGCCAGGTCTTGAGTTTCTTCCTTAAGTCTGTCAGCGACGGCTGTGTTCTGAGGTGACGGGGAGGGCATTGCAGGACTTGGCGGGGAGGTGGGAGGAGCATCCTCCAGAGTAGCGGTGGTGGATGTGTGGAGTCTGTGCAAGGGCAAAGTGGGTGGAGCAGAGGTTTCTGAGTGGTTGGTGGAAGTTCAGGCAGCATTTAATGTAAGCAGGGCATGGAGAGCTTTGTAGGCATGGGTCAATAGCTTGAAATGCCATCTCTTCTGGATGGGGAGCCAGTGGAGGTCTCTGAGGTCTCTGAGGTGCTGGGTGATGTGGGTCATTTTGGGGTGGTTGAGGATCAGTCAGGCTGCTGCATTCTGTATCATCTGGAGTCTTCTCACGAGTTTGCTGGTGGTGCCTGCATAGAGTGGATTGCCGTAGACTAGACAGCTGGTGACGAGGCCCTGCACCATTGTTTTTCTGGTGCTGATGGGGAGCCGGTTGAAGAATCTGAAGAGAATGCAGATAGTGTGGAAGCAGGCTGAGGAGACGGTGTTGACCTCCTGTTTCATGGAAAGTTTGCTGTCCAGTATGATGCTGAGGTTCTGGGTGTGGATGTTTTGGTGTAGGGGTGGGTCTGCATTCCAATGGCCACCAGGTGGCATTCTAGGGGAAGGTGTGGCTGCCAAAAATCAGCACTTCGGTTTTATCTGTGTTTGGCTTTAGGCAGTTGTTCTTCATCCAGGAGGTGATATTTTCTCATACAGTTGTTGAAGTTGGGCTTTGTGGTGGTAGGGTCAGCTGAGAGTGATAGGAGAAGCTGGGTGTTGTCAGTGCAGGAAATTATGTTGATGTCCTGAGCTATGGTGATGTCTGCTAGCGGCATCATGTAGAAGTTGAAGGGGATAGGACTGAGAGATAAACCTTGAGGGACACTGCAGATTGAGCGTTTGGGTTGTGAGGTGAAGGATTGGGTATGGATTCTCTGGGTGTGCCCCATGAGGAAAGATGTCATCCACCTAAGGGCATCGTCTTTGATTTTGATCTGATGTAGTCATTTCATACGTGTGTGGTGGGAGATGGTGTTAAAGGCTGCGGAGATGGGGCTGTAGTTCTGGAAATTGTTGGGGTCTGCTGAGGATTTTTTGAGGAGCGGTATGACCGCTGAGTATTTCCAGGCATCTGGAAAGGTGACTGTGGTAATGGAGGGATTGACGATGGTGGTGAGCAGGTGGCTCATCTTGTCGCTTCCGAGGTTGAAGAGTCAGTGGGGGCATGGGTTGGAGCGTGCTCCCGAATGGATGGAGTTTATTAGGGCCATAATGTTCAGGGTGCTGAGCTGTTCCCAGGTGGTGAGTGGGTGGTTGCGAGTGGTCTTCATGGAAGTGGGGAGGCAGAGGAGGTCGGTGGGTTGAGGATCAAAATTTCTCATAAATGGTGGCTATCTTGTTGTGGAAGTGGTCTGCTACAGTGTCACAGAGTTTCTGCGAGGCAGGGATGGGGTTCTCGGTGGCTGATGGGCAGGTGAACTCTCTGACTATGGTGAAGATTTCCTTAGTCTGGTTGCCGCTGGCCTCATTGCAGTTTGCCAGGGCCTCCTTTTTCTTTTCTCTGAGTTGGTGGCGGTAGGTGTTGAGGGCCAACTTGAAGGTGACTCGATCGGTGTTGCTTCTTCTAGTACACTATCTTCTTTCTAGGTGTTTTGGAACTGTGTTTCATTGTTCTGAATTCTGTGGTGTACCAGATTGCTCGTTTGTTGGGTCTGTGCTTTTTAACTGGTTTTGTCGGGGCAACTTAGTTGGCAGCATAGGTGATGTAGTCATTGAAGTTCTCTACTGCCGGTTTCATGTTGGTGGAGAAATCAGGCTGCGTCCTGCTCTGTGTGTGGGGTCTGAGACCAGTTGTGAGAGGCCAATGTTGTCCATTTGTTCCAGAAGATGTAGTGCTGGGATTCAATGGCGAGCGGGGTGATGAGTTCCGTGATGACATTGTTGAGGCTGGTTTTAGGTCCTGGGGGTCTGTATGTGAGGGTGCCTTTGATGTTGACATTGTCATTGGTGTGAAGTTGGAAGTTAAGGTGTTCCATGATTAGCATTGTTTCGTGTTCGGTGGTGGTGCATTTGACTGATTCCTTGTATATTGTGGTGATACAACCTCTGTGTCTCTTGGTGCACTTCCAGTTTCTCATCTTGTAGTCGGTTGGTGTCATGGTGTCAATGTCAGGGGCGGATGTGGGGTGAGCCAAATCTCCGTGAGGAAGGTCACGTCAGGGGCGAGAGTGGAGATGATCTCCCAGGCTTCAGTGGTGTGTTTGCAGAGTGATCTGGTGCTGTTCAGGAAGCACTCAAGTGGTGCTGTGGATGTGGCGGACAGTGGGGAGGACATGCCACAGATTTTGGTGGGATGGAGGTTAGCCGACAGGGGAGGCCAGTGAAAGGTCCTGCTGTGGAGCGAGGAGATGCGAGACAGCAGTTGTTGCATCTGGGGCCCAGGGCCCAGAGTTCAGAGGTGGTGTGCCTATGGAAGTCAGAAGGGCCAGAGGTGGGTGCAAACATGCTTGTATTTGGCACATCTTTGGCATGTCTTTGGCATCCCAGTCCCACTGCACCCAGTCCAGTGCTCACCCAGGCTATGTCTTTCATTAAATAGGTCACTGGGGAGGCTGGAAGTGGGTAGAGTGGGAAAAAGAGTGCGGGGAAAACAGCAAGGCAGCCTGGGGTACTGGAACTTAAGGAGTAGTCTGCTGGTTAGCAGAGCTGGGTACCTAGGGCAGGAGCAGTCTGGCAGTCAGCTGAGGTGATGACTGGCAGCAAGGGGAACTGGAAATACTTGCTTACTAGGGCTGCACTGCAGCGTTCATTAAATAGGTCTTAGAGTGGGGTGCTGAGGAGGTGGGAAGCTGGCAGAGTGGGGAAAACATCAGATTCAAACTCCTATAGGAGTGAGTACTTTGATTAGCTGCCAGCAACATGGGAAAAATGTGGCTGACAGCCACTACAGGACTCAGGGACTTAGGGCCAGATGTAGCAAAGTTTAGCGAGTCGCAAACGGGCAGAATCGCTATTTGCGACAGTGCAAAATCGGAAATGGGATGCAAAAAGCCCATTTCCGACTTGCAAAAAGCGATGGGACCCGTTTGCGACTCGCATCAGTTGCAACCCCATTTTGCGAACCGCAAATAGCAAGTCGCAATTTGCGAGTTGCAAACCTTATGCAATTGCAACTCGCAAATTGCGACTAGTCGCAAAAAGCCCATTTTGCACGTCCCATTTACCACTAACTCAGAGCAGGTGGTAACCATTACCAAAGTATAAAAGGAGACCCAGAAGGCATCTGGGTTCACCAAGATGGCGGAGATATACCTGATAGCAGTGAGAAGGAGAGTCCACGCAGCCCAGGGGAGGAGGAGGGGCCACAGACAGGAGAAGATATATAGAACAAGGCAGACTCTTTTTCAGCAAACTGAGGATGAGATATACGATAAATACCGCCTTAGCAGCGCAACCATCCTAGAATTAATTGATTTACTCAAACCACAGCTAGAACACCAGACTCTGCGTGGCTGCGCCATCCCTACGCATGTGCAAGTGCTATGCTCCCTGCACCTCTTGGCCTCAGGGAGCTATCAGGGGGTCATTGCTGTGGCAGGTGGGGTATCCCAAAGTGCAGTGTCAAGGTTCCTCAGGGCCTTCCTAGATGCCTTAGTCACGCACATGTCTCACTTCATATACCTACCAAGGAATGAGGCAGAAATGAACAGCACCAAGCTGGACTTTTACCGCATTGCCCACTTTCCCAATGTCATAGGGTGTGTAGATGGGACACACATTCAAATATGCCCCCCTGCAAATCTGGAACACCTTTTCCGCAACAGAAAGTGTACCCACTCACTCAATATTCAGGTTGTTTGTGACACCCATTATGTCATCACCGACATTGTAGCTAAGTTTCCAGGCAGTACCCATGACTCATACATGTTTAGGCATAGTGGGATACATCAACGCCAGGAACGTGGGGAATTCGGAGACGGTTACCTCCTAGGTAGAGCTACAGACACTTGCAGACATACACACAGGTCACTGTGCACGACAATATGGACTTCCTAACAGTTTACTTTTTGTGCCCAACAGGTGACAGTGCATATGCTCTTAGGCCTTGGATCATGACTCCGTTTTTAACACCCAGCAATGATTCAGAGAGGCAATACAACAATGCACATAAGAGGACCAGTAACCTCATTGAGCGCACCTTCGGACTCCTGAAAGCAAGATTCAGATGCCTCCACCGCAGTGGAGGTGCCCTCCAGTATACCCCCATTACCGCATTCAAAATTGTGGTCGCATGCGCCATCCTCCACAACATAGCCAACCGACGTGGGCTACCTCTCACCCCTGCAGACCCAGATCCTGATGATGAAGAGCAAGAACAACCACATCGCCATCATGGGGATAGGAGTATCGCTAATCAAGGCAGACTGAGACGGGAACACATTGCAACACAATATTTTGGAAGGTACGTGTCAACTCCAACCATACTCACCTATTGACCAAAAAGCCCATTTGTTAAGTGGCAAAAAAATAACTGTTTTATTTGTGCATTAATGAAACTATTTACAATTACTGATTGTCCATGGGCATGAAAATGCAAACCAGGCATGTGGCACATTAACGTCATGTGCCACATCTTATGGTCCAGGGTGATCTCTAAGACCTTCTGCCCCTCCTGCCAGCCTGGCTGCTCCCTGGTGCTTCCGTGGTGCTCTGCCTGCTACTCCTGAGCACCCTGCTGTCAGTTACAGAGACACTGCTCACTGACGAGCCCTCCTCACTGTCCTGGGGTGTTTCCCATGTGCCCCTCGACATATTCCGTGTCTCCATCATGTCTATGATGTGGGTCAGACGTCCCAGGGCCCTAGCCACATCCCCAGCAAAATGGCCCATTTCCACCTGCAGCCCAACTGTCCTCCTCGACAGGCCTGTGGTGTTCATGGCGAGCCTGCCGATGGATGTGGCCATCCTGTCCAGTCTGTGCAGGAGCTGACGGTCCCTGCGCCGCCCACCCTCGGCCTGGGCCAGTAGTCCTCCCACCAGTTCCCTCATGGCAAGGGCAAGGTCCCCAGTATTATTGCAAATCATGTCCATCCTTGTGTTCAGGTGCTGCATGCTGGCATGGTTATTGCGCACAAAGCGGTGCAGCACACCACTAATCCTCCCTAAAATCCGATTTTGTAGGCGCTGACCATGCAGCAGATGTGCCTCACTGGTGCTGGGAGGAAGTAGCCCGGATGCAGACTGCAGCCCTGATGTGATGGATCTGTGACGCCTGCGCAGCGGTGGCTGCCCTGTGCTTTCACCTGTCTCATCCCTGCCTGTTGCTGGGGCAGCCTCTTGGGACACTGTTGCAGCAGGTGTGGCTACTGCAGGGATGCTGTTGACCGTGCAGGTGGGGGTGCTGGCGGGTCCTGGGGTGTCCTCATGGGGCTGGCTGCTTGGAGTAGTGGTGGTGTCTTGTTGGAGACCTGTGGGACATGGGGAACAGACTGTCAGTGTCTACTATCTATTGCACACTTCACAATAAACATTTGCCTATGAACTGCCTACTTGACTACATTTCCCATAATGCATCATTCTGGTGTTTGCTACCCTGAAATGGAGCTATCTTGGCTGTGCATGCCCCTGTGTACATGGTGGGTGGGAGTATGGCATTGATAGGGGTACAGGCATTTCACATGGTACTCACCGGTTGATGTGCTGGGCTCTGAGGTGTCCAGGTCCCCAAATCCAGACACTGCCTCCTGCTCCAAGGTTTCCTCCACCCTTTCTTCCAGGGGTGTGGGTGGTGGCACAGACGATGGTCCCCCTCCTGTGCCTCTCATCTCCCGGAGCCTTTCAGCCACCCTCTCCTTGGTCCGGGAGCGGAGGTCATACCACCTTTTCTTGATGTCATCTATGGTCCTATGGCTCACCCCCAGGGAATTAATATTGTCCTGTATGTCCTGCCACAGCTGTTTCTTGGTGGCTTCAGGAACATTGAGGGCTGATCTACCAAACAAGTCATCATAGTGCTGACAGCATTCCTCTGTCAGCACCTCCAGCTCCCTCTCAGAGAATTTCAGCTTCCTCTTCCTTGGTGTTCCCTCCATGGCAGCTGCTGTTTGTCCTCTGTGTAGTTTGAAGTTATAAAAGGGTGTGGTCCTCCCTCCTCCCAGGTGTATTAGTAAACTTCCTGGCTGTGATGTCATCATCATGTGCCAGGAAGTGTTTCCAGAATGTTCTGTAGTGGTTTCTGGAGTGTTCTGCTGCACCTGATAGCAATTTACAAGTTAATCGCAATTTGCGACATGTACTCGCTAATTGCGAGTTCGTTTTTTGCACACTCGCAAAAAGCGACCTCGCAATCGGCGGACTCCCACACTGCGTTGCGAGTCCGGGTGCGAGTCGCTATTTCTGCACGTTTTTTTTCCCTGCATTCCAATTTGCGACTCGCATTTTGCGAGTCGCATCAACTCGCAAAATGCGAGTCGCAAAATTTTTGTTTGCTACATCTGGCCCTTAGTCCGCTATTCTGAACATGTTTAAAATAAAATATGAGAGGACAGGGTTGGGATATCCTGACCTTTAGGCCCCACAGGGGTACCCTACCCTTGGTCAAAAAAATGGCAAAAAATGGCAAAAAATGCTGCTATCTCATAGGATTCCTGTGTGCTCATATAAGAAAAATGGAACCTGGGGCTGCTTTTTTAACAATGGAAGGGAGGCACGTGGGTGCCCACTCCTAGCCTTTACAGACCCTGAGGAGCCTACCCCAGGGCTGAAATCAATATATATGAGGAGAGGGGATGCATGATTCCCCAGTCATCATCAGTGGACCCAGGGAGCCCAACCGTAGGGTAATAAACATTTAATATGGGGAGGAAGGACATGCGGCCCGCTCCTCAGCCATCAGAGGCCCTGGGGAGCCCACTCCTGGGGTTGAAAACATTGTAACTAGGAAGGGGGATGCACAGCTCCCTACCACAGTCATCAGAAGCCCAGGAGAGCCCACTTCTGTGGCTGAAATCATTGAGTAAGGGGAGCGGACTATAGGTCCCCCTCCCAGAGCCTCGGAAGGTCCCAGGGAGCCCACCCCTGGGGCTGAAATTCGTTTAAAATGGAGAGGAGGTTGCATGGCCCTCTGCCCGAATCTCTAAAGGCCATGTGGAGCCCACACCTAGGGCTGAAATTGTTCAAAATCAGGAGCGGGCCCCACAGCCTCCCCTCCCGAGCATCTAAAGGCCCAGGGGTGTCCAACCTCAAGGTGCAAATTGCTGCAAATGGAGAGGAGGCCAAGAGGCTCAGGGGAGCCCCTCACCAGGAAACAGTGCAGGTGCTGGCAGGGAAACCTGTGTTTACTCTTGCCTGGCAGGAGCATTTTTGAATCTCCCACCAAGTGAGAGCAGACACCCGGGAACTTATCTCTAACAGTGCAGGCCCCAAGGGATGGGGTACCAAGAACCAGAAAAAGCTCAGGGAAGTGGCTGCGTGGCCCCGCCCCTTTAATTTTGGTAGCAACCCTGGGGGATGTTGTCTCCTGGGTATAACAAGGCTCCGGGAAGGGGACCATGAGGCTCTCCTCTCCTTTACTTTTAAAAAGGTCACTGGAGGATGAAGTCCCCAAGGCCTAATAGGGCTCTGGAAGGGGCTCTGTAGCCTGATGTACCTATAATTTAAATAAATGACTCTGGGGAATGGAGTCCCCAGGCCCAAACAAGGCTCGGGGAAGGGTGATGTGCCCCTGTCCTCTTTCGTTAAATAAGGCTCTGATAGATGGGTCACCATGGCCTAAAAAGGCTCAGGGAAGGGACCATGGGGCCCTTTAATTAAAAAAAAAAACAGCCCTGTGGATGAGGTCCGGGAGGGGGGCCACGCAGTTCCCCTTGCCTTTAATTATAGGGGTTGGGTACCCAGGGCCTAACAAGGCTCAGAAGGTGGGCCAAGCAGGCCCCTCCCCTTTAGGTCATAAAAGGGCTTACTTGCTCAACCATAAACCTGCTCTATATCTGTTGGAACGATTTTATGTTTGAAGAAGAGGGTGTAGGAGGAGAAGTACAGGTGAGTGTATGGCTGTGTGAGTTGTTCTACAGGTGAGAATGTGGTTATTTGAATAGAAGTATAAGTAACTAAGTGGCAGTGTAAGTGACTTTGTAGGTAAGTGAGTGGGAGTGAGAGTAGGCTTATGGTTGAGTAAGTAGGTGTGTGAGTAGTTCTATAGGTCTGTCATTATTTATGTAAGTAGTTGTGTGGGTGTATGAGTGGTGGAATGGGGGTGTGAGTGGTTATGTGGATGATGTTATCAGTGATCTCATCAATGATGTCATTTGAGATGTCATCAATGATGTCACTGACCATGTCATGAGTGATGTAATATGTGAGGTTATACGCAGTGTATTGCAGGGGTGTAGGTAATAGTTAGGTCAGGTAAGGATAAATGCTGAATTTCAATGGTTCTGTATGAAAGAAATCTGATCCTAAGTATAATGACCATGAATATATTTCCTGAAAATTAAGAAAAACAAAGGTTACATGGACATCATAATTAGTTTGAGGTTTTACTCGTACAAAACCACAGAAATTCAGCAGTTATAGTTATATAACTCATCACGAACCTCATCTAACTAATATGAACTCCAAAATAACACTATCTGGGCTCTTCCCTCCTCTATCCCTACTTTATCCTATTCAATAAAACAAACAGACTCACATGTCCACTGCTCAAATTTATATTTCCCTATACCAATCCACCACTAGCCCTTTGGGTTCTGGAATAGCATACTGCCCACCGAAATGTGCAATAATTCCTTTTCAGTGGTACTAAGCACTATAGGAATACAATTACAATTGGATTTTCAAAGACAGGATAATTTCACAGAGTACCTGGCTCTTACCTCCTCTCATGTATGCCAGTAAAGTCACACCACTGTCTGGCAGACACAGGGTGGTTGACATCCTCAATTCCTTATGGACAGTTCACACAAAGCTTTGGTCGCACTCCCCCACTCACATCTCTGCAAACTGTGATTGCAAGGCAGTGTGAAAAAAACGTAAAGTGAAGCACCGGCTTCCCCACAGTATCTACTCTGTAGAACACTGCCACCACTCCCACACCACCTCAATGTTCCTGCTTAGTTCTTGGCCTTGGCACAAATGACACAGTCTTCTGGGCAAGCCATCACCAGCTCCTCTCAAAATGTCAATGAAGGGAGTAATCCATCTTGTCCTGGTGATATGGTCAGTTAGTTGTCATTATTTTAATTTTTCAAATATGAACATCCAAAACGGGGCTTGATTTTGGAACATAATAATTCAATGCTCCTTGCACAATAGGAGCTTTCTCCTTAATCCAGGGAAGCATTTTTCTTACCCATGACCTCCATAGTGTGCCTGGTGTCAGAAGGGCGCAATTCCCGATACCATGTCGACAGGCTGTTCATAAGCGAATAGGCTGTTTCTCACATGGTAAAGAGTGGGCAGCTTCCCACTGCTGAATGAGAAGTTGTGGGACAAGGCATCTGCCAATATTTGGTGAAGACCAAATAACTGCTAACCTCTAAATAAATCCATTAGAATTAAAAGTAATACACACTTTTCCCACAATGTATAACAACTCCGCCACTGTGAATTATTCCACAAAAAGGGTTGTAATTCCCTTTCACAAACTACCTGCAGTCAACCAGCAATGACCATGCTCAGCAGTGCATATCCCACAATCTGTGAGTCCCTGACAACGCATACCCTTAACCTGCATTGATTCGTTGAGAATTTCTTGTCGCTGACAAAATGGCAAAAACCATAGAAAATGGGGCATGAATATAATTGGGTAATTTAAATTACTAATGATTTGATGGACATCCGGAGCATTAGGAATTCATTTGCTATAACAGTTGTGTTTTCGCACTTAAAATAGGCAAACACAAAGGGTACCTTTGTTTGAACATGTTCCAAGGTTTTACATTTCAGCTGAACAAGATTCACAATCAATGATTATCAGTTCTCGTAACATCCACACAGTATTATGTACTTTTCTTCCCACTTTCATCCATATTTTTATCATAGGGCTAATTTCTTCCCAGGAGAACCTTTCCTAACGAGTTGTAATTATTTGTCTATTACTGTACATTCTAAAAGTGATTATATCATAATTACAAGGGCAGCAGATTTAAAGAAACACATTCAAGTTAATTAAACGTAATACTAGTGCAGTTATTAGTATGCATTGCACAAGTATTATTTTGTTCATATATAGATGATGGATTTTAAACATGAACATTGTGCGAAGAGGGGGTAACATACGATGCCAGTGGTGATGTCAACAGTTTATGGCTTTATTATTGTAATGTGGGCACTGGCAGTGAACAAGCTACCGAAAAGTTGACTTTCAGACACTGGGACAATAGTAACTGGGTGATGATTTGACTTGTTAATCTGCAAGTGAAATGAGAATTGACATTTGGTGACTAATACTCGTTGGGCTATTTGTCTGAAATGTAGATTTTATAATTAACAGAAAGCACCTAAGTATACAGAAAATGAAGGTGAGCTAACCCAATATTATAGATATGCTACCTATGATTCTATGCTTAATACCCTGAGATCTACTGCCCAGACGTATAACTACATCCAGGGCTACTACATCAACAGCCAGTACGATCCTAAAAGAAGCTCTATATGCATTTACCACTACTTTGACACGACTATCACGACTCTATAGTATATTATCTAAATCACCTACTCAAATCCTTAGTTATTCCATATGCATAAAACAAGCTATATTTAAATAGCTGTAATTACTACCTTAACATAAACCTTTTGTCATCCCAAAATCTACTATTTAATTTATTTAAATTAAATTGAAATATTATCCATAATCGAACCATGAAGCTAAACATATTCATTAAATAAGATAAATAACTTTAAATTCATATTTATTCTTAATCTATACTACTAATGCTAACCACAACCAATTACTAATTTAAAGGTAATCAAATGAAATTATTACCCCTAACATAATCCTGAACGCAGCTAACGTAATTCTGATATATTTTTATTGAATTTAATTTTGTGTTTATTTTCCTTAACCTAAACTCTAATACCAGCCACAACCCTTTCACTAATCCATATTTTCTAACCACGATTCTAACCCAATCTCAGAATCTCAATCAATTTCTGTTGATTTTACATTAATTGTTCTAAAGTTTTGTTTACTTAATGTTGATACTTGGTGTACTTGCCCCTCGTTTGTATTGCAGTGCTCTAAATTAAATAGTGATCACATCGGTATAGTGCCATTGACTTAGTGATCAATGTGCAGTGTGATCTAAGCGATGTAGTGTTTCAGATTTACTGACCAAAATTTGAATATGAAAATCCTTTATTTAAAAGTTCATGCAGATTAGATTTTGGGTCTTCGGAGTACATGGAAATTGTTCGAAATCAGCCTAATTTAGGGTAATTATTATTTTTACCCACCATGCCATTTCATAAATGAGCCAACCATATGCAGTGCAGCCTTGTTTCTGCTCCTGTGGGAACAATCCAACCCGAAAAACCAGACCAGGTCCCTTTAAATAGGAAGACAAGCAGCCTCAGACCCAGAGACCTAAGACTGGTTTCTCCAATAGGGTTTCTGTCATGAAACCCACGATTGAGCATACCCTTCACACTTAGGGCGCTGCATTGAAGAGAACAAAACGATGGGTGGAAGACTTGAAATAGTCACTGCCACTGGTAATTACACCCCAGTCCCCTGTTCTTCAGGTGTAGATATGAACATTTCCGTTGACTCCGATGGGGCTAATAATGACAACTTTAGAGCTTGGCTTCATATTTTCATTTTCATCGCAGTGAACAGTAAGAATTATATTGCCTCACATATGTCTTTCTGTTTAAAATGTTTGCTGGGTTTCCACCAAAATACTTTAATGACAAAAATAGTAAGTATCATATCTAATTCTAATATGCCACAGACATACCCCCGTGGAGCAGCAGAGGACTGCATTAAGAACATATTAATTGAATATGTCATATGCAATGATGTTCTGTGCCCATTCATGAGAGGTGTTTGTGCGGCGCTTTTTGGAGTGACATTCCGAGAGTTAATTTCGTAACACAAATTTCTTCTTGTGCAGTTTTCTCTGAGATGCCATAGTTTTGGAATTGAATATGGCTTATGTTGCAGAAGTGCAATTGTCGAATATTTGAAACAAGAAACTTGCACCAGTCAAATTCTAAATTAGGTCCTTATCACAAAGCTCAGATCATGTTTCTGTTTTTTTTATGAACATCTAGCAATGGTGAGGTAACTCATATTAGGTCCAGATTTATGTGGGCCTAGCACCATTCCAATGCCACATTAGCACAATTTTTTGATCCTAATGTGGTGTTGGAAGACCAAAAAGGTTGCGCCATATTTTCAAAGAGGTGCAATGCTTGCATTGTGCCACTTTGTAACCCCTTGCGCCACATTATGCCTGCACCAAGCATAATATATGCAAGGGGGCGTTCCGGTGCTAGAGGGGCCGAAAAAATGGAGATGAGGTTTTTTTGCGTCATTTTAATCTGCATATTTTAACGTCTGCTAAGAGCAGGCTTTAAAAAGAGGCTGCCATTGTGTTCAATGGGCCTCTGGGTGCTTTGAAGGATTAGCAGCATAAATTTTTATGCTAATCCTGCAATGCATCAGACTAGCATAAAAAATTATGACATTTGTCCCCCTGACTACCTCAATGATTCGCCGCATTTTAAATATGGTGCACACTTGGTGGCATTAGGGGGGCACTAAGGGGCGCAAGAAAAGTGTTGCTGCACTAGGTGCAGCATCACTTTTCTTAAATCTGCCCCAAAGGGTCTGCACAATAAAGGTATACAAGCTTGATGTTGGTGGGGTTCTATTCTCTGCTCTGTCTATGGTAGATGTTCATGGAACAACCGTTTCAAGTTTGACCTATAATCACGCCACAAACAGGAACGATAAAAAGGATACTGTTTTTAAAACGCCCCCATAAACATACTAATTCACCTACAAAATTACTTTTACTGGTTCTTACTTTGTTTATTGGGACATGTACAGACAGACCTGCATTCATTTATTGATTTCATTAACTTTCATATATGTATGTGCGCTGGCAATTTTCATATTGGGTTTGCAACTGTTGGTATCTGAGTCAAATTTATTTTACTCTGTTGTATTCTTCCTCATGGTACAATATTTTCATGTACTGCAGAGCTCATAGGGCCATATGAAGTAAACTGCACCCTGCTTTAAAGTGTGATGGTACCATGGTGGTCTTGCTGTGCAAGTAACACTTTATTTACAGCAGGGTCAAGTATGAAGAAGCGACTGAAGTGCAGGTGCTGTTGGTCTCTCATGCTGAGAGTGACATTAGCTTGCGATTGAGGCTCATGCAGGTCGCTAGGGTGATTCCAATCCACATCTGCACCTACACTATCTTTTTAGGTCTCTTTGGGGCATATTTATACTCTGTTTGCGCCAAATGTGCGTCAAATATTTTGACGCACAATCAGCGCAAACCCTGCCCCATATTTATACTTTGACGTCCGACCCCGCAGGCGTCAAAATTCCACCATGTGCGTCATTTTTTGGAAGGGGGAACCAGCCTTGCGTTAATTATATGCAAGGTAGGCGTTCCCTTCCAAAAAATGACTTTAAGGCCTGTGCCCCTTATTTATACTCTGACGTCATTTTGACGCACAGGAGGGTGCAGGCCTTAAAAAATGGCGCACAGCCTGATGGGTGCCGTTTTTTAACGCCTGGGTCAGGGCAGGCGTTAAGGGACCTGTGGGCTCAGAAGGAGCCCAGAGGTGCCCTACCCTGCCCCCAGGGACACCCCCTGCCACCCTTGCCCACCCCAGGAGGACACCCAAGGATGGAGGGACCCATCCCAGGGAAGGAAAGGTAAGTTTGGGTAAGTATTTTTTTCTGATTTTTTTTGTGGCATAGGGGGGCCTGATTTGGGCCCCCCTACATGCCACTATGCCCAATGACCATGCCCAGGGGACAAAAGTCCCCTGGGCATGGCTATTGGGCAAGGGGGCATGACTCCTGTCTTTGCTAAGACAGGAGTCATGTCAATGGAGGTTGGGCGTCAAAAAAAATGTCGCAAATCCGGTTTGAGGCCTGAATTTTGCCTCAGACCTGACTTGCACTGTTTTTTGACACACAACCCCCATTTTCCCATACGCCGGCGCTGCCTGGTGTGAGTCATTTCTTTTTACGCACACCAGTCCGCAGTGCCGGCTAACTTAATTCCATTAATAAGGCGCCCGCATGGCACGTTGGAATGGCGTTTGCCGGTGGTAAAATGTTTGACGCACAACTGCGTTGGCACAGTTGTGCGTCAAAAAGTATAAATATGGGCCTTTGTATTTAGAAATGCAGGTTAAGTCAGGGCAGTCGTTTGAGCCCTATGATATTGAAATATTAACATTCCTTCACTTACATCTATATGACTTTGCTAGCAAGACGTGACTCAGCTACAAACTTGTCAATTGATTGTAAGTGATTGAAAAAAAGAAGTCCCTTTCCACCCTAATGAATGTCGTTTCACTGTTAGGTGACAGGACAGGACAACCTTTATGACACCCAACAGAGTAGACATGTAACTCTGGCAGCCGAGCAGAGGCCTTAGCCTTTCTGTGATGCATGTTTATTTTTGGGATCACTTTTGTGTTCTATTTGGCAAGACACGTGCCTAGAGTTTAATGTCCAGGGTGTTTAGTGATTGGAAATGGAAATATGTGTATTTAATGACTTGCTTTGTTGTTATGGTAGTTAAAGCCTGCTGAGTTCAGGTCTAAAATAATCTATCTCATCAGTTTCCTGAAAACGTTCTTATTAGAATCTTGTTTGTATGGAATTGTATTTGTTGTGGTATGTAGGGGGTTGCTGAATGCTGCTGTTCTTGCTTTTCAAGCGTTTTCTCGTTTATGTGGGAGGCAAAGGCATCAATATAAGTGATTCTCATTTCAATTTACCCTCCTTTTCCAACAAGTATTATATGAATCATTGTTAAAGTTATGTTGCTCCTATAGTTGTTCTCCTTCATTGTTCTTTTCAACTAAATTCCACAGGAGCATGGCCCACTTCTAAATTTTTAACAAAGTTACTAGAAAATTAGGTTGTGTTGCTCATCCTTGCTCAGCATTTATAGTAGAAAGTGAACCAAGATAGCAACTGACCATTGTAACGTTTAAAGCTCTATTCTCAAAATATTTCAAATAAAAAGGTGGCACTGAGAATAGAAGCCATAGTGTATCGTATGTGTTAGACCTGACAGCCTTAGGGTGGTCACGCCTAACTTTTTTGCCTGCCGGCCTCCACGTTTTGGACACTGTTTTAGCTGGTTTTAGGACTCTGGACACTTTCCCACTGTTAACCAGTGCTAAAGTGCATATGCTCTCTCCCTTAAAACATGGTGGCATTGGCTCATAACCAAATGGCTTATTTAATTTACTTATAAGTCTCTAGTAAAGTGCACTACATGTGCCCAGGGCCTGTAGATTATATGCTAGTAGTGGGCCTGTAGAACTGGTTGTGCCACCCACATAAGTAGCCCCTTAACCATGTCTCAGGCCTGCCATTGCAAGGCCTGTGTGTGCAGTTTCACTGCCAATTCGACTTGGCATTTAAAAGTGCTTGCCAAGCCTTAAACTCCCCTTTTTCTACATATAAGTCACCCCTAAGGTAGACTCTAGGTAACCCATAGGGCATGGTGCTATGTAGGTAAAAGGCAGGACATGTACCTGTGTAGTTTAGATGTCCTAGTAGTGTAAAACTCCTAAATTTGTTTTACACTGCAGCGTGGCCTGCTCCTTTCATAGGCTAGCATTAGGGCTACCCACATATACTGTATCAGTGGTAGATTCTGATCTGAAATGGGTGACAAGGTCATACTTAGTATGGCCAGAATGGCAATACAAAATCCTGCTGACTGGTGAAGTTGGATTTAATATTACGATTACTATTTTAGAAATGCCGCGTCTGGCTAGGTTAGTTGACAACTCCCTTGTGCATTTCACTCAGACAAGCCCCAAACACAGGATGCTCAGTCACACCTGCACACATCTGCATACTGATTGGGTCTTCCTGGGCTGGGAGGGTGGAGGGCCTGACACTTACATTTCAAAGGATAGTGGTCTGCCCTCACACAATGGACTGCCAAACCCCCTACTGGGACCTTGTGCACTTCTAAGCCACTCTTTGAAGTCTCCCCCTCTTCAAAGGCACATTTGGATATTTAAACAGGGCCTCTCACCCCACCAACAGAGACACTTCTAGACAAGATATAACTGGTGAAGAAACTCTTAACCTGAACCTGCAATCTGCCTAGCGAAGCTGCCTGGCTGCCCAAAGGACTCACCTGCCTGCTTTGCTGAAAAGGACTGCTGCCTTGCTGTTGCCCTGCTGCCTTGCTGCTCTCTGGATCTGCTGAGAAGTGCTCTCCAAGGACTTGTATTGAGCCTGCCTCCTGTTTTCCGAAGTCTCAGGGACAAAAAGACTTAATTTCTGCAAAGAACTTCTTGTGCGGCGAAATTTTGACGCACAATCTGACAGAAACGACGCATAGCCTGCATCGCGGTGAGAAAATCACCGCACACCAAACCGGAACTATGCAAGCCAGCTCCCTGAGTGGAGATTGACGCAGCACTAGTGTTGGGACCGGAACTGCAATGCATGGCCCACTGGATTGACACATAGCCGAGCCGGAACGATGCAGCCCGACTTCCTGCAAGAAGAATCTACGCATCGCCTGCCATGCAACAGAAATTTCCCCATATCGCCCCCGGATCAATGCAGCCCCTATGACTCTGTCCTACATGCCCAGGATTTCTGCGCATAGTCCCTGGGGCGTCAACATACCCCACAACGGGAAGAGGATCCA
Source organism: Pleurodeles waltl (assembly GCF_031143425.1). NCBI lineage: Eukaryota > Metazoa > Chordata > Amphibia > Caudata > Salamandridae > Pleurodeles > Pleurodeles waltl. Next base: position 752,828,341 of record NC_090440.1, on the reverse strand, counting down.
GGTCTGTGACCCCGAAATCAACGCAAAGCCATTGTTGCGTGAAAAAGCATCAACGCATCGATTGTTTGCGCCCGGAGAAACTGACGCACACCTTCCCGTTTTCCACGCAGCTTCTCTTCTGCGGTCCCTTGCGGATAATTTAGATGCAAACCAGGTACTTTGTGCTTGCAAGAGACACATAGCTTTTTAGGAACTAAAGACTCTATTTTTCATTACAAAAGTGATATCTCAACTTGTACTTATCAAATCTTGATCATTTTGACCTTATTCTACTCATATAAAAATTCTATATTTTCCTAAACCTATTTGGTGTATTTTTGTGGTGTTTATACTGTGTTATTGCATGATTTTTTACACGAATACTTTACACCCTGCCTTCTAAGTTAAGCCTGACTGCTCAGTGCCAAGCTACCGGAGAGTGGGCACAGGGTAATTTGGATTGTGTGTGAATTACCCTGACTAGAGAGAGGGCCCTTGCTTGGACAGGTGGTAACCTGACTACCAACCAAAGACCCCATTTCTAACAGTATATATGTATGTGCATATGTATTTGGAAGTAATTTATCATGAACCTTACCAAAAGGCAGCGGAGCATTGTACTGAGTCAAAGGCAAAAACAGAGTGAATGTGAGTCCATGCCATGCTTTAGGAGCGAGGAAAAAAAAACATTGGTCCTCCTCATCTGATTTTGTACATGCCTGGGAGTGTGTGAGTAGGAGTCCTATGGAGTGGAGGTGACTGGGTGGTTGGTACAAGAAGATGCAACTGTTCAGGTAGGTTTTTCCCAAATTATATAGTGCATTGAATGTTTGTGATAAGTTTGAAATGAGCACATTTGTGTATTGGGAGCCAGTAGAGCTCAGTGAGGTGTTGTGTGTTCTCTGTGGGAGGCTGAGGATGAGTCTGACTGCCAAGTTCTGGATGGTTTGCAGTTTTCTAGTGAATTGTTTGGCGATCAAGGTGTAGATGGTGCTCCCAAAGTCCAACTTGCTAGGGTGTGAGTGGGTGTTTTTCTAGCCATTTGAAGATCTTCCTCAGCATCTTCAGAGTGTGGATGCAGTATGAAGTTCAAGCATTGACTTGTGCGATCATGTCCAGTTTGGTGTTGATGATTGTTCTGTGGTTCAATGTGGATGATGGGTGTGGGTTTGAGCCCAGCCAGCCACCAGTTGGAGTCCAATGGTGAAGTGTTTTTCCTGAACATCAGTGCTTCTGTCTTGTCTCTGTTGAGTCTGAGACAGTTTGCTTTCATCCAGTCAGTGACTACTGTCATCCAGGTGAGTCTTTAGCTCTTTCCTAAATTACAGCACGGTTGAGACAGTCCTGATGCATACAGAGATGTCATTACAGATCCTGGGCACACAGATGGTGAAGGCCTATTACCTTGTTTTTTCCTTTTTTGCATTTCTTCCTCTTGTGTCTGACAGAGTCTTGGCTTTGGGAGTACAGAGAGCCACCATTAATGTGTTTTGCTGTACACACTCAAATGAGCTCCCTAACAGAAGCAGGTGATTGTTTTGCGGCACTTCTTTTATGATGCTATTCCGCATGTATGGAATGATCAATGTGTGTGAATTAATTTTTTTTATTCATACTGCACTTAGCGTGCAGAGTTAATACAAAGCAAGTGGTGCAGAATCTCCATCTTGCATATCGTTCATTAACAGTGGCATATAGAGCATGTGTGAGTCGTGTGAATAATGGAATTACACAGCAGAGATCTTTGAATGACCAGGATATCAATTAATGTGCAAAACTGCAATACTGATCCCCCATGTGTGCTCGCAAACAGCCAACAGTAAACCATGGTAAATCGTGAAATATACAAGGATGAGCAAAAACTGTAATGTTTATTAAAATGCATCGTTTCAATGTGACTTGTTAAACCTTTTCCTCATTAATTGCGTCATGTGATAAGAGAAGGAACAAAAGGCTGTCATCTTGTAGACGTAGCTAAACAACCAAATGCTTATGTGTGTAATACTGTTAGGGGCAAAGTAGTTCTGAACCAATGTCCTCATAGTGAAAACCATCTGATATTTACTGAAGATAAACACCAGTCTATCTACCACTGAAGTGATGTATCATTATGTGATTTCAGAAAAAATACATTCTCTGACAAACAAATGTCAATATAACATGGTCTCCACTAAACTGTGACCATGATACTATGTGTGGTTGTGGAACAGTAAACCAATGCTAGATGCCAAATGCATGTGTAATGTGGAACATTAAAATGAGACAACAAAGCAATTAAGTCTTAGGCAATTTGAATGCGTATCTTAAAACAATAATAAACATCATTTTTAATTAAAAAAAAAAAAACATTTTTATAAAGACATAACATCTCTGATAGGTCACTAAAATGTTTTAAATGAATGTGTCATTGGTCACAACGAAACATAACACGTATAATGAAGAAGGAAGTTGTTTTATGGCAAAAGAACAGCATTTGAAAATTACGTTTTGGAAGTTCGATTTCTACGGTTTCCAAAATAAAACAATTGAGTTACATATTGGTTTCAATATTGTTTATTAGACTCAGAAGTCGTTGATGTACCACAAAGCACTGCATAGAGGTACTCTCCTACGTTTTTTTAAGGAACTCCTTAAACACACTCAGGGATGGAGAATGCACCTTGAGATCACGCAGAACCGATTAAAGCTGGAGAGCAACAGGGGAACATTCCAATCAGTCATTGCTGTGTACACTCTCAAGTTTGAAATACTTTATTGGTATGAGAAAATGACAAAAGGGAGAAAAAAGTAGCACAAAGCGCCCGGAACCCTAGGCATCATGTCAATGGCAGCCAATAGTTGCATGGCTGCCTCTCATTGAAATGAACAGAAGATCCAGTGTTCGTAATGGTGGGAAGCTTACTTATAGAGCCTAGAGCAAAGAGCATCACTAGTGATTTACTGTATCTTGAATATAGGTCTACTGTAAGCAACTTTTGAAAAAACTAAAAAAATATTTGTGCTATCAGCACCAGTTGCAGTGACAAACTTCAATACAGAGAACGCGAACACAGACAGAAAGCTTAAGAAGTGGTTGATTGCATTTTGCGTAGCTGTTCACTGACCGTAACATTTAAAAGACAAAATCAAGTTGGCACTATTTCGGTTCTTTAATTGAGATCATACGTTTTGTTTTAGATGTGTTACTATGAACACCCTCTTTATATTTACAGCTCAACAAGCACCAGTTAATTTACTTTTATACATTTCGTGCAAAGATTTTAGATCCCTACATATTTGTAACTTTTTAATATTTCTTAACCCCTTGATCACTGTCACACACGTTGCAAGTTAATCAGGGGAAAAGAGAATATACAAGTTTTGATGAGGGTTCGCACATCTAAATGTTGTCCTAATAGTAAGACTTATGATGAAAGTATAGTTATCATTGGTAAATAATAAAAATATCTTATACAAGCTGTGAGGCATAACACAGCTAAATGTGTTTGTCTAGTACATGGATACTCAAAGTACGGACCGCGGGCCTCATGCGGCCCCTCTGACATTTACATGCGGCCCCTTGGGCAACAGGAGCACTGGCAGCTGTTTGCTCGACTCTGCACTAACAATAAAAATATTAAATACACACACAATCATTTATTTCATACTTAATTGGTATTAAAGAAAGGAAGTAACTAGGGACTCCTGCACTTAACTTTAGAAACGCCTTCATTTTTAAAGATATCTTGCAGCACAAGTGTAAAACTAAGACAGTCTCTTTAAAATTAAAAACGTGTATTTAGTTAACATGCAGAACCTTTTTGCCTTAGTACAATTTATTTTATCAGTGCACTGAGATGTATTCCTTTAAAAGTGATAGTTTTCAAACATACATTTGGAAACATAAATTTTTAAACATTAATTATTTCCCTTATCCTGAGAACACAACCAATAGTAAATTGAAGAGGCCAGTCACTTGGTATGTGCACTTTATCGGTGGCCTGGGTTCCTATCATACATTAACAACATTATAGTTTATTAAATCAAACATAGAGGCAGGTTTTGTGCAGCGCACACCATGAATCATGTATTTTGAGGTCATCTTAAATGTGATAATGCAGAAAAAGGAGTGAAGTGAGACTAAACAATTGCCTAGGATCACACAATTTTGAAAAGTGGGTAAGCCGGGATTCGTTCCAGGTTTTCTAGTTTTCCATTGCTTATTTCAGCCACTAGAAGAATATCATTTGCTTCTCCTACACCTACCTTGCCACCAATCCCCTGAGCCACCTCACTTGACCGCCATAGCACTGGCATCAATGCGGCCCCCAGGCGCGTGACAGACCAAACGTTTTGGCCCCTGGTAAAATGTTTGTGAGTACCCATGGTCTAGTATAACAAATCTGAACCTGATGAAATTCATAGTTGTGTGAAAGAATGGTGGTCAAGCAGACTTCATTCAGTGATATCTATCCTGCCTACAATTTCCCCCCAATGTTTACTACTAACTCTACATTTAATTTCAGGGTTACTTACACTTTATTTAAATTGAAAAACTGATCCCCTAGAACGTTTTACCAGTATATCTGAGCCTTGTCTACTGTGACAGGACTTGCAGGGCTTGCATTCTCACAGACAGGGTCTCTCATAGCTTATTTTTAGAGCAGACGCAAATACTGTATAGCACGCAAGAGTTCATATATATGTAAGTGACATGAAGCTCAACCTGATGTCCTAAATTCCTCATTTGTCAGAACCATATGATGAAAGTCTCAGTTAATTTTGCTCAACTTCTGGTAACAACGGTACACATTGCATACAGTTCCCCAGGTAAAAGTTTAAGTCCAATCAGCATGAACACTTTTAAAGTTAATAACTTTAACTCAATGAATTTGCCAAATCAAATCAAACGTAGAAATTATATTTAAAATACACCAAAGTCATTAAAATTGAATAAATGACAGATTAGCTACCTCACCTCTCCTACTTCGGACTTGATCACCATTGGTTTCTCAGAATCCTTTGGTAGAGCAACATTGGAAGATGTAGCCAGGCAGGGCTCCTTGGTGCCGAATGCCTTTACCACATGATCCTCCCCCACCCCAGAACCCATTTTCACTGCAACAAAGGGCTCCGAAATGGAGAAACCTGATTTTCTTGCCTGCTTACAGCAGGACTTCTCTTGACAATCCTCAGCACTTTGTGCAGGTCGTTTAATGTGGAATAAATTAAGAAAATGACTAAATCCCACGTTTCTCCAACTGCTAGGAATATTCCTCCTGGTCACTCTTGAAAGGCAGGCTTACTAATACGAGGTCTCTTTCTTCCCAGGTCTCATGCAGTACCCAGTCCTGTGTATTCGGCCGAGCCCTCTTTGACTCAGGAGTCAACCTGCAGTTTGTGTGCCGCCAGTAGATAAACATCAGGTCAGCTACTTGGCCTTTGGAGATCATTTTCAGTTCTCAGGTGCCAATGGAAGTCAGAAATCCATCAGTACTTTTCCTCCAGCGGGGTCGTCTTTCTTCAGGTGCTGTCTTCCCTGGAGTGTTTTGAGATGGTGGTGGTGGGGTGCCAGGCTTATTCTGTTCACTGGCCTGTGGTTCGTTATTTTTCCCTGCCTAGTACTGTCTACCTTCTCACCCTGTTCCTGAATTTTCTCATAGCTGTTGCTCTTTGCTTTACTGTAAATATTCCCAGATTTCTCATTCTATTTAGACAAGGCCTGCTGTGTCTCCAAGGCTCAGGATTTGGATTTCTAGGAATAAACAGCAGTAGATCCTGTCAGCTCCACTTAGCATTTCTAAATCGGTACTTTGATGGTTATCCTTTCGTCTGCCAACCTTTTATATCTGCCTCCAAGTCTAATCCCTGTTAAATAAAAAGTTGTTGACAGCAACCCTGCCTTCCTGGCCCAGAACAATGCCGTTGTACTCTAGACAAGCAGGGTCATTGACTCTAGTCTGGAATGTGCATGGGATCTGATGAGATGAGCGGCAAAACTGGTTTTAAGCAAGTTTTGGCTCAGGCAGCGCAGTGTACGTTTCCATGAAGTAACCTTTATGACTAAAGTAATGAAAAATCTATTTTTATCATTAAATTATACTTTTGAAATTTAGGGGCATATTTATACTCTGTTTGCACTGAATTAGCATAATTTTTTTAAACTCTAATTCTGTGCAAAACTAACTCCATATTTATACTTTGGCGCTAGACCCGTCTAGAGCCAAATCTATGGAGTTAAAGTCATTTTTTGGATGTGAAAACCTACCTTGCCTTAATGAGATGCAAGGTAGGCGTTCCCATGCAAAAAATGAATCTATGGCCTTAACGTCATATTTATATTTCCATGCAAAAATGGTGCACAGGAGGTAGAAGGGGTGAAAAAATGGGACAAAGTTTACTTTGCCCTATTGTTTAACACCTGGGTCAGGGCAGGTGCTAGGGGACCTGTGGGCCTATTACCATGGTGGAACACCATGGAATAAGCCCACAGGGGCCCTCCCCAGGCCCCAGGGACAACCTCATCCACACCAGAGGGACTGCGGAGGGTGTAGGACCCCATCCCAGGAAAGTACAGGTAAGTATTTAATTTCATTTTTTAAAGTGCCATAGGGGGCTCTGACTTGGGCCCCCATACATGGCACAGGGTGCAATGGCCATGCCCAGGGGACCCTTCTCCCCTATGATGGCCATTGGGGTGGTGGGCATGACTCCTGCCTTTTCTAAGGCAGGACTCATGTGGCATGGTAGGTTAAGTGCCATAAAATGACGCAAATCTGCTAAGAGTCATTTTTTTTTACTCTAATCTGCCTAACATCATTTTTTGGTACAAAACCCCCCTTCTTACATACCGCCACCCCCACCCGACCAATGCCATTTTTTTACGTTTGCCTACCCTTTGCTCCGGCTTGAAGCATTCCATAAATATGGTGCCCGGCTGTTGCACAGCAATGGTGCAAGCTGGTGCTAAACATTGTGGTGCAAAACTGCGTTAGTGCAGTTTTGCACCAAAAAGTATAAATCAGGGCCTTATATCTTTATTACAAGTTAGGCACAATATGGTGACATATGTACCACACTTCGGAAACACTGTTACCCCAAAGTGAGATATTAACTATGTGTGTTTTGTGTTTTGGTTTACAGTAAACTGAGAGGACGAATGTAATTGGAATGAGAGCTATGTTGATTGTGAGAATATTTTTTAGATGGGTCGTTTTTGAGAAATTAAGTTACAAAACGTTTATATATCTGGACGGTTGGGTTCAAGTGGCTCATGCAGGAGTACTGTGAGCAAAACTAGAGCATTTTGATTGGCCTAGGTTTTTTTCCCTTGGGCCCCCTTGTTCCTGTGGAAGTGAGTCTCTTGCAGGAGTGACTGCTCTGATTTTCTGGGCACAACGTGAGAGAAGTTCTTGCAGCAGTCATTACAGGACACCAGGGACTTAGGCACCTGTCCTGAAAATAGTGAAAAAAAGATATAAGGGGACAATGTAGGGATAGCCTGTCTGCCTCACCCTTGTGAGGGTGTTCAGGGGGGACCCTCGACTGGGGCCAAGCCAAGATTGTCACTTTTTGTTTGCTGTGATCCTGCAGGACTCCCATGTGAGTTTACTTTTCATTATTGCATTTTAGGCTATGAAAATGTTAAAAGAATGAAATAAACATGTCTCTGAATCTTTCTTTTAACATTTTCAGCCCACAAAATGCAGCCGTAAAACAACCAAAAGAGAGCTGTGCACCCCAGCTGAAGAGATGAGAGCTCCAGCTAGGAGTGTTTTAAAAAATATGTTATGCTCTCTTGGGGGCATGCATTCAATGGATTTGGAGACCTACTATTTTTTTTTATGTTGATGGGTGGCTGCTGAACTCCCTGTAGCACGAACAACATTAAAAAGGCTTGATAATGTCCCTAAATATTACAGATGATCCACCAAGCTAAAAGAAAATATAAAAAATAAAGCCCATTCAGGCCATTATGGTGTGCTCCTTCAAAGGAGTAGTGAATAATAAAAGAGTGGCTCCTGCGACTCATATTTGTTCTCTTTTTTTAAATTTACTTTTTTTTAAATGTACTTTGGGTGTCCCGGGTGCTGCTGTGAGATGCTAAAATGCATTGGGAAGTCCTCCGCTGTACATTAAATAAAAATTGGAATAATTACAGCTTCCTCAATGTGCTGTGGCTTTCTGGAAACTATTGGAGAGCCTTGATGGAGGGGGGCATGTGGCCTCCTCCGTGAGCCAGCAAGGTTCCCAGGGACCCTCTTCCCAGTCAGCTCCCCTGCCTTCACCATACCACCAAAAGCATGATGCCCCAGCAGGTAGACAAATCAAACCATTTTCAAATGACCCTGTAAATAACCATTTCAGATGTCCTGCTTTTTCTCAGTTAAAGAGTAAATATGAGGAAAGGAGACAGATTAGATTGGAATACCACAATCCTACTCCCTAGTGGATGGAAGTACACTGGCTTCAGGTTTAGAAAAGTGTGGAGAAAAGGCATGATACTAAAACAGAATAGAAGACAAATTTAATATTTTGTAGAAGCACGATGACTAATAACTTCCTGACAGAACTGTGAAAACAAAGATATGATTTGAGGTGACCAATATTTACACCTCTTTAACTAAGGAATTCCAAAATGTACAGAATAATTCAAAAATATGATCATATCAAAAGATGTCACCTCTGCGTGATCACCAAAAGACATTTGCAATAGAGAAGAAATATCACAGACAGACCAGAAGTCAAGGGTCATAACTCAACTGTTCTAAACACTTCTGGTGTATTGTTTAACTTCTTTGGGATATCATTCCTATAAACCCAATTCTGATGAAGAAACATTTTAGAAGGCCTACTATAGAATAAGGCATGGGCATTAATAACCTGTTTTCTTCAGGTACTGGATGTGGTAAAAGTAACAGACTATTACCAGTACTGCTCATGGTAAACACAATATAAGTGAACAAATGGAATCTTGTCTCTTTTCATGTCATACTTTCAATTTTCCAAACTTATTCAAAGGTCTTTTGGAGAAGGTCAATAACAGATGCATTGTAGCACCAGAATACAACAACAAACTAACCTTTGGTGACACTCATTTCACTCTCAGTCACTTTTTTCCGTCAAAATTCCTTCTTTACCTTCATGTTTCTTGCAATCAAAGCCCAATCCAAAGTGTTAAATCAATACATTCTGGAAAAAAGTATGATGCTGAGATCAAACTTGTTTGCCCTTTATTTCTCCTTTTAACCCACAATGAAGCAAAGCCATCTGAGTTCTCTCAAATCACCTATGGAATCCGTGATTGATGATTTAGGTTGCATTGGTTATTCCTCGGGTGGCTTGATAAATTTGGCATTCCCCTACCCCCTCGTTGTCAGCCATAAACTTGGGCAATAAGCTAGATTCTAGTCTTACCTTACCTTCACTTCACAGATCGGTTCTTCTGCTACATCTTTCTGCGCTACATCTTTCTCCTCACTCAAAACCATAAGAAATGTTTTGAGTTAATTGCTACTGCCACTAGAAAAACAGTTGTACACACATTAATAAACTCCAGACTAGGTAATGGGAAACCTCTGTTGCTTGGGGCACTCAAATATGACTCATGGTCTCCATATTATCAAGAATACAGCAACAAAACCTATTTCACATTAACATTCCCAGATGTCTCTTTATTGCCCTTACATTTGTTGCCCATGTCCAAGAGAATTAACTTCAATGCACTTTCCCTCGCCCACAGGGCACTCATTGCCAAAGGCCCCGATTTACTCTAGAAATTGCTAGTTTGGTATATCCCAGCCTGGGCTCTTAGGTCATCAGGACACAGATTTCTTATGACTTCAAGGGTCTGTAGGTCTTGCATCATCAGTCGGTTATTCTCCTATATGGCAGTGAAGCTCTGGAACACCCTGACATTGCATATTTGAAACATTTTTCTGTAAACTCAATAAGACTGATCCTTTATTCAATCCACTTTTTTGTTACTGGTTACTGTGCTATTATTGTCTGGGTTTGAGGTAGATATGAGGAAAGGGAAAGCAGACAGGGGGGGGACAGAAACACTGGACACTGTCACACTGTCTAATTGCACTTCTCTGCTCAGTATGCACTGTAGAAGCACTGATAAAACAAATGAAAAAGAATATACTAAACATAACATGGTTTATAGAGCTGCCTTTGGATGACACACGTGCTGAAACACTATGGGGGTCATTCTGACCCTGGCGGCCGGTGGCCGCCAGGGCCACCGACCACGGGAGCACCGCCAACAGGCTGGCTGTGCTCCCACGAGCATTCTGACCGCAGCGGTTCAGCCGCGGTCAGAAGCGGAAAGTCGGCGGTCTCCCGCCGACTTCCCGCTGCTCGGGGGAATCCTCCATGGCGGCGGAGCGCGCTCCGCCGCCATGGGGATTCTGACACCCCCTACCGCCATCCTGTTCCTGGCGGGTCTCCCGCCAGGAACAGGATGGCGGTAGGGGGTGCCGCGGGGCCCCTGGGGGCCCCTGCAGTGCCAATGGCATGGGCACTGCAGGGGCCCCCATAAGAGGGCCCCACTGTGTATTTCAGTGTCTGCAATGCAGACACTGAAATACGCGACGGGTGCAAACTGCACCCGTCGCACCCCTGCAACTACGCCGGCTCAATTCTGAGCTGGCGTCCTCGTTGCAGGGGCATTTCCTCTGGGCCGGCGGGCGCTCTTTTGGAGAGCGCCCGCCGGCCCAGAGGAAATGTTTGAATGGCCGCCGCGGTCTTTTGACCGCGGTGCGGTCATTTGGCGGCGGTACCTTGGCGGACGGCCTCCGCCGTCCGCCAAGGTTAAAATCACCCCCCTATGTACTTCCATTTTATTATTAATTGAAAGTCAATCTTTCTTCAGATCTGAAATGTAAATACAGTGAATAGAGTAACTGTAATCACAACCAGAGGTATAAGATTGCCTGCTCAAAAAGTATGCCTTCAACATTTAGAAAATTACTTTTTGTGATTTGTCTACGATTAATGTGATAAGTGGATTACTCTAACATGAAAGGCTTTCATTGGAATAGCATTTTCAACTATACTCCTCGCTGTCCTATATTTACTTGCACTGATCTGTTCCTACCAGACGACAATAGCTCTGTGCCAACATATCTCCAGTAGAGTTTGCAACCCACATTGGGAACTCTCAGTGACACAAGCAGTGCAGTAGAGTTTGTAATCATAATGGATAATTCCTTATGAAAATGTTAAGTGCAAAAGAGGGTATCATTCTACTGGATGATTCCTGGTGCAAGCACACAAGTGCTCTAGAGTAGGTCCAGGCAATATTTGTGTTATGCTGCATAACTAGAGTAATTTCAGAAATGTTTTATTACTCCAGTTACACAAAATTTCACATCTCATAATTACATGCTACTGATTGTAAAAATGTACTACACCCACATGGGAGCAATGTGAATGACAGAGCTTCTGTTGTTTTGCACTTTGTAGGTAAAAATTATACCTTACATCCATGCATTTACACTAAAATACAGCACCAAATGCCAGTTTTGCATTTCACATAACTTTGCTGAAATTCTGTATAGTTACACAAAATGAAATCACAAGACTTTTGGGCACCCTTACTTTTGAGTAAATGTAATCCCTAATGGGTCAGTCCATGTGAAAATAAATGCAAGTTTTTATGCATGCAAAATGCTCCTCTAGTATCAAGATTTCTTTCATCAACTTAGCGGGAGAACAGATTTCAGGGATTCCCCCACATGTCTCAGCTGCAACAACTAGGGGGCATATTCACAAACTGTTCTTTGTAGGACACTTAATAGTACTAGGGTAGTACTGCCTATGCATTATAAAATGCTATTATCAAACCTATCTCAGGATGTGTCCACTTCCGCTGTGCCTATCTTTTTTGTGCTGAGATCTCTGCACTCATATGCATGTGCTATAGTAGTAAATGTGGGAGGAACTACGAGAAGTGGTTGGAAAATGGGGAGTACTTGCTCCTAAGTGGGTGCATTTAGACAGCAGTAAGGAAGGGTTTAGGAAGGAATAAATAGGGGTTTGGGGGGGTGGGACACCAACCCATAAAAGAGTAATTGCTTTGCTATTCCTAAACTACACTTATTTAACTACTACAGTCAAACAGGTCCCAAACAGTTATAACTGTTCTCCAGCTCAGTCTTGGAGTACGTCCAGCATCAAACAAAGTCAACCAATGAAACTGCAACACACTCTCATAAAAAATGAGTAAAATACCTAAGAAGGGGGAACAATTTGAAATTACTGGGAAAAGTTTTATTTAGGTTTTTTTGCACTTTTAGGTTTACAATCTAATATTTATTTTAAGAATTTTTAATCAAGCATAACAACACTTGCATCACACCTTGTTCTGCAAAAAGTGATGGCTTTAGACTTCATGATCCATCTGTAGGTAAAACAGATTATGGCACCACCCAATCACAAGCACGCTGACCACATTAGAAAGGTCATCACACACCCACAAACATTTTCTTCCTCCAGTATGTTGTTGAATGTGTTTGTTGCTCCACCCCTAACTTTGAGGAACAATTATTTGAGGATGAGCAAGAGGGTTTACAGGTAATAAATCAATATCTTTGGCATGTCCAGGGAAGCAGTTATTGCCAGATAGCACTTCTGACCTGATGTGATCTTTCACTTGGTTCAAGACAGGGAACAGGAGCTTGATTCACCTAGTGCTAACTCACAGGCTATGCCTGTCCATGTCAACATTCTGGCTGCTCTCCATTTTATGGCCACTGGATCTTTCCAGAAGGTCACTTCAACAAAGTTGGGATTTCACAGGCAAGGCAATCGGGATACTTGCATCATGTGCTGAAATGCATCAGCAGACATGTGAACCAGTTTACAGCCATGACACAGTCTCTGAAGGAAAGACAAGGGGTGGCAAGACAATGTTATGCTTTTTCCCAGTTCCCTCTTGTGTGACTGCTCCCACGTGGCAGTTTAGTAACCTCAGAATATCACACACTTTTTCCACAACAGATACCACTGAATCTCCATTGTGCAAGCTGTCTGTGATGCCATGGGCAATTCACTGATGTGTATGTTGCCTTTCCTGGAAGCACACACAATAGCTACAGCTTCCGTTACTCACCTCTTGCATTTTGATTGGTTGCTGGGAATTTTTCATGACATGTGGCTCAAAGGTAAGTAAGAACATGTCACACAGGGGCTACATGTGTATCGGGGCTGGCAACTTGAACATATTTACTCATCACTCACTACTACACAATAGATACATATATCTTGACATCAATGAATGTATGTAGACATGATATATTTCATTTGAATAGCACTCCTTTATAACAAAGATCATATCTTTCTTGTAGGATGTGCCAGGTATGCCTTTTTCTCCCTGTTTCCTAACACACCACCATTGTCCAACCACACTAACTCAGCAGAGGCACAGTATGGCATGCACAGATACCCAAACCACCACTGAACACATGCCAATGGGATCCTTTAGTCAAGATTCAAATGTCTTGACCATATAGGGGCTGCGCACTTCCCTGAAGTTGGGTGCAAGATGGTTGCAGACTGTCATTTGAGTTTACTCTGGGTAGGGTACAGAACATGGTCATTGTGTACAGGTGCAAGATCGACTAGCAAACTAATTTTGACCTAGAGCTGTTAGCTTGGTTGCAATTTTTTGGTAATTGACAGCTGTTGTGTCAATGATAAATGGTAGACTACTTCACTGTTCACAAATACCAATAAAATAATACTTCTCCTTCAATAACAAACACATTTCACTTGCAATGCTAAAGTACAATCTCCTAAACAGTCATGTGCTGGAACATACACACTACCAACCTTTATTTTGCCACACAAATCACATACATAACCACTCCTTGTAAAAGTTTATTTGATCCCCAATAATTTTTAGTGTTTCTATACATGAAGGGGTCTCCCTCTCACATGTGAAAGTCTCTCCTCCACATGCAAAGAATTGCTTCCAAAATAGCAGTTCTCGCCTCTGGAGTAGAGGCATAGATTTTCACCTTCCACAACAAACGGGAAGTTACACACAGGAACAGGAAGTCTGTCACTCCCTATCAATGTTTTCTTTTTGTTTTTGTTCAGATTTACTAATCTTCTGTTACATTGTGTTTTGCTATGTTATGGTATGTTATTTTAATCTATAAAGCTTATGACTCACCCTGGAGGGTATCAAGGTACTGATGCAGGAGCTGTATGGGCCAAGTCAAAGACTGGGCTAATTGAAAAGGCAGGTCTTTAGTTTCTTGTGGAATTTATGAACTGAGGAAGTGGTTCTGATGTGCAGGGGCAGGTTGTTCCAGGCTTCATGAGTGAGGAAGGAGAAGACAAGACCCCCGGATCTGCATCTGTCTATGTGAGAGCTGAGTGCAAGTAGGATTCCAGTAGAGCAGAGGTGTCTGGTAGGTTTGTGGAGGTTTATACGGTCACTGAGGTAAGTGGGGCCAATGTCATGTGAGTTTTTGTATGTGAGTGTGAGGAGTTTGAGGATTGCTTGTTTGTAGACTGGGAGACAGTCTTTGAGGTTGCAGTATCAGGTAAATGTGGGATGGGAGGTTGAGCATGAACCAGACTGTGGAGTTTTATATGTGCAGTCGAGCATTGATTCTGACATAATGTGCATTGCAGTAGTCAAACAAACTTGTTGGTGATGAGGGCTTGGGTGAGTGCTCTCTGAGTGTTATTGGGGAGCCATTCATATATTTGCTTGACCATCTTGAGTGTATAGAAGCAGGAGACAGAGATTGCATTCACTTGACCAGTCATGGTGGGTTGGTTGTCAGTTACTGTTCTGATGTTATTTGCGTACGTTGCTCAGGGGGTGAATGTTCAAGTTTGGCAGGCCATGCAAATATTACTACTTTTGTCTAGTCTATGTTGACCTTGAAACAGTTGGTTGTCATCCATCTGGCGACTTTAGTTGTGCAGGTTGAGTAATTGGTCTGGGCATTTTCTATCTTTTTGGAGAGAGAGAGAGAGAGAGAGAGAGAGAGTATGAGCTGGGTGTCACACATGTAGGATATGATCTTGATTCCATGGTGCAGATAATGCTGGCAAATGGGGTCATGTAGGCATTCAACAGAGTGGGGCTGAGTGAAGATGCTGGCTTTGTGCTGTCATTGGATGGAGCAGAAGACTGTGTCATGGGCTGCAGAAAGGTAGAAAGGTCCTGTAGGATGAGGGCCATTGTGTCACCTCTGCCCATGATCATTCAGATTTCATCCGTGGTAGACATGAGGGCGGTCTCTGTACTGTGATTGGGAGATTAGGCCATAATCCAGGTTGAGTGCTGTCGAGGAGGTGGTTGTCTTTGAGGTGAGTGGTAAGGCATTTGTTTATCATCTTCGCCATGACTTATGTAAAATGCAGGGTAGCAGAGAGATAGTCTGGTAGTTAGCTAGCGTCTTTCTTGAGGAGTGGGAGTACTGTGGCATGTTTCTGGGAGTCTGAGTAGGTGGCTGTGATGATTGAGTCAATCATGATAAGAGTGGGGGCTTCTCTGATGGGTCCCAGCCTGTTAATGAAGATGCGATGGGGGCAAGGGTCCAAGGGTGCTCCGGAGTGTATAGACTGCAGGGTTGTTGGAATTTCTTGAGTGGGGATGGCTAGGGGTGGGCAGAACCCATGGAGTTTCATTTTGTGGAATTCTGCAGAGTTACATGAAAACTCTACGGTACTCTGTAGAGTTCTGCCAAAAGGTGGAAAATATACACATCACACTGCTCATGCTGCAATTTAGTGCAGTTAGCACAAGCAGCTTTGAAAAATCAGGGCGAGCAGCACCATCTGTTATGCAAGAGCACGCTACCATTCAAGTTCATTTAGTTGCCACTCAAGTAGAAAATCTACTTGAGCGGCAGCAAATCTTCTCCAGAAGCAGCCCTCCGACTGCGAGTCACAACTGCCCCCTAAAGAAAATTGAGCTGGAGGACACCAAATCTTGCTAGCGCTCGCAATTCTGGAGTCTTGAGAGAAAATACTCCATCATGCAGTGATTAGCACAGTTTTTCGAGAACTCTACTTTACAAGAGTAATTTAGAGTCTCAAAATTCCGCCAATTCTACAGACAGAAAGAAACATTCCACCCACCCCTAGTGATAGTGGGCAAGGTAATCAGGATGGTCCTCTGTGTGTTGATTGAGATGGGTAGGAGCGCTGTGAGGGTGGAATTACCCAGTTGGGATTGGAAGTTGTTGTAGATACTGGTCATCTTGTTGCTGGCGAACAGAGACAGCTAGGTACAGAGGACCTAAGAGGATGTTATGTTGGTGGAGCTTGCTGCTGGAAAGATTACGTTTTTCACTAAAGCAACAATTTCATTGTGTAGGAGAAGCTACAGAGGCAGATCTTAGTTAAGGACTCCAATAAGGTGAGTCTTGTGTAGGTGGAAAAAGCGTCTATTGATGCTTGGCTAATGGCTGAGGTCTGGCAATTGAATTGAAGGAGGATTGCAAGAGGGGCTGTTTCCACCTCATTGAAGTCTCCTTCCTCCCTTAAAACTGGGATCTGCATTTTTCCAGAATATGGTTGTTTCAGGATCTAAAAGACACAGATGAAAAAACAGAGTCTATAACATTGACAGTATATACAATATGGAGGGGAATGGGTGTCAGGTGTATGTGCTTTGTTTCAGGAACATGTAATTCTCCTATTCCATAATATGAGGCTATCTCCCTCCAGAATGCAGAGATTTCCAGCCCAGTTTCGGAGGTCCCCAACATCCTGAGACATAAGGTACCTCTCCAAGCAGCATCCAGGCTCCGTGCACTCTTCCCTCCTCATCTACACAACAAGACATGAATGTTCAGAAGCCTCAGACTAGTAACTGGGGCATAAAGATAAGCATGTTATACTCGACATTTTGACAATAACAAATCAATATGATCCAAAAGGGAGCTGATTCAAAAGTACTTATAGGACAAATAGCAAAAAAGAGAAACCCAAAGGGCAATAGAAAAGGGTAAATTCACACAGGATGAGCCAAATCTGTGGCGAAAAATCAGGACAACAATGCATAGGAAGGAAAATCAAGGAACAACATGGCATGTGATGCATCAACCCAAGAGTTGCCTTTTATATGCCAAAAATATAAACAGTCCATCCTGTTCCCTGCCGGAAGACCCCCTGGATGCAGGTAAGTTGGGCCTCCGACAGGTGAGGAGGTTGGGTGGTGTTGTGTGTGTGTGGGGGGGGGGGGTTGTGTGCGTGTATGTGTGTGTGTGTGCGTGAATGCGGCATTGTGTGTAGTGTTGTGTGCGTGGGTGTATGCATTTGTGAGAATGTGTGTGCTAATGTAAACATGAATGCGTGTCTGCGTGTCAGTGTGAATGCGTGTACGGATGTGTGCGAGAATGAATGGATGCATGCATGAATGAATACATGTATGCCAGTGTGAGTGAGTGGGGGTGGGGAATCAAAAGGGGGGGAGCGTGGATGGAGAGGGGAGGGGGTGTCTGCGGAGTGTTCGGCTGGCTGGGTGAGCCTCCTACCACTGACAGTTAGGAATTCCCTGTCACTGGTAGGGCCTACTGCCATGGTTTTCGTGGCATTGCGAACGCAATGAAAGCCTTGGCAGTAGGCAGGCTCATAATGCCGCCGGCGGTACACTAGCAGCCACCGGGATGGAGATTGTTATCTCCGGCTGCTACTGCCATGGCTGTAGGAATGGTAAATTGGCGGGTTGGCTGCGGCCAAACCGCCAGTGTCATATGAGCCGGTATGTACTGCCAGCCTGTTGGCGGAACTACCACCACATTATCGCCTACCACCAGGGTCATAATGACCCCCAATAGTCTTGTTACACATATAATGTCAGCTAATGTTTTTGTTCTTTTTTCAAGATGACCATTTGAGCTGTTATCCAGAGACTTAATTTGCTTCAAATGAACCTCCCCTTTTCTAGCTAGATTTCATCTGAGAAGTCAACAGCATCTCTGTTTTGTTCCCTGAGCCAGGGTGGCACCAATTCCAGTATTAGCGGAGCTGCCCCTAGAGTTAGTTTGGATGGACCGCCGAGGAAGGGCTGCTCATTACCCTGTGCCCATATCTTTGGGTGGGCGCACAAGCTCTGAACAAGTGAGAAGTGTTTCACCTTAGTAAATTTTAGGAGTTAGGGGCACTGCAGGACTGTATGCAGTAGGGCAGGCAACTGCTACAGTAGTGTGTAGGGTCACCTTAAGGAACTTTGAACTCATTGGTTAGGAAGAGCCAAGAATCACCCCCACTCACAGGCTAGTGGCAGGCACAAATTGTGACTTCCCCTGACCCTTTCTTCAGAACACTACTGGACCTGAGAAAGATCATAAGAAGACTGAAGGCCTCATTCCGACCCTGGCGGTCATGGACCGCCAGGGCCGGGGATGGAGGAAGCACCGCCAACAGGCTGGCGGTGCTTCATGGGCAATTCTGACCGCAGCGGTAAAGCCGTGGTCAGAAAAGGGCAACCAGCGGTTTCCAGCCGGTTTACCCCTGCCCCAAAGAATCCTCCATGGCGGCGCTGCTCGCAGCACCGCCATGGGGATTCCGACCCCCTTCCCGCCATCCTGGTCCTGGCGGTAAAAACCGCCAGGAACAGGATGGCGGGAACGGGTGTCGTGGGGCCCCTGGGGGCCCTGGCACTGCCCATGCCACAGGCATGGGCAGTGCAGGGGCCCCCTAACAGGGCCCCATTATGATTTTCAGTGTCTGCCTAGCAGACACTGAAAATCGCGACGGGTGCCACTGCACCCGTCGCACCCCTTCAACTCCGCCGGCTCCATTCGGTGCCGGCTTCATTGTTGACGGGGCTTTCCCACTGGGCCGGCGGGCGGCCTTCTGGCGGTCGCCCGCCGGCCCAGCGGGAAAGTCAGAATGACCGCCGCGGTCATTTGACCGCGGTACGGTCTTCTGGCGGTTCCCGCCAGGCGGGCGGCTTCCTCCGCCCGCCGGGGTCGGAATGACCCCCTGAATCTTCTGTTTGAGACCTTGAAGAAGCCCGGAAAGACTGGGCCTGCTCCCTCTTGTACCTAGGACAAAGACGTGAACTCATAAGGCTGACCTCCTCTTTAAGGTATGAGAAAATAACAAGCTACATGATGCCTCTTGCTACAACTGCTCAGCTGACCAATTTGTCCTAAACTTGCTCTGGACCATGCTGGTGACCTCTACTACAGTGAGTCTTGATCAGCCTTGTCTGTGTCTGGCTGGACCTTTCCTTCCACCACCATAAACCTGGGACTTGTTCAGCATCATGATATCCACAGGACTGGGACAAACATGCTAAGTGCATCTGCACAAGATGCATTGCCTCTAGGGTAAAGAGGCAGGTAACTCACACTGAGCTTCTCTGCAGCAAATCCAATTCAACATGTCTTCACAGAAAAGGTATGGGCCTCATTAAGCCATCTTCAGCTATAATCTGCAACCTTACCCTGCAGAAATATTTTGAGCTCTGAAAAAGTGATTAAAGGTGAATGTATAAATTTTGACCAGGCAAAGTATCTGGCTGATGAGAAGTCTTCCCTCGGCACAAATATCTAATTTCTCCTGTTGAGAGATTTTCCTACCAAAACCAATGCCTTCACTAGGATCATTTCCAATGGCTATCTCACTTTGTTGCACTCTCTTCAGTTACAGCGTGGTGTTTGGCCCCTCTGACCATTTTGCACCTCCATTTTTCAGACTAAGTCCAAAGGCTAAACCTCTGACCGTGCCAAACCTGGTTTCTGTATCCAACACATGCTCCACCTCTATCAGCCAAAAATCATGCCTAGGTCCCAATCTGCTGTGATAAGCTGACCACAGCTGGTGCTGAACACATTTTAGCACTATTTGTATTTAAAAATTTTAAAATTAATATCTCCACTTACCCATATTGGCATTTTGTGGTTTTGGAAGTATTTTGGGGGTCATTCTGACCCTGGCGGAAAAATCCGCCAGGGCCAGCGACCGCGGGAGCACTGCCAACAGGCTGGCGGTGCTCCCTTGGGCATTCCGCGGTCAGAAACGGAAAACCGGCGGTGTACCGCCGGTTCTCCGCTGCCCTGGGGAATCCTCCTGCGCCGCCATGGGGATTCCAACCCCCATACCGCCATCCTGTTCCTGGCGGTTTTGGCCGCCAGGCAGAGGATGGCGGTATGGGGTGTCGTGGGGCCCCTGGGGGCCCCAGCAGTGCCCATGCCAATGGCATGGGCACTGCAGGGGCCCCCATAACAGGGCCCCACCAAGATTTTCAGTGTCTGCCATGCAGACACTGAAAATCGCGACGGGTGCTACTGCACCCGTCGCACCCCTTCCACTCCGCCGGCTCCATTCGGAGATGGCATCCTCATGGAAGGGTGTTTCCCGCTGGGCTGGCGGGCGGCCTTCTGGCGGTCGCCCGCCAGCCCAGCGGGAAACCCAGAATAACCGCGGCGGTCTTTTGACCGCGCAGCGGTATTCTGCCGGCGGGACTTTGGCGGGCGGCCTCCGCCGCCCGCCAAAGTCAGAATGACCCCCTTTATGTTTTAAAATGTATCCTATGTTTCTAATTCAGGTTTGGATTTTTATTGTGTTGTGTTTTGACCTTATTACATTAGAATTATGTGGACCAGTTACTGATTGACAGACTGGAAAAGGAAGGGGCAGAGCTCAGAGCAGTCTCTGAGAGGATTCTGTCAGGCTGGTCAGAGGACTTGAGTTAGAGGACGTAAGCTCATGCTAGAAAGAGATGGCTTGCCCTGCAGTATGGCCCATTGGAGACTGGGCTCAACTGCAAACCGGAGACACAGTGACACAGCATCTCTTGGCTCAGAAGGTATCGAAGTCACTCCCTGCCTGCAGCACCTGCTCGCCCGCCAGCTGCTTGGATGTTCAGTCTTTAGATCCTCAGCCAGTTTAGCTAGTTCAGCTGCACACCCTGCACATCCCACCCACCCCACTTAGTTTCCTCTCTGTTTTGTCCACGGTAGGCCAGGACTATTAGCCTGAGTGGTAAGTCACTAAACTGTTTCATGGATGGGTGTCGAGGAGCAGGAGAGGGCCACAATGAGAGAGATGGAGAGAGGGACTGTGGCACAGCAGCATCCAAAAGAAGGAGAAGGCATGCAGACCAAAGGCTCTGATTGGGATTGAGGTGATTGGGGACTGGAATCTAGCCAACTCAGCAAGGCCAAATAGCAGGATTGGTGTGTGCTGGAAAGATGCACCAGCCCTCCGCCGATCCTGATTCCCCCATGGAATTTGAGCGGATTGGAACAAGGCCTGTCTTTAAAGAGCAGCACATGGCGCAGCACGTAGGACACCCTGAAGTATTAGGTATTAGAGCATTGGAGTTGAGGTCTGAAGTCACTGAAGCAGCCCTTATAGTCACAGGTGTGGCTTGCGTCCGTTACGCTACCTCTTACCCCTCTGCCCAGCTTCTCACCATCATCCACCATTCAGATTAACTCTAACAGCAACAATTACATCAATGTCCCTCTGCTCACATCATGCTGTCCCACGCCGGATCAGTGCCAATTAATCTCTGCTCAGTGCCAATGAATCCTTTGGTACATTATCTGCTTGCTGGGGGCTCCGGTGCCCCTGGCGCCCCAGGCGTTACAAGGACCATGTTTTAAGGACTACGATTCCCAAAGGCACTTAAGAGGTGAATCATTTTCGAATCTAACTGTCTAATCCTCCTAATCAGGTTGCCTTTAATTCGCTGCATTAACTTGCTCAATTAGGTCCAGAAAAATAAGGCCCAACTGGGGTTCCATCAAGAATGAAACAACCTGCAAGCTGGAATAAATCAATCGAGTCAGGATCGGATGTGACAAAGACCTCATGGAAGCAATATTAAAAAGATTTAGAGCGATATTACAGGAACTTCTCCCTTAATGCTCTCCTTCAAAATTAACTCCATGAAAGGAAGAGCCCAGTTGGATTCAGTGGGAGGGGTGTCTATAGAAGGTTCTGAAGTAATCAGTCCATGAGCTGTTCCCACGCATCGTGCACCCCCAGCAGACCATAGAATGTCCAAACATTTGGGACCTAGATAGTCAATTCAGCCAATCCGACTTCATCTATGGGACTCTCCCCCCATATGCACTGTGAGTAAGGTTGATCAAATCCAAAACAATGTAATGTGCACAGTATCTTGTTTGCACTAGTCCACCACCCTCTGGATTCTCAATTGACTTAAAACATCTCCAATAACTTGGCACATAGCACCATGTGCGTTAACAGTCACCACCAGAGCCTGATTTCCGACCCTGGAAACTCTTTCAACCTGAAGACACAATCCTTGCATGATCATGTCCTGCAAGTCAAGACACTTTGCAATGATCAAATATGGCCTGAAGCATGTATGGAGACTGCAACTAATTCCTCAGCTGTGCTGGATAAACTTCCATATATTCCCAATGACCAGAAGGGCAATAGTCTTGGATTCCATAACCTTAGGCTGACTACAGGTCCTGAATCAAACTCTGTAACTGCTTCATCTCCTCCAAAGAAAGTACAGATAACCCCTACAATATGTTGGGCAACTCTTTCAGATACTCTACAGGCTACCGTTGTTGTCACTCATCTAGATTAGATATCCAGGTCGATCTATTAAATATTATTGATGTATTTGTCTCTGGTATTGATATGAAGTTGGAGGCAAATCAAATAACCTCACATTAAGGGTCCAGAAAGACAAAGACATAGCTTATAGTACATGACATTGCTCACAAATCCTTCCAAAGCTGAGTACTTTTCCTAAAGTCTTAAGTGATCTAGTGACAAAGATGGAGAAACTTGCAAACCAAATGACTGTACAGTATCCAGCAAATTGGAGCACCAGTTTTAATATTGAAAATGTTAACGTTGATGTGCACAATGATACATTACTAAATAAAAATGATATTGCATCATCATTATCAAATTCACCCATCATGAGCTCCCCATCAACCCTCGACTCAGAAATACATCGTAGCCTCAGCTTTGCTTGAAATTTGGATTGATTAAGGAACCCTGGGAGACCAGCTGCTCCTGATGCAAGATGTGCTATGCATTTAGAATTGCACATATTTGTTAGGATCACATGCCTGGCTGGAAATACGTCATTTAAACCCCAGGGTTTACATATAGCAGGGCACTACAAGAGGCAGTACAAGCAGTACACAATTCCAACTCATGGGACATTTGGTTGTTAACTTCTGTATTTGAGAAACAATTTTTAATAGCATAACAAAAACCTGCTCTCTGCAAGAGGACAAATCAACTTTAGCAAAGAGGACCCATGCTGGCAGGTCACCAATTCCTACAGGCATCTTAAGTCACAGTACCACCTTGATCAAGTATATTGGGAAAACTACATAATCATCTGCCGACCACCTGCTGCGAAAGGATATTATATAGATAAGCACTCTCACTTTAGCCCTTGCAAAGGGGACAGCAACGAGGATGCATTGATGAATTCATACCATTAATAATCGTGGTTTGTGCCTTAAACGTCCACTGGAAAAGACCCTTATGGACATGCACAGTCACGTTCATGCTTATTAGCACTTTAGTCCTATTAGCCAGACAGCAACAAGGTCGCATTACTATGAATAGCTTTTTTTTTGTCTTCTTTATTGTGTCCTGAACACCCACTGGGGAAGAGTTTTTTTAAGGAATAGTCACTTTAGTGCTTTTAAATTGGCTAGCAAAGAGATTATAGATAAGTTCAGACACTATCAGTTTTATCAATGTGCACTGTTTACAGTTTGTTTCACTGTAGAAAACCAGCTTCTAGTTTTATTGTTTAGTTTTAGAATTTGTATTATGTTTCACCAGATAAAATGTGGTCATGTATAACAGTTTAAATTAACTATGCACTTTTTTAAATAAATTGAAACTGACATTGAAATTAACTTTATTACTGTTTTGGTACTTGAAAGAAATTGAGTTATTAGTTGAGGAGGCATGAAACTCTACTCATTTATATAATAAATCAAACCACAATGGAAATACAGTTCCAATCAATGCTGTGTGTAGGTGATAAAAGCTGTCTCCTGAATGGGCAACGCAAGCTAGCATATTGTGTGCTATGGACACAAAGTACTGATTATATGTTGAACAAAGGATAACTAAATGAGCAGCATGTTCCTTGCTTTCCTAGAATAAAAGCAAACTGTTAAAATTTTTAAAAGCCATTGCTAAAAGCAGCTCTACTGACATGAATAAAATGTGAATTAAAACAATAATGATCAAATTAAGCTAAAACAGAGGTGGCCAACCTGGGTCCTAAAGAATCCCCACGACAGTGTGTGATTGCAAAGGTTTGATTTCTGAGTCAGACAGGGTCAATGCAACCGAGCTGGATGATATTATTTAACAGGTTATTACAGGTTACCTTGTGACAGGTGTTTTAAGACAACACTTAATACCACCAGTTACCTTGCGTGTAGGTCCTGTGAGGCTAGCTCACATTGGACATTTAGGTATATCATCTACTAGCAAAAACGTGCAACAATTATTCCGGTGGCCCAGTCTGGATGCTGAAATAAATAAGTTGGTGGATTCTTGCCTGAACGTTTGTCTTAGATAAGCACTGGAAGGTACAAGAAAGACCTTGGGGCATATTTATACTCCGTTTGCGCCGGAATTGCGTCGTTTTTTTTTACGCAATTTCGACGCAAAGCTAACTCCATATTTATACTTTGGCGTTAGACGCGTCTAGCGCCAAAGTCCATGGAGTTAGCGTCATTTTTTAGCGTGGACACCTACTTTGCGTTAATTATATGCAAGGTAGGCGTTCCCGTCTAAAAAATCGACTCCGAGGCATGTGCGTCGGATTTATACTCCCGGGCAAAATTCACGCCCGGGAGTGGACGGGTCAAAAAAAATGACGTACGGCCGATTTTGCGCCGTTTTTTAGAACCTGCAAAAGGCAGGCGTTAAGGGACCTGTGGGATCTGAAGGAGCCCAGAGGTGCCCTCCCATGCCCCCAGGGACACCCCCTGTCACCCTTGCCCACCCCAGGAGGACACCCAAGGCTGGAGGGACCCATCCCAGGGACATTAAGGTAAGTTCAGGTAAGTGTTTTTTTTCATTTTTTTTTGTGGCATATGGGGGCCATGATTTGTGCCCCCCTATATGCCACTATGCCCAATGACCATGCCCAGGGGACAGAAGTCCCCCGGGCATGGCCATTGGGCAAGGGGGCATGACTCCTGTCTTTGCTAAGACAGGAGTCATTTCTATGGGGGTTGGGAGTCGAAAAAAATGGCGCAAATCGGGTTGAGGCGAAAAAATTGCCTCAACCTGACTTGCCCCATTTCTTGACGCCCAAGCCCCATATCCCCCTACGCCGGCGCTGCCTGGTGTACGTCGTTTTTTTACACGCACATCAGGCAGCGCCGGCGGCTTACGCCGGCTAACGTCATTGATTAAATACGCCGCCCGCATGGCGCTTCAGAATGGCGTTAGCCGGCGCTAATTTTTTTGACGCAAAACTGCGTTAGCGCAGTTTTGCGTCAAAAAGTATAAATATGGCCCCTTGTACCTTACCTGAGAGGAAATGGGAGAGTGGCCTTGGATTTATCAAGGCCCTCTATTTGCTTCTGAGAGAGATTAGAGTTTTATAGTGCTACTAAACTCCCCACTACTGCTTGGTTGATTCGGCCACTATTAGTATATTTTGACTGATAATGGGACCTATGTTTGCTCTCATGCATGAGTTTTTTTGGCTTCACTTGATATAAAGCTCTTGCAAGTAGCTTTATAAAGTTCTGTTACTAATGGCCTAGTTAAGAGGAGTAATCACATTTTAAAGGATAGAATACAAACAGGACTTTCCGCTGGTTTGTGCGATATAAATAAAAAAAGAAAACATTTGGGGTCATATATATAACATTTTGTTTTGCTACTCACAATTTGCGATCTTTTTGGCAATCGCAAATTGCGAGTCACAAAACAAACTGTACAACAGTGTAAAGCACACTATTTGAGATTCCCAATGGGGTCACAGATGACCTACCTCATTAATATTCAGGAGGTAGGTTGCAATTTGCAATCCCATTGGGAATAGCCACACTCACAGGTATGGTGGCCTACTGGGGACAGCAGACCACCATGCATGTGACTTCTTTTTAAATAAAGAGTGTTTTTCTTTTTTAAATATGCAGCCTACAGGGTGCATTTCAAAAATAAAACTGAAAAGTCTTCATTTCATTTTTTGAAGAGTAGGTAGTGCTTTGTGGAATCACAACCTGCTCCTAAAAATGTTCACAACCCTCATTTACAAAAGGGAAGGGGTCCCTTGGAGAATGAGTTACCACCAACTTGAAGTTGGTGGTCACGGAGAATGTTTTAAGACCGCATTCACATTGCAAAACTTTCTTACATGGCCCTGCGACTCACTATTAGGAAGAGACACCCTTGGCATGCTTCTTCCTAATAGCAACTCGCAATCCCTATTTTGTGAGTCCGTAAAAATTTACGGACTTGCAAAATAGGGATGATACATGGCCAGAAGCCTTTTACTGACCGCAAACGGCCAAAACTGCTTCATACATCTGGCCCTACATCTTATTTGACTAAAACGCACTTTTCTTCAGGACTAATCCCTTGTAAATTGTTGAGGGGCAGCGATCCTAAAGAATCGCTTCTTTGTGATTGCTTGAGTTTTTCAACCTCACCCAAGCCGGATGACTCAGGGGACAAACTCTCTTTCCACCTGGGGGGAGCCTGAAACTGCAAGCCCCAGACTCCTTAGCTGCAACAGAGCTGCTGGTTGCCATTTTGCGCCTGGAGGCACAGTGAAAAGGACCCTGCTAACCCGGTCCGCTGGATGCACTCACTTTCCAACTGGGGGGGAGCCTGAAACTACAAGCCCCAGACTCCTTAGCGGCAACAGAGCTGCTGGTTGCCATTTCTCGCCCAGAAGCACGGTGAAAAGGACGCTGCTAACCTGCTCCGGGGGACGAACTCTCTTTCCACCGGGGGGAGCCTGAAACTACAAGCCCCAGACTCCTTAGTGGCAACAGAGCTGCCGGTTGCCATTTTGCGCCAGGAGGTGTGGTGAAAAGGACGCTGCTAACCCACTCCGCAGGACAAACTCTTTTTTCACCTGGAGGGAGCCTGAAACTACAAGCCCCAGACTCCTTAGCGGCAACAGAGCTGCCGTTTGCCATTTTGCGCCCAGAGGCACAGTGAAAAGGATGCTGCTAACCCACTCCGCGGGACGAACTTTCTTTCCACCTGGGGGAAGCCTGAAACTATAAACCCCAGATTCCTTAGCTGCAACAGAGCTGCTGGTTGCCATTTTGCACCCAGAGCCACGGTAAAAAGGATGCTGCTAACCCGCTCTGCGGGAAGAACTCTCTTTCCACTTGGGGGGAGCCTGAAACTACAAGCCCCAGACTCCTTGGCGGCAATAGAGCTGCCGGTTGCCATTTTGAGCCTGGAGGCGCAGTGAAAAGGATGCTGCTAACCCGCTCCACGGGACGAACTCCCTTTCCAACTGGGGGGAGCCTGAAACTACAAGCCCCAGACTCCTTAGCAGCAATAGAGCTGCTGGTTGCCATTTTGCACCCGGAGGCACGGTGAAAAGGATGCTGCTAACCCGCTCAATGGGACGAACTCTCTTTCCACCTGGGGGGAGCCTGAAACTACAAGCTCCAGACTCCTTGGGGGCAGCAGAGCTGCCGGTTTCCATTTTGCACCCGGATGCGTGGTGAAAAGGACACTGCTAACCCGCTCCGTGGAACGTGCCCGGGCATGTGCCCAGGCGAAGACCAGGCCAAGAGCAGGCCAGTCTGCGCCCATCAGGAGGCTGAGCTGGGCATACTCTGTTGGTCCTTTTTATTTTGGCTTAAGGGAGTGTATGAGTCCTGTCTATTTAAGTAGAGGTCAATCAATAGCGTAAATACCCTGTATACTTATAGTGGGGGAAAGGAAGCAAAGCCAAATAGGGAATGGTATAATCCCAAAAACTCCCAGTACCACAAATATTATCACTATTTATCTTGCGGATGCAATGGGGAAACTCAATGAAGAGATCATTAATTCTGAAGCACGCTTGGTGGCAACTAAGAACATTGTACATGAAGCTATAATAGAAGTGAGCACTGAGGCCGTGGATTTGTTTATCGAACTAGAGTCCCCAAAGGAAAGATTTTATGGGATGGTTTCCCTGTCTTCCCTAGACCCATTTGCACCCACTGACACATTAGTAGAAATCGAGTCCTTGAATTTAACAGATGATATAACCTCTCCGCCACCGAAGAAAAAGAGAAGCAGACAGATAACTAAATCTAATTTTGCACCATCATCACAGTCTCTCAAAGGTGGTAAAAAAATCAGGAGACGATGGATCCTTAATAAAAAGTATGCAAACATTGTTTAAGAAATCACACAGCAAATTAGATAATATAGAATCTAAAGTATTGGCAGACATCAAGGAGATAAAAGGATGCATAAGTAAGATTGAAGTGAGTATCACTCTAGCGACTAATGCCAAAAACATAACTCTTGGTAGTAATGTTTGCCCAAACAAAAACCAAGTGGATATAGCTACGAGGAATAACACAATGACAGGGAATGTAGACTTTAATAGGAGAGACAGAGAATGTTGCTATCCCGCACAGAGGGAATCATCCCAACCTAAGGCACCTATCATCAACCAAGTCAGGCAATCAAATGTAAACCATAAAAGGCAGAAAGTGAAGAGAGATAGCCCCGCAAAAGAGGTTTTACAACTACCCCCAGATGCAACCCCTTGTACTATTATTCAAAAAACATTTCCCCAATTTGGGACCAAATATTGTTGAAACCTGGCTAGAATTAAGTAATAGAGTAATACATTGGATGTCGAAGAATATATGCACTCCAGAAATATTATTTTGTGAAATATTATATGCAAGGAAAGTCCAATAGGTGGGACACCTGGATGAAGTAGAGGGAGACTGTATAGTGGTTAATTTTTGCGATCCTCGCTTTGTGGGCAATTTATTACTACGTCTAGGAAAAAGACATCGAACTCACAAACGCATGGGAAGGGATACTTTTACAGAACGTTGAATATTTTAGGTACAGGAGGTATAGAGATACAAGGGAAGCACCAACTGCATAGGTATGATAGTTTAGAGTGCTCTAATAGATTTACCGCCTTGAGTAATTTGAAGGACCAGGATTGACAGCAGGAGGAAAAGAATGGAACAGGAATATCTGCCCATGATGAAATATCATCTACTATTTTAGAGCCAAAATCCAACACCTCGTGTTGTAATAGTAATGTTGAGACTGATTGGAGGTCTTTAATAAGGAACTCAATCACACTCAACTCAATCACACTCATGTTGTGTAACATAGCTGGGGTGAGATCTAAATTGGTTGATAAGGAGTGGCAGACTGTAATAAACTTGTCATATATTATCTGCCTACAAGAGACATGGCATACCGGATCCTTCTATATGGAAAGATATTCGTTTTTTACTACGTCAGCTATTGCCTCATCTAGTGGTAGGGCGAAGGGAGGGTTAGCAATTTTGATTTCAACATTAGTACCGTTTGTGACAGTGAAATCCTTCCTCGACTCCCCTCACAATCAGTTTCTATATCTCCGGATAAATTGTACAATGGGAATTATATTAATTAACTATTATAGGAAATAAATTTGATGATACTAAAAAAGTAGTGGCATCAACCCTCCAGGAAGGCTTACAGTTATTTTTAAATGATATAACAGAAACTTATATATTAGTATGGGCAGGCGATTTTAACATTGGGACGTGCCAGACCACTACTGAAAAAATATGCAGATTTATTGATGACGGGGGAGATGATCAACCTAATTTTTTACATAATAATTATGGAATTGTACTGAATGAAATAATATCTAGATATGATCTAGAATTGGTGGAACAAGAGAGAGCAAGGGAGTGAAGCACCCAATGTTTATAGGAAGAGGATATTCCTCAATTATCGATCATATACTGATTTCTAGGAATAATGTAGCAATGATCAAATCTTTAAAGGTTAAGCCAACTATATATAGCGACCATCACCCTCTGCTTCTCACTATGAGATTAGATAAACCCTATAATGTAGGAGAACGATTAACAAGAAATATAGGTATAAAAAGGGAAAATAGTATCGCCATAAAATGGACTGGGATAAATGAAACAAACATGATAACAAAAATTGTGACACGATATAGACAAGATATCTTAATATGTACTGAATTTAACCAAAGTCCGCTTGAGATTTTAGCGTCTTTTAACCAACTTAGTAATGCCATATCAGAGAGCCTAAAAGTAACATTTAGGAAGGAAAAGAGAGTAAAATTGGGATGGTTTGGTCATAACTGCTCATCAGGTAGCCAGGAACTTAAGAGAGCCTTGCAGGCTCGACTGAGAAATAGGGGAGAAGTAATTAATAAACGTTCCACCTATAAACATGCACTGGAGATCAGGAAGGCACAGTTGAGAGCCAGGGCATGGGATAATCTTG
Source organism: Pleurodeles waltl (assembly GCF_031143425.1). Taxonomy (NCBI): domain Eukaryota; kingdom Metazoa; phylum Chordata; class Amphibia; order Caudata; family Salamandridae; genus Pleurodeles; species Pleurodeles waltl. The sequence goes on along the minus strand of NC_090440.1, from coordinate 752,797,936 downwards.
AGCTAGCAGCAGTATTGAGAGATAGCATCTTATTCTGGAAAACTATTAATCAACCATTCCTAAAAAATAAAGATGCACTTGAGATTACTGTACATGTCTCATCAGTAATTTCAAGTAATTAGTCTTGAGGAAGTGAGATCTGTCATGGGAAAATGTTAAAAAGGGAAGGCACCAGGCCCTGATGGGGTGCCAGTAGATGCTTACTTAGCACTTCTGGATCTATGGTGCCCTATCTTGACCCAGGTCTTTCTGAGTGCGGCAAGGGGATATATTCCAACATCATGGACTGAAAGTATTATTGTTCCAATCTTTAAAAAGAGAAACAGAGGTGATCCTAAATGCTACCAATCTATATCCCTTTTAGACTCTTCAGTCAAACTACTAGGAAGAGTATTACTAGAAAGATTAGTCTTGAGCAATAGATAACCATATACTTACGGAGGCCCAATTAGGATTTAGACCCGAGGTTGGTACTTTGGAACAGTGTATAAATCTTAATTTACTAATAAGTAAATACACAATAGCAAAAAATGGTCATGTGTTTCTCTGCTTTGCAGATCTTAGCAGTGCCTTTGATTTAGTGAATCATGTAAAGCTGTGGAAAGTTCTAATACAATTGGGTGAGCCTGTAGATATAATCAGTTTCCTGGCACAACTGTATAACCACTTAACAGCGCAAGTAAGATATGGGAGTAATAGTGAATGCACCCCAGGTTTTAGGATCGGGAGAGGCATCATCAAGGCTGTGTTCTAGCTCCTCATCTATTTTCTCTTTATATCAATGGGGTAGACGCCTATCTAAAAAAACATGGCAATTGATACACCCAAAATAGGGGAATGTCCTGTCCCGGTGCTTCTATATGCAGAAGATGCAGTATTGGTGTTATGAACCGCAAATGGTCTTCAGCGGTTGATTGAGGGTTTTGTGGAATTTATGGAGGGTAGAGACAGGTGTCCGAATCTGAATAAAACAGTTGTTATGACTGTTGCCAGGGAAAAGGCTAGTAAGAAAACTTATTATATCAAGGGCCAGAAATGTGGAGAGGTACATAGATTTACATATTTGGGAGTACAATATTCTAATACGGGACACTGGAAACAACACCTGGAAATAACTAAGATGAAGTATATCAGGTTAACAGAGGCTATTTTTATATTTTCAAAACAAATTGGCAATAAACCCCTTAGGGAAATGCTACGAATTTATAAAAGTAAGACAATCAATAACATTATGTATGGTTCTGCCCTTTGGGGCCTAACGCCCCAGATACAGTCATTACAAGTGCTAGAAAATAAATTCCTCTGTAGACTGCTAGCAGTACCAGACACTATGTCTACCTATATGGTACATAGGGAATTGGATAGTCCCTATGTGGAAGATCTAAAATATACCAGAGCCCTATTGGTTTGGCACAGTATCTGGTCTAAAGAAGGGACTAGATTTACAAAAAAGATCATAAAAGATTGCCTTACATTAGAATATTGCAATAAAATCCAATGTTTCATGCATTTAAAAGATCTGCTGAAAAGCATAGACCTAGATACACACTGAGATAATCTGGGTATTGTTCTTCAATTTAGCAAAAAGGAATTGAAAAAACAATTAATGGAATGGATGGATAGTGATAGAGAAAATAGAGAATGTAGGATATCGACAGTAGCACTTTAAATGATGGAAGCCAGTGATACAATTCCAAATTATCTATTGACAGTTAAAAATATTCAAGATAGATTCAATTTAACCCGGATGTGTTTTAGGACATTGCACTTTCTTGTAGCTTTTCCAAAGAGGAAGATATGGAGTCAAAGTTTACCGGAGTGCCCCTGTGTGGGACATTTTGCACAATCCACAATGTACTTTAATATATCCTGTAGATTTTATCATAATATTAGGAAAAGATTTTTAAAACCTATATTTGTTACTCACAAATTATTTTTTTGCAGAGAAGCTTTTAATTATTTATGTAAACTGGACACTAATGAGAAATGTGATGCAGTGATAAAATTTATTTTAGATGCAATAGAACAGAGGAAAAAACTGATGCATTTAGAAGCCCTCTGTTATGAGAATGAATAATGGTCTAATTAATTGTATTGAATAATTTTAATTCTTTATAAATAATGATCCGAAGTTTTTATTGTGTATTATGTCTTTTTCAAATGGATTGTACATCTTTTATGGAGTAATAGCCGAATAAAGATTGATTTGATTTGATTTGACTAAGGTGTTAATGAAGAGGAACTGGGGTCTGAAGTTTGCAGTAAACAAGAAAATAGGAAAATGCATTTTGATAGTAAGAAGAGGGTTAAGTGTTTTTTCTTACTAGCAAAAATAGAGTCTCAGGAAGTATGCTCTTTTGTTTGGAACAGGGTGGAGGAATACAAGTAATGTCATGCCTATTTCGAATCACCAAGTGGAAGTAGTTAAGCAGACTTAGATTCATGGAAGTAAATGAAGTGTTGTGAATAATGTTGACTCCATTTTTGACACTGACATTAGTGTTGGAAATATTCTATTCATGTCCAAATAAAATGTTTTTATAACATCCTATAATCCACTTTTTGCCACTCAGTCAAACCCTGTGACACAACATAGGAATGTTTCCGAGGATTCGTTAAAGCCCAATTTTTTATAACCTTTTACATCACCATCTTCAAAACCTGGTTCAGAGGCAACTTCAGTTCATGGAGTAGCGAGTTGGACTGATAGTTTGGTTGAAGAAATAGACAATCACACTCTTGGTACAAAGACCGTTGTAGTCACAATACCAAGTTGCCAGTGAGATTTGGTGATTATAATTTGTCATAATACCTATTTTGGCTATTCGTTCCTATTTAGTCTGGTTGGGGGAGATGGCGGCAATGTGGTATGTTATTATTGTTCTAAAATAGTGTTCCATTTTTGTGTGTGTGATGTTCCATACGTTTAATGTGAGCTGTGGTTGTGGATGGTTTCTGTTAGAGTCAGTTGCTGGTGACTCTTCAGACCGCCTGGATGTATTCCTGGTAGTGGGCTTATCGACTGAATATACTTTCTTACACCGTATATTATTCGCCTGCTGCTGGTGTCATTCATCACGACACAGAAGTATAATCTAAAGTTACTCATATATGTTTATTGCTTATCTTCATGATATTTTGGTAGTCAATATTCTTGGTATAATATCTTCGTGAACTCAATGTTTTTATGCTCCATGTTCTAAAACAGAACCCACCTAATCACCTCCCCAACCCATAAACTGGCTTTTCTACCAGACTGGTCTACCAACACTCTTCTCACACATCCCCCTGCCCCCACACACATTGTGCTCTTTCATTCTTTCATCGATGCACTCACTCTTCTAGCCATCCTTTTTTGTTCACTGTACAAAAGTAAAAAAATCCGTTGGCTTCGCCAATGCTTATTTTCTATTGTACATCCGTCAGAGAGTATTTTGAAAATGAATATTCACACCATTTAAATATTTTTTTCTTCCAGGGTGGGAATTCAGTCAGTTTATAATGACAGGCTACCTGTTCTGAATATGTATCTGTTTCATCTATAGTTCAAGTAAGTGAATCAGGCAACGAATTAATTATCCAAAGGCAGTCGGTGACACTGCAGCGAGTTCCTTGTAGCACTGATTCGCTGTCGGTAGCTGGACGCGACTGACAGCTTCTAAAGCGAGTGTACTATTTGAATCATTTAGTTGCATTGCTAATGGCCACAGGTAGACCAACTGTACTGTTTTATGATATTTCATCTAGTCATGCAAACCATGAAAGAATAAATACGATTATCCATATTTAGTGATGTTTTGGTTTTCATTTAGTAGGGCATACCTTGGTGGAGACTAGATCATGTAAATACAAAACATGAAAATCTCAAACAAATTACAGTAATGCACGTTAAATGGAGCATTGAAAAGTTCATGTCAAGTTGTTATTTTCAGAATTTATTACATAAATTACTTTGAACTTTTCATCAACGCTGAAAAAAGCTCCAGCACTCTGATGCTCAAAGGGCTATACATCACATAATTAATATTGCTTGACACGGCCTGTGGGTAATATAATTAAGTGAAAAACACATCTACATTAGGCCTTGTTTGTTTAAAACCCAACATGATGACAGAATGGGGGCATGATACAATTAGCAGCAGCAAAGAACGAGGAAGAAAAGTGGATGAAGCAATTGTAGAATGTGAAACTAATGTTTATTACAGAATTGTGCGACATAGAAAGCTGAAAGGTAGCTGACAAAAATTGCCAAAATTGCAGAATTACGTAAAATTCCGTTAACTGCGTGCTCTTAGTTCGAAATGCATTTCAATCGGAAGCCACGCTGCTCTAAATTCCCTTTCCGCTTTTTCATATTATTATTGTAAGATATGGCTATAAAATGGCTGTAAAATACCCGGAAATGAGAGGGTCGACAATGTCTGAGAATTGTTACGGCCTCATTCTCTTCTAATTTCACCCAGAGTTTGTGGCTGTGCTAAGCAGTCAAAATCTCCGAGGGTGGGGGGGGCATAACAAGTCTGTAAGTGCTTCCAAGGGCTCTGGGGCTGAGGACCTTAATGGCTGTTTTAGCTAAGCTACCACAACACTCTTGATAGTAAATCCCCAAGAGAGTAGCTAACGTTCTTCAGGAAATATCCTGTGCTCGGCTTTTAGTAGCATTTCCCCATCACACCCAAAGCATTCTCTCTTAAAGCTCATGTATGGGCTTCACCTGATGATCAATGCTTATCAATGCTAATTCTCTTGTAATAAACTCGGCAGGCATTGAGAATACCATCACAATGCACTTGCTTTAAGCTCCTCTTATCAAAAATGCAATGGGAGGGATACCTGAATTAATCTCAGCCACTGATAATTAACCAGGGTTGCATCCTAGTCCATTGTTTTTTGTCCACTGTGCCACTTCGTATTAGGCCCATCTATAATCAAATCAGTTTGTGCTGAACTGTTCCAATAGGAATAGTTCCACCCAAACTGCCAAGCAAGCATCTCTCTGACCTGGAACACAAGCAACCCAAGACTAGTTTTGCCCTAGTCTGGCAGTTAAGGATGGCTGGTTCTCATGGCCAGTACACGTCTGGGTCAGGATGACAGTTAGGCTGTTTGTGAATTCACACAAAGGGAGCTGAGGTATGCCCTGCATATCCTGATGTGTCGCCCTGAGCCAGAGTGATGGGAGGAGGCAACACCTGCAGCTAAATAGGTCTGTGCCCCCTGGAGTGTGTTTTGACCAGAGCAGGAAAATAAAGACCTTGTGCATCAGAAGTTTGGCTACTTCAAAGGCAGAAATGGGTATAGGTACTGGACTGACTCCACAAAGTTAGAATCATTCTTTACTTAGGACATTCTGCCAGGAAGATGAGCTAGATGCTGTAGGAGGGACTGCCACTCTGCCTGTTGCTTTGATGTGCTGGCCTGCTGCTTGTTGCTTCTGTCTTGGGAGTGAAAGGACTGGACTTTGCTTTCTACATCCTGCCTCCACAGGTTCTCCAATTGCTAGGACTGAGCTTGCCTCCTGTTACGAAGTCTCAGGAACATCAAATACTTCATCTGCCAGCACCCGAGTTCCCTTGCTCAGAGTCCTGACTTGCCAAACATCTCCAAATCCAGTTCCTGGACCCTTGGGAGTGAGTTCTGGTGTAGCCAAGAAGAACCAAGAACATCAACTCCAGAGTGACTCTGGAACCAGTACGGCTGTCTGACTCCATTGCGCTGCCTGCACTGGAGCAGTGGTCCCTGCAGAGTGTAATGACCGTGACTGATGCCGCAGGCCTGACACCACCAGTGCCTCCAAAGTCCTGCCACAGTATTTGTCACAAGTGCCATGTCACTGATATCATTGACGCCCAACTCCGCTGCAGCACCTGTTGTCCCGTGGTGTGATGGCGACGTCGCAGAGTTGATGCCCTGCATCTTGACCTGCTGGATTAATCAACCCCACCTTATCATAAAAAAACAGCTCCTCGCTACTGATGCCGCATCACCTCCCCTTCAACAGTAAGGAACCAACACCTCACGTCTCCTGCCTAACAGTAAGGAACCGACACCTCACCTCCCTGGAAGCAGTAAGAAACCAACACCGCACCTGCTCCGGTGATGCCTCCCCGACTCTGTGCAATGTCTTTGTTTCCTCGATTACCAAGGTACTGTACCTATGGTCCATGCGATTTTGTGACTAGCCCGCACTCCCTCACGAGTGGCGTCAAACTGTTGGAAATTACCTCATCAAGAAGTCGTGATAGCCCTAAGTTGGAACTATTGTGTTTCTAAGCGCTATACTACGATTTAATCTTTGAAAGTTTGTACCTTTGTTTGTGTATGTTGGATTCTGGTAGTTTTGGTCTTGTTCTACTCAAATATTTGCTATTGTTCTAAACTGGTGTTGAGTACTTTTGTGGTACTTTCACTGTGTTACTTTGGGTATGTAAAAACACTTTACACAGTGCCTCTGAGATAAGCCTGACTGCTTGTGCTAAGCTACCAAGGGAGTGAGCATGGGTTATCTTAGCTGTGTGGCTCTCTTACCCTGACTGGAGTGAGGGTCCCTACTTGGACGGAGTGCAAACTGTATGAGGATTCTTTATTTTTGCCTTCTTGAATACTTCCAACTGCTGTATCATCTGTTCGGTTCCATGTTGACTATTATAATATTTTGTAATTCGGTCGTTCAGACTTAGCTGTTGACATTTCACAGCAGATACAAAGTCTTGTGGCTGAAAGGTTGCAGTTTTGAGGAAATTAGACATGATGTCCCCTGCTCGCAGAGTTCTTCATTTGCCTCCCACTATTACAAAGTGTCTGCTTCATACCATATGTCTAATGCACAAAGTGCAATTTTACTATAAAACTGCCTAAGAAAACATATTTTTCCTCACACAGAAACAGTTGATAAAATAACACTTTACACACTGTTTCTGTGTCATAAAAGCCTTCCAGGGCAGACTGGCCTCTCTGAGAGCCTGTCAAAGTAGCTCTGTTTGTCTGCTTCGACTGAAAGCAGAATGCATAACTGCTTGGTTGGGAAAAAGGCAAAGCAGTGGTGGGGACTGGTTAAGGATGGCAGCTAAAAGTTTTAATTTTTCACATTTGGGTCAGAGAGGAGAGACCATGTTATTTCTCTGCCCCTGTTTAGCAGTTGAAAGCCGGGGAAGATAATTTTAGAGGCCATGCATAACATAAAATTATAGAGGAGTAAAAATTTAATTACATAGATGTTTTTCACCTTTGGTTCTGTGTGACATCATAGACAACACAAGGTTCACTCTGTTTGTTAGTTTAAAGTCACTTAGAAGCCTGAGGTTAAAAACATGCCTGAAATTCACTGTTACCCATTGATAGTTCTATATATAGTACTGCAGAGAGGATACTGTTCACGTTTGTGATGGATTATCCTATCCACCAAACTCTAAATGTGGCCCTAAGACTCAGCAGCAAGTTGCTGTGATTCTGGAAACCCCCCAGTTAATCTAAGTCTTTATGTCCTGTTGCTGTCTTTCTGGAAAACCAAAGTAATCAGTGGAAGGCACCATGGTCAAGACAGGGGTCAGAGAGGTTGAGCGCTGACAAAGATTGGAAGCTTTTTCAGCTATAAAGCGAAAAGTTGTTGAGAAGTGGAAACCTATGCACCACAAGACAGATGCTTTTGCAGGCACTTATAGAACAGGTTACCAATGAAAGGTCATTCTGATCACAACATAGAACTGATTATGTGAACAGATGAACCACCTCCCATACTAAATTATCACTGAGAATCTGAGGAACGTGTGATCTTTATGATTGGGGCACAATGAATGGTGGGCCGGGGATGGGCCCACTGATATTACACATGGGATACCAGTGAGATGTACAGCTTATTCCATTACACAGATCCACCTAGGTTAATTTGTTTTACCTTCATTGGGTCCATGTACAAACACTTCTGAATTGAACACTTGAGGTCATGTAGAGAACAGCTGAATGTACTGAATTTCAGAACTTGAAATTTCTGCTTTTTATGCTCTTTTGCTGATCTAACGTTTGTACTGTGAAATGTAAAAAATGTAAAAAAACTACAAGAAAAAATAGTTCCATTATCTTTAGCCAATACACTACATTGCTATAGTTGCTAAATCATTACCTGGTGCTCTTTCTGGTTTAGAGTCTGGCTTTACAAACATTTCTGCAGCTATGACGCATGTTTCTAGGTCAAACTAATTATACAAGAGCTTTCTTCATGACGAGGTTTATTCCCATAATGGGGAAAATATGGTAGTACTCTGAGATAAACAGTCAACCATTAAAGCATTTAGGGCCTAATTTAGATCTCGGCAAGGGGTTACTCCGTCGCAATGGTGACGCATATCCTGTCTGATGTAATCTATGTTTTCAATGGGATTTAGAATTCGATGGATGGGATATCCGTCACTGTTGCAAAGAGTGACCCTCCACAGAGATCTAAATCAGGCCCTTAGTTGGAGAAGTCTGTCTCCCAGTGAAGGGAAATTATATACTCAAGTAGAAACCAGGATTGTCTGTATGAAGGTGTTACTCCACTACATTTTGTTCTTTCATCTACAGATGCAGGTCATGGATGCCTTTGAGGTTGCTAAATTTCAGGGTGGCAGTAGTTATCGATGAGGCCTATTACAGTCAAATAAGCATGAGTACCGAAGACTGATCACAGCTCTAACTTGCAAACCACGATTTCGTAGGGATCCTGGCAGCCAGCTAATTTGTTTGATAATATTTCTGAACTTGATTTGGGGAATATCTCCAACTTGTTTTTGGTGGTGGTCCTGTTTATTAGGTTAGAGAATAGCCTGCCTTCTTTTTTTGCTTCTCTCAGTGGGTCATCCAAGCACTGCACCACTAAAACATTCCAGGTTGTTCTCCTGACCAATGTTCATACATGAGGCAGGTCTGTGGTTAGAGTAAGCTGATTACTCTGCAGACAAGGCTGTTCTAAAATGCTGCACATAGAGTTGTATTGGAGTCCTTTGGCACTATCCTGCACAGTTGCTGAAGACACCTGTATTCAAAGCTTCATATGAGTCTCTTTAGTTATGGCATACTCTGTCTATGACCATCTGCAAGCTTGATGTCTGAACTTTCAGGACTGCTTAGAGAGAGTCTCAACTTATACACATCCATCAGAAGGCTCTTTGTAGATCCACTGAAAGGGTTACGATTAGCATATTTTAGGCACTGCCTAGGCACAAAGCAACATTAATTTCAGCCAAGTACACCTTTTTTAGCACAATCAAGTTTTGGTCCAGCAATTTGAGTAGGGCTCAGATATCAGTATTTAATTTTAACATTTGTGTGTCTGTATAATATCCATGTTTAACTTTTTGCACAACTTAGAAGTATTTATCCGTATTTATATTTTTGTGGAAAAAGAGATGCAACTAGTATATTTGAGTGTGTTCATAAGTGGTAAATGTACACTCACAGTTAGATGACTGATAGGATTTAGGGCCTCATACATGATTTGACAAAATGGGAAACTTATTGATAAAACTGATGGGGCTTCACCTTCATTAAACCTGCGCTTCTCCTACCCCACTCATCACCAGAGAATTTTGTTCCAGCATCTTTAGTGGTCAATCACCCAGAATTCCTTCACTAAATACACCATGAGAGGCCTGAGAGAACCATCAATTCCCTTCACAAGCAAAAAAGCTCCCTTCACATCAAGTTCATTGTTTTTTCTGATTCTCTGGCGAAAACTCTCACTTTGGGGTTGTTTCTTAAAAACAGAGCTGGCCACTATATGGTGGCCCCTCCATCATTCATCATCCAAAACGGCTTGTGCTACACTAGTGGGAGCGAATTCATCAAAGGGATCTTCAATCCCTAATTATGGTTATCGATCCTCTGTTTAGAGAATGGGGGGGGGGCTCAACTGACCCAGAATTTGCTACAAGTTACCCGCTTCATTTTCAATGCACACATCTACTGACATGTAAGCTTCAATAGGCCATTTAATTCCTTTTTCAGCTCCCCCTGCTAACAATCCACATGGCGGGATTGGAAGTCATGATTAACATGATTGAGATTCACTCAAAAATACCAATTTTCATTGCTTTGTGTATTTAAAAATAGACAGGAAAACAGAGTGTTTTTCCCGTCTGCATTTATATGTCAAATCATTAACAAATTAGCCATATTTATGGATCATATTCACATGCACATCTTGTTTTTGTGTCCCTGTTGGTGTGACATTATTTGTGTGTAACCTACATTTGTTCTTTAACACATTCAGCTGTGTGAAATATTCTGGTGTTTATGAGCAACAGCTCTCAAATGGTTACAGTGCATTTGTTCATGGTAAGTCTTTTGTAGATATAAAAACAAAGGCAAGTGTGTGGCAGGTGAAGCTGCTAACTTTGAAGTTGCTTGAACAGAAAGGGGTGCAGAAGGCATTCTGCAGTAATTGAGTATTTCTACATGCGATATTCACTGTAATAGCGTATGTTACCCACACCACCTTTAAAAAGCCAGCGAGCTGCAACTGGATCAATGCAAGAACCATGGGAGATATCAACTGCTCAAACTCAAAAGTCCTATACCTTTTCTGCAACTTCTACCATTGTTAGACACCATGGGGGGTGAAGTTTAAACTTTGCTTACAAATGTAATTAAAGTTGGGGAACTTCGTCGTTTGCAGAGGCAGCCATACTCTTCCACCTTTTCCCGAAGTGAAGTTTAAATTCACCTCTGTCGTGTCATTTGATGATTGGATACAGCAGTGCACTAGACGATTTATTGCATCCATTTGTCCCAGTCATTAAGTTTTTTTCCAGCATAGCTTCGCGTAATGTTTTGCGTCTACTTTTAATGCCTGCTTTGCTCCCGTACCGCTCCTCTCCTGTCGGTGCTGCAGGCACAGGCTCCAAGCATGCCCTGCGCCAATCTAGACGCTGCTCAGAGCAGCATCAGGATTGGCTGGGAGCACCCTGCCAAGGTGCTCCCAGGCAGACTGGGAGCCTGTGCAGGCTCTCTCCAGCCCAGAACTCTGTTGCTAGGTTGGAGAGATCCCTGTGCGCATGTGTGTTTGGCAGGCCCGAGACGGCCGGCCAAACACACATGCGTTCTGAGGGATGTGCACAGTGCACTCCCCTCAGCTCATCAACCCCAATGCCCTGCCCCCTTCACATGGATAATAAACAGTGTTTATTATCCTTTCCATGAGAAAGGATTTCCAGCGGTTGCTGCTGATGGGGGGAGGTGACGCTCCTCCGCCCACAAGGAGGAGCTGCCCCTGCAAAGGGCACAGGCTTCCCATTTGCGAATACATCATACCCTATTATGTACTACTTACATAACTACAGCTTTATTCTCCTCTACTAAATCCAAAATAGACACAGGCACAGGCGTGCACACACACACCTACCTACACTAGATTGTATTCACCACCAAACCTGAGGGAATAGCTCTTCCACTTTCAAAAACATTCTATTATAATTATCCTGCTTGCCACTTCTATTCGCAGTCACAGTTCAATTATTATCTGAACCTACGAATAAAACCTGCTTTTTTGTTAATAAAAAAGAAGCTATTTAATCCACAGGGGATATTCTAATTATTATTCCTTTTTATATATCCTGTGCATTGTAAGCAGGCCCATACGGTGCTTATTTTATCCATGCTGTTTTTCATTAAACCTTTCCTCTACTAGATCACTAATGTGACATTTTATTTTCAGTTGCCTATGGCTTTTGAGCTTTTTTTACATATTTGTTTCGGGAGCATGTGATAATTAAATATAGGAAAACAACTGTAATTGTGAATTTTCGAAGGAATACAAGATGTGAAATTTATTTAAGTTCATAAAAAGATGACAGCTTATAAATATATTCAGAGATTTGTATGTTATAAGCAAGAGAAATGCTTCAATTCATCATCCACTTTCACACAACATAAAGCAAAAGCAACCTCTGTGCAAACAAGAGCTTTAAAATTCGACCACGCTGCCTTTTCCATCGGATTTACAGTGTTTCGGGTTTTCCCCAGGAACAAACTCTGTAGCTGGAGAGGCAACGCATTTCCTATCTTAGGACAAAGCTTGAGAACTCGCTGTCTCTGTTCCTGAAAGCCAAGTTGCCTTCATAAGGGTTTAAATACCTACTCACTCGCCATATTTTTCCTGCTGACTGGGTCCTAGTTTCAGGCTCCTAGCGCCAGGATGTTTTTGTGCAGCAATGCGTCCCACACGTTTTTTCACTTCATGTCATTCATTGTACATATACCTGCGTCATCTAATTTAGATCCAACAACATTAGATCCATACATTTTTATGATATCCACACGAGGTTAGTTTACACTGACTTCGCTAGAAATCTGTCACAGATCAAGACTTCCTGGACTTAATATGGGCACAACTGACAGAAAGAGCCCTCTGTAAACATATGTGAATATGCAATGTTATTTATTGCCAGATTATGTTGGCGATATATGTTTTTTATTGTTCCTGAACATGACATGTTTTGTAGTTCAATAAAATTGTTGTAGAAAATGCTTGAGTGATGGGCAAAACCTGTGTTTGTAAACTGAGTCAATTGTGAAGCAAAGTAGGCAACAGGAGAGACATCTTAGAAACTGGTTCTTAAACTGGTGCTAGTGTAGTGAGTCCTAGTCAAACCTCGCTTTTTGTATGAGGTCCATTTGTGAAAGTCATATTTTCAGCAAGATAAAATATTCTTTGAGGCAGTACAAGTAAATTCCCCTTTTTGAATAGCCACTTCTGTTTCTCTGTTGAATTTTATTGCAAGTTTTTAGACTCCGCATCCTGGCGTGCTGTCGTCCAGTTCCGAGTATAAGTGCCCTATTTCCTAAAAAATGTAAAAATTGGCAAATCATTAATTGCCATGTATAACTCTCCCGTAAGGCCATAGTAGATGGTAAAGAAACTACGCCAATGGCTTATAATGTTAAATGTCCCCTGTTGACTGCAGCCATTTTTGTGCAATCCATTAGTGTGACAAAACATGGCTTCATGTCTACCAATGTAGTTTGATTGCTGCAGTTTAAATCTGCAGTCCAAAAAGTCAAAAGAATTCATTTGAAAGGGGAAAACCATCTTCGTAAATATGAATAAGTCAATCCACGGGCATAACACAGGCCCCTACAGCCCTGAGCTCCAGGGGGCCCCAACAGCACAGTATCTGGGCCGGAGAGCTCCTGAATAAGTCTTGAGGTGGCCCCTCCATGTATTATGCAGGGGCGGCCCCTCAAGTTTTGTTACGCCACTGAGTCAACCCTCTGTAGGCCTTGGAAGTCACAAGATAGGGTGCCTTGTTAACATTGTTACTGTGACAAGCCCCAAAAAACAATTTTTGCTGTGGATGGCTTTGGCTGATCTATGACGAAAATTAGAGTGCAGATTAATGTTTTAATTATGCAGTCTTGCATTTGGTACAAGCTAGAGAAATGGTTTATCTGTTATTTTCAATATGTACTAAAAATCTAATTTAATAGTGAAGTTAGTTTTTAATAACTATTTAGGAAAAGTAACTTTTAGAAAGTTTACCCTTCGTGAGGCTCCTGGAAGCTAGTCTGCCAGAGCTGGCCCTTTCCACTGCTTAACCCAAATCCAATTTACTTCAGAATGGACTAGGGGAGGACTGCCTATTCATGCTTAAATGTAAGAGACATGAGGAAGGGAAGGCTTTTCTTCTGTTGACCCTCTAAAGCCAGTTAGGAAACCAGTCCAATGGTAAGGGGAGTGGGTCCCAGAACCATCTCAGAGTAGCTGAGGAGGAAGGGTATGCTCATTTTTCCAAACACATCTCTCTGGCCCATAAGTTCCCTTAACGGTCGAAAGGTCTGTGTCATCTTGAATTCCTTTAGAATAGTACTTAGTGGGTAGTTTGCAGGACATGATGAAAAAGTAGCAAGTGTTTCCCCAGGGAAACATTTCCTCATTGGTTATGGAATGTCAAGGTTCCACCTCACTACCAAGAAAGCAGTATGAAAATGGACCTCACTACCAGCTGCACAGAACACTCTCTGGACCTCTGGAACAGAAGAAGGACAACACCAGTTGTTTGAGACCTGTACAGAGACCTGAAGGGTTGGACCTGCTCCCACTTATACTGAGGAAATAAAGAAGTGAACTCCAAGGCTCAGTTGGCTGACCGTGTTTGTAGTTACAGGGACATCAAAAGCTGCAAGTGACCTGAAGTGACCAGTTGCAACTGGAAGAGTATTAGACCCTTCTGGTTGCCTTTGCAGGAGTGATTTCCGACCCCTTAGTGCTATCCTTGAGGTCCTGGGATCCTTAGTGTTATCCACAATTACCTGTTCCAAATTCTCTGACAAATCTGGACTTAGACAAATTTTAGACTTCTAGACCTTTGGAGACCACGACTAACCACCAAGGTCAACTCATCCAAGGCGTGACCTCACTGAGTAGAAAATCAGCTTAGTCCTGCTCAACGCTGTTTGCCACCTGAAAATCCAGCACAGCAGATACTTGCAGTAAGCCTATCTAATTTAAAGGCAACCTTTCATGGCTATAGCCTGTTGCCTTGCACTGCTGGAGGATTCTGACTTCCATTTCAGGGACTTATGGCCTGATGTAGAATTTAGTGGATAGGTTATTCCTTTACAAATGTGACAGATATCCTGTCTGCGGTATACAAGTGCCATTTGATGCACTTGTAATACAGCAGGTGAGGTACTCGTCACATTTGTGCAGAGTAACCCATCCGCTGAACTCTAAATCAGGCCCTAAATCAGAAGGAAAACACTTTGCATGCAACAAATCAGCCTGGTATATCGGACCCATGCTCTATTGTGGTCAACCTTAAATCACACCTAAGTGTTAGTCACACATGAACAGTTCTTTCCATTGGTACTTTTTCTTGACACTTTTCTTTTAAATAAATCCTTTCAAATTCATATCTCTGTTTTCCCTTATTATTATGTTTTGTCTTTTTAGTCTCATTTGTTTAATTGATTTTTCTCTTTTACTATAAAGTTGAGATTTTTTTATTATTATTTTGTGTTTTTGACTATCTAGCTGCTTTGATTCTTCTAAATACTTTACACATTTCTCTAAGTTAACAGTCTGCTCCATGTCATAGCTACCAGGGTTGAGCTCAGGTTTAAATTATTGAAACCTTTGCTTAGGCCAAACATTTTGGTTATTTTATTACTTGTAGTGGACTAATATTCACTCCAATTAATTATTCACTTTTCTACACACAGTATAAAGACAGGCTACCAAAATGATTTAATTGATCGTCACATGAGATGAAGCTAATACTTTAAGCATGTATCCCTACATTAAGGAAATACAAAGAGAGACACAATTGGCCTGATTGACAAAGGTAAACTTTCAATTTCTATCTGTCTTATCTTTTTATTTGCAGATTTCTGTGCTCTGACTGCAGAACCTCTACAGGCATAAAATGACAGTTAATACATTTAAACTCATAGTTTCTGAAAATTAAAAAATAGTACATTTACAGAAAATGTAAGTTTACCTTTGTGAATTAGGCCCACAAAATTTTCAAGCAAGGGTGGAAAAATCACAGGTCTAATGGATACCCAGTAGAACGTTTCAGGTGCCTCTCTGGTAATGTGAAAGGTCATGTGTTTGATGGTGTAAAGCATGAGAACACTTTCTCACCAGAAAGCGACATGGTGTAATAACTGAAATACATACAAATGAACTAGTAAGCCAGCGAGGACTCCTCCTATCATAAATCAATAAAACTGATGAACTCTAGGTCTAAATTCCCAGGTATATACGTTCCCAATAGTTTCTATAAGCTCATAGAGAAACCTCTACATCCCTAGAAATCACTCAGTTATGCACTGTTTTTTGTAATGCTTCTGTTGCTCAGCTCAATGCTGTGGATGATAATATAATGTTGGTGAGTGACTGTGAGGCTGGGTTAGCTTTTGGACAGAGTGGGCTGAGCACAGAGGATTCTGCTTCAAGTGTGATGCCTACTAAGCAACCTGTAACTTTTCATCTTCAAAAAACCTACAACCTGTGTAAGTGCTTTAACTGATAACAGGCCTGGTCACCTGATATCTTCCTATATAGAGGAATCTTCAACTGCAATACTTGTAATGGCTGGAAGTCAACCTGTGTGTGCTGAGAGGCAAAGGAAAAGTAAGCTAGGCATTGGCAAAGCCAATAGGACTGACATTGTTCGCCAGCCTTTTGGCAATTCTTGTTTTGTTGTGTCATAGTTTTTGCAAATCATAATTGTTTAGGAATCTAAAAAACAAAAACATTGTCTAATGGCAAAAATGTTTTTTGATCTAAAAAAAGCATGCATTTTCACAGTTCTCCCTGGCACTGAAGAGAACTACTTTGAGTGTTGATGTGCTTCTTGTGAAAGGGCAACATGCTGTAACTCATAGTGCAGTAAGCCAGTGGCTGAAGTGGGCTGTTGCACTGCCTCTTGATGCTTGCTCAAGTTGGAGAAAAATGTGAATGACTCAACCACAGAGAAGTGTGAGGTGTGGCTGAAAACCCCAATAACTAAATGTCATAAACATAATTTTTGCAAAATCAAAAGCTGTTGGCTAACATAGACCAGAAAAGCCAACCATTCTGCCATTGGCAGCCAGCCTCTTACCTGAAAGAAAGAAAGAAAGAAAGAGAGAAAGAAAGAAAGAAGGGAAGAATGAAGGGAAGAAAGAAAGACATGAACAAAGAAGGCTAGAATGAGAGAAAGAAAGAGGGAAAGAAAAGAAGGAACAAATTAAAGAACCAGTGGGGAAATTAAGTCCAGAATAAACTGTTCTCAAGAGTTGTCTGCTTATGAATTCACATGCATTATACTAAAGCTTTAGGTTTGTGTACTGCACGCTTGATAAAAATAGGATAACTTAATACAGAATAGTTTCAAATGAACATCATCTTGAATGCTGTGAAATACCAACAGTCGAATAAACAAAGGACACTCCAAAAGGAATTTACAACAACACTGACAGGAGGCAGGAACTGATAACGTGTGGAATCGTGGAATGTGACGCAGAAGTTATTATATAGTAGAATCTCAAACACTGGCACTACCTTGTGGGCATATGTGCTCATTGTGAGAGAGCAAGATGCAATCACTCAAACTGAAGTTAGCCAGTGGCTGAAGTAGACTGACCCATTACTCTGTGCTGTATACTGTAGTGAGTGGAAACAAAATGTGAATGACACTTCAACAGACCAATGGATAAAGAGAGGTGGTGAACAGCTCCTTTCAGTAAGTTTATTATAATATACATATAATTTTAGTAAAATCAAAAGGTCTTGGCTTATGCCAGATTTAAAAAGAATAGGTTAAAGACAAAAGATGAAAGGAAACCCTAAAATAAGGTCAAAACGATAAAGATTCAATAAGCACAAGTTGAAATATCACTTTTGCAAGTTTACAAAGAGTATTAAATCTTAGAAATCAACAGTTGTCTCTTCATTACACAAAGTACCTGGTTTGTGTAAAAAATAACATCCATGGAGTCTGCAGAGGAGGAGATGCGTGGAAAAATAAGGTGTGCGTTGGATTTTCCGATGCGGCACAGATGTTGCGTTGTTTCTTTCCGCACTGCAAGGAGCTTGCGTAGTTTTTTGGCATGCAGTTTTCTTTCCTCACTGTGATGCGGGGATCTTGGTAGAAAATGTCACACATCCACCAGAAATCACCTGAGGAAACAGAGGAATAGGAGTACGCCCCTCTAAGTCAGTCAAGAGAGGTAATTGTGAGATGTCTTATTACATAGATAAGGGAGGAGATGAGGATGGACATTTAGAGGGCTCAACTGCGAATAACCTCCTACCTGTTTCTCTCACCGGGAACACCTTTGCATTTGCACTGCTGAGGACGTCCAATAGAGATCTGCTCTAGAAGACTCCTTGGACATTCAGACCAGTGATGGCATCTCTTGACACTTTCCAAAGCAACATTTTTTTTTTTTTGTGGAAAGTAACCTTTGAAGTAATAGAAATAGTGCTTTGCGCTAACTTGCACTGTCTTGCACTACTTTGTGTCTCATGATGTTCCATGGGTGCCACGTGGGCATTCCCACCCTACCACTTATGGGTTTTTGACACAATGCCCTGTCTTCTATAGTTGCAAAACATGGATTTGCCACAAAAAATGCTATCACCCATGGGGCAGAGGCTAAGTAGGGGAAATATTTTAATTTTTCTTAATGTTTCACACATTCCATGTGTGCACCACTTCACAGAAAACATCCAATGTGTGTAAAATGTAAACATTTACCTAGGCATAGAATTGTATAATAAAAGGCAATCCTTTCAGTGCAAAATCCATGGTAGCCATCACACACACAATATGGTGCAAAGAGGTTTGCAGTGCTAGGCAGTCTGTTTGTGCTCTAGCACTGGAGAAGAGAAGTTGTGCTGTACTTTGAGAGATATAGCTTTGTGCTGGTTTTCCCCAAATTGCAACACAGCACAGTAACTTTGATTGCTGTACAGCATCACAATCTTCATTTTTAGTAAATCTATCCCTCATAGTTTGGGTCAATGTTTAGAGGATGCGGCAGCAGTGCCACTATAGAAAGTAACAGTGGTAAAGTCATCATCAGTGCACTTTTGTTTGATACCGAAGCATTATATTTTTGTGAGCACTAGATTTAAAGTTCCTTTGAATGAACTGGAATCGCCATCTGATATTGAAATGCCATAGATATTAAAGTGTGATGTTAGAGCTCAGTTATTTTATTGTGTGAGTTTGGGTGAGTCATTCACCAGAGATTGGGCACATTGTAGTATTATGCTGAAGTTGATACTCCTATTAAATGTCCAAATGTCTATTTTTATGTGATGGCTGTAGTGACCGAAACATGTTTTATGCAGGTGGCCTGGATGTTACCTTTTATATTTACATGGCTTCTGTTCTTTTGTGCACAAGTAGTGGTGTGTAGATTATTGTCCATGGTCCTCTGTGTATGCACAGTAGAGGATGTAAAGTAGGTTTCCCCTGTGCTTCAAGAATACACAGTATAGGGTGTGTGAAGTGCATGTCCCTGCCCTTGCAAGAGCCGCAATAGAGGGAGTTTGTTGTACCTTTATCTGGTCCTTTGAGTGTGCATAGTAGAGTGTGCCTAATGTCCATGGTCCTCTCAGAGTGTGCAGCACAGGAGAAGTGTGTCATTTATGTCCCTGATCCTTATAGAGTTTGCAGTAGGAGTGTGCAGTATATGTCCCTGGTTCTGCAACCTAGTGTACTAGATTGTGAATTATTAGTATACTTGTCACAAGTCCTTTTAAAAATTGCTGTGGATGATATTTTCATATCGTGTCCCCGTAGCAGTAGATGAATGTTGTTTTCTCCTGGTCATGTCCCTTGTAGAGGTGTGCTGTGGTTTCATTTGGATGGGGTTAGTATGTGGCATGTGTACAGATGTTCTTTCAGTTTCATATGGCTGGGGTTGAATGCAACCATTGTTTGAAGAATGTATTGTTTTTTACAAGGTAGTTTCTGTTAAATTTGGATTATTTTATTATTTTCTAGTTTCTAATTAAAGGAAATGTATTATCATTTGTTGTTTTTATAATTTTTTTCTTGCTCTGCTCTGCCTAGCTTATGAGGTCAGAGAATGTTGGTGAGTGAATGTGTGTCTGGAATAGCAATCAGAGAGAATGGGCTGAGCAGAGAGGATTCTGACCTTGGTAGAGAGTTCGGATAAGTAAGCTGTAACTTATCATCTTCAATAAGACTACAACCTGTTTAAATTAACTGAACTGGTTACCTGACTTCTGCTTGCCACGAGGTATCTTCAATTGCAACACGTGATTTATGTCTTATAGATAAATAAGACTCAAATCCAGGAGACTATATAATTGTATTGAATATTTAGACACCATTACGGAACCAACAGTTGTGTTATCATTACATACAGAGAAAGCATTTGATAAGCAAGAATGGGAGTTCATGTTTTCCAGTGGGCCACAATAGGTTTAGGCTAGAGAGATTACTTTGTAGCAAAGGCCCTTGAAGAGGTACAAAATGGAAAGATTGTGGTAAACATAGTAGGGTCCTGGATTTTACTCCTACATTGAGGCATGAGGCAGTTATGTCCACTTTCCCAATTGCTCTTTGCCCTCACTATATAATTATTAGCATGCTGGATGCTAAGGTACCAGCTGGTCAGAGTCTTATGTTTGTCCAATGATTGAATCACAAAAGAATATGTAGCAAAGTAGAGACCAGTAGGTCACTCAAATACTTTATGGGATAAGACAAGGAAGCCCATCCTTCCATCTTAAACAGGTATCATAAAAGGTATCCTAAATAAAAGAGGAAGATCAATTGTCACGTGTCCCAACCTTTATTTGTTTGTTTGTTAGATCCTCACACACTCTATTGATGTTATGTTTCTTCATCTGATCTCATCATGGTCCTTAAAAACCAGGATGAGCTCAAGAATATTCCACTGAGCACTTTGGCTATCTCCGTGCCGCCTATCTACAATACAAATACCTTGAAACACCTAGGTATCCCTTAATTCTTTGTGTTCCTGGAATGATAAAAAATTGTAAGGGGACAGTGCCTATGGAAGTAATTTTCCTGCACCCTGCAGGGTGACATGTTTCAGACCTAAGAAATAAGGCCAAAGGTTCCAGGGCTTTCATCAGGATCAAAAAAACTCAATGCCCCAGTGAAATGTCAATTTGAAATATTTGTCAACCTAATTCTAATTCAGTCAGGACATATAAACATATATAGCATAGAAGTACTTTTCTTGGGCTCTGTAAGAAAGAACGTAATGCACATGTGTTGGATCAGATTTTTATGCATTCCATGGCATCATCACCCAAATCAGTGAGAAAGGCACAATATAAATGAAAATATTATTTGTGGTAGGAGCCAGACAATATAAACCATTGTAGGCATGACACATAAAGGGGATGTAGATTCATGTTTTCTTGTTATTTGTAATAACTAACCTGTGAGAGTATAGTCAAGCCAGACATGCAGAGTCAGACATGACATGCAGATACATGTTATCTTATTTGTATTCGCTAGCCTGTGATCAAGAAAAACAGTGTATAGTTCAGAAATGTATTACCTCAAAACACCTACCCTGAATTTTCAGGACGTTATGCTAGATGGGAGTGAGGGACACGTCCCTGTAGTCGCACACTGCAGATTGTGTCCGCGAACATAGGAGAAGGACCAATGAAAAAAAAATATGGAGTCTGCTACTGCCCATACCTTCAGGTGTCTCATTGAGTCCCACTACTTACTTTATCAAGGGTATCATGGTACCTTTAGCGACTATTTGGGCCTCCTCTCTTAACTGCTGGCAGAGGTGAATGGTAACGTTGGTTGATTTTTTTTCCAATCTACTCGAGACAAAGTGAACAAAGCCCATCATTGCGCCATGTTGAAAATCGGAAGTAGGAAGGTCCATGGGAGGCCATTCACACTCCAAAGGTAATTCTTATATCCCTTAAGTCGAAGGGTCTGATAATTGTACTTTTTCACATGTTTCTTGTTAGTTTTTCAGTTTTTGTTTTTATAATCACCAAAGACATAATGAAACATCTAGACTTTGAGGCTGATGTGAGGGGTGTGGAAAATATACTCAACTCAGTGGTAAATGTATTCTGGAATTATGGGCAATGTAATCCCAGGCATAGAGACAGGTTGGATAGGCTTCAGTGGAAATCTGGCCATGTCATGATGATTGTCCTCTGTGAGTTCCTCTGCAGTTCTAAGCACTCTCTTCATTTGTTTTTTTAAAAGTAAGTCTGGTGACCTGCTGGGCTGAGAAGGAACTCTGTGGGTGTGAGAGGTTTGTGGGTGATAGTATGGGTGGGTGAAAGTATGTATAGTTTCATATTAGTCATTAAAGGATGCATAATTTGAGAAGCCACACAGTGACCAATTTTTGACTGACTGGTTTAGTCTACCCAAATGTTTGCCTTGGAAGTGTACATTACTCCTTCAAGATACATTTTTATAGTACACCATGCAATACTTTTGAAGGAAATCACTACTCATCCTTGCTATCTCTTTCCTTACCATAAACACCTTGATCTGTAAGAACAACCTCTCAGTGTTGGCCCTTTGTACTGGAGTTGCACGGATACGCAAATCACAAGTTGCAGGCTCATGTCACTGTTGTCGCTTTCCAAGCCAATGATCATGTGCCTGGAGCAGGGTATTCTCAGGCACTGGCTCCCCAACAAACACACAAAACTGGCTGCATGTGCATTTGCGGTCAACAAAACAATCCAAAAGGACCTGATATGTCTCAAAATCTAAAGCAAGTTCTCCTTTGTGAAAAAAGTCAAGAACTAGCACAGAGTACCATAAAGATGCTTAATTGACATCAAGTTAAATTATCAGTGGGATAATATGACACATCATAGCTTGTCATTTCTTATGCATTGTTTCATAAAATGTACAGAACCTATCCTCCACAGTTTTTTGCCTCCCAAGTGCCAAACAGTTCACCAGTGAGCATGTTGCTGTACCAGAATCATCGAAAGTATCCTTTAGCTTTTGCTCAAGCAGAGTTTTTCCCTCTACACCAATTATATTGTACACTTGGTGGATGTAAGTGATTTCTGGTTCTAAATCTTTTATAATGTTAACTATTGCAGTCATTTTTTCTTGTAAAAAGTGAAGAGGTCACTGGCTGTAAAGAGGATGCGGGTCTTTCAAACTGGTTCGATCCACGCACCAGCTGCGATGCGTTGTTATTGCTGGGGTTGCGCTACGCAGCAGAGGAGATACGTTGGTTCCGCTGGATCCACAGAGGCTGGCAGAGCACCTTGAACCCACTTCCAATGGTCCAGGACTAGAGTAGCACCACGTGTCAGGGTAGACTCTCAGATGGCAGAGTCCAGGTGCCGGCAATTGAGCTTGCTGGAACCTTCTGCTCCTGAGGTTCAAGTCAAGAGGCCCGCAAACTAGCCCTTGGAGTCACTGTGGTGTTTTGGGTTCAACAGATGCAGGGCCTGTCTTTCTCCTCCAGTCAAGATGGCAACAGGCAGAAGGTCAGCACAGTAGGGCAACAGTACTTCAGAGCAGAAGTCCAGCAGAGTGGCAGTTCTTTCAGCAGCATAGGTCCAGAAGTATACTAAACAGCTGGTGTCTGAGGTCCAGTATTTATACCCAGTTATGCCTTTGAAGTGGGGGGAAGCTTCTAGAGGCATGCCTTTGAAGTACACAGCTATTCTGCCTTCCTTTTCCTGACCCTAGCCTAACTACAGGGGGCATGCAGCCCTTTATGTGGAGGCAGGACACAACCTATTTAAGTGTAAGTGGGCTAGGTCCAGCTTTTACCTCTCATCATGTCAGTGATGACCCATCCAGTCACACCTAAACTCCCCATTTGTGTGGCTGTCTAGGATGAATACACAAAACCCAACTAGAAACTACACCCAGTCATGTGACCCAGATATAAACTGCAGACACCAAATGGCCAAGGCAGGAAAATTCCAACTTTCTAAAGGTGACACTTTCAAAACTGTAATTTAAATTCCTGCTTCATCATGTATTAGAATTTTTAAGTTCAATTCCAAAGACACCAAACATGACCTGGTTACCAGCACCCATTTGGAAATTACAGCTTATTAAATGTAGTAAGGCAACCCTTATGTTATGCTATGGGAGAGACGAGCCTTGCAGTAGTATAAAATGAATTTAAGAGATTTTCACAACTAGGACATGTAAATCTTAAAGTTAATTTTCCTAATTTTTAAATACTTTGCACAATACCCTCTGAGGTGTCCAGCGCCTATCCTAGTGGTGACTTAAAAGGAAGATTTGGGCTTGGCAAAACGTTTATTTGGCCAGGTATGTTTGGCAGTTGAAAACTGCACATATACAGACTACAACATGCCAGAGACATAATCAAAGTGCTACTTAAGTGGGTGGCACAATTAGTGCTGCAGTCCCTCTAGTGGCATTTGATTTACAGGTCCTGGGCACAGTTATTGACACCTTATTAGGGACTTAAAAGTAAATTGCTGTGGGGCATTGCTGCCTGCCAGTCCTGCTAGAGGGGATGCGGGTGAGGGTGGGATCCTGGTAGGCCAGTACTTTAAGGGGTAGAGGAGCACTCTTCCCAGCTCCCCATTACCAAGTGGGTCAGAATACCTGACAGGCAATTGATTCCAACAGGTACATAATCGTAACACTTTAACATGCTTGCCGGGACCAATTAGCCAGTAGGCATTGTGACTCCCATTGGGGTGAGGGAGCTGGACACAGTGAGTTCACACTCTCAGAAATGATGGCATGTAGGAGCCCAACCCAGCAGGCAGCCATGCCTCCCACCAGTCTCGCTGTAATGTGTCTGGTGAGAAAAATTGCCCGGTAGGCATTGTGACACCATTGTGGTGAGAGAGCTGGGTGCAGTGCTCTCCTACCCCCTAAAGTACTGGTCTGCTGGCACCTCATCCCCAGGAGGCAGTCATCCTCCAATGCAGGGTCCTCAGTTGGTGGAATAAGCAGCAGAAATGCCACTTTTGAATGCTGGGGCATAACTTGGACCCAGCCCCTATTTTCACACCTCCGGTGCCATCTCCTGTTTTAAACTATATAGGACAGTTAGCACTGGTGGTGAATGGAGTGAGTCTTCAAGCCTTAGGCCTACCCTCTGTTCGGCAGCTGCAATGGGTCTGCATGGACCCTGCTGGCTTCTAGTAGCACATGCCGATGTTTTTAGGTTTCAACCTTTAAGGGGTGATTTTCATTTCGTAGGTGTTAACCTGGTGAAAAACGTTTGACACCAAAACCCGGACAACCTATGTTTAACATTCTTTGAGTTCCAAGGCAGCCTTGCTAGGCAATCGTGCTATAATGTTGCTGCAGACAGGACCTTGAGATTGGGTTTGAATATCTTCTGTTTGGAAAACTATTGTCACAAGAGGTTATTGGAGGACAATTTTAATTTTAGAGAAGTATTCAGAAATCATGTTTTGGAGCAAAATAAACTTTGACCTTTCAAACATTGACTTTTGGCTTAGACTTTGAAAATACTTGTTTCACATAAACATTGGATTTTCCTCTCCTGCAGGAATGGAAAAAATTGCTTACAAAAAACCTTGTGCAAAAGGTGTTATCAAATAGTACAGGCATCTGTTACTGGTATTAGGAACCATAAAATACTGATGATTGTTAAGTACCCTTCAGGTGCACATACTAAACAGATATTAACTAACTCTGTTATCTCCAGAATGCACATACCTAATTAAAAGAGGAGGAAAGTTTAACATTTGAGTGAATTGTGTCGTGTGATGATACAGTTTCAGAAATATCAGCTTAATGGGTTGAGTGGGTTACACATAGATACTCTTAAGGTAAAGCATATCTACTGTTAAATCAAATGTGATTCTTTAAATGACAGATTACTAAAGATACCAGTCTGCCTATTTACATATATCAGAGGTCAGTATCCAGCAGAGGGACGAGTCTGGGGATGATATCCAGTGTCTCTGTTTTCTCTCTTATCCCACTCCTCTTCAACAGAGTTAGTTATTGGCCCACACTCTCCTATTGTGTAGGATTGGTGCTGGATGGTGTTACAAATGGGGTTTTTGGTTGGCAGTCAGGTTACCCCCTGTCCAAGCAAGGACCCTCACTCTAGTCAGGGTAAGTCACACACAATCCAAAATTATCCTGTGCCCACCCTCTGGTAGCTTGGCACGAGCAGTCAGGCTTAACTTAGAAGGCAATGTGTAAAGTATTTGTGCACAAAATCATACAATAACACCATGTAGCACCACAACAATACACCACACAGTGTTTAGAAAAATATATAATATTTATCTGGATAATTGCAGGTCAATACGAATAAAGATGCAATGTGAAATTGTATAGATATCACTGAAAAGTGATATAAAGTGTTTTAAGTCTTTAAAAAGCAAACAAAGTCTCTTTCAAGCACAAAGTACCTGGTTTAAAGTGGAAAATCTCCGCAAAGGGCCACAGAAGAGATATTTGGAAAAATGGCGTGTGCGTCGATTTCTCCCCTGCACACAAGGACTTTTGTCGTTATTTTTCACGCGGGGAAGTGGGGCATCATTTTCCGGCGCGCGGACTGTCTCTTTCTGTGGTTCGCTGGATTACCAGATGTCCCGGGGTCTGTGCGTGGAACTCTAGGCTTGTTTTCCAGCTGCGTGTCGTTCCGGTGAGCTGTGCGTGGAATCTTGTCCCTCACAGCAGGCGTTGCGTCGATTTCCTTTCTGGAGTCGGCGGCGTTTGTCCAGGCGAGGCCATGTGTCGAAGTTCCGGTCGCACCGCAGGCGTCACGTCGAGCAGCGTCTTTCCGGATCGGCGTACAGTGAATTTTTCACCGCGGAGCAAGCTGTGCGTCTAATTTTTCATCGCACAAGGCATCCAAATGAAAAAGAGAAGTCTTTTTGGTCCTGAGACTTCAGGGAACAGGAGGCAAGCTCTATCCAAGCCCTTGGAGAGCACTTTTACAGCCAGACAAGAGTTCAGCAAGGCAGCAGTCCTTTGTAGAAAGCAGTCAGGTGAGTCCTTTAGGCAGCCAGGCAGTTCTTCTTGGCAGGATGCAGGTTCTGGTTCAGGTTTCTTCTCCAGCAAGTGTCTGATGAGGTAGGGCAGAGGCCCTGTTTTATACCCAAATGTGCCTTTGAAGTGGGGGAGACTTCAAAGAGTGGCTAAGAAGTGCACCAGGTCCCCTTTCAGTTCAATCCTGTCTGCCAGGGTCCCAGTAGGGGGTGTGGCAGTCCTTTGTGTGAGAGCAGGCCCTCCACCACCCTCCCAGCCCAGGAAGACCCATTCAAAATGCAGATGTATGCAAGTGAGGCTGAGTACCCTGTGCTTGGGGTGTGTCTGAGTGAATGCACAAGGAGCTGTCAACTAAACCCAGCCAGACGTGGATTGTAAGGCACAGAAAGATTTAAGTGCAAAGAAATGCTCACTTTCTAAAAGTGGCATTTCTAGAATAGTAATATTAAATCCAACTTCACCAGCACAGGATTTTGTATTACCATTTTGGCCATACTAAATATGACCTTCCTACTTCTTTCAGATCAGCAGCTACCACTTCAATACTGTATGAGGGCAGCCCCAATGTTAGCCTATGAAGGGAGCAGGCCTCACAGTAGTGTAACAACGAACTTAGGAGTTTTACACTACCAGGACATGTAAACTACACAGGTACATGTCCTGCCTTTCACCCACACCGCACCTTGCTCTAGGGATTACCTAGGGCACACATTAGAGGTGACTAATATGTAGAGAAAGGGTAGGTTTAGGCTTGGCAAGTACTTTTAAATGCCAAGTCGAGGTGACAGTGAAACTGCACACACAGGCCTTGCAATGGCAGGCCTGAGACAAGGTAAAGGGGCTACTTAAGTGGGTGGCACAACCAGTGCTGCAGGCCAACTAGTAGCATTTAATATACAGGCCCTGGGCACATATATTGCACATTACTAGGGACTTATAAGTAGATAAATAGTCCAATCAGGTATGATCCAAGGTTACCATGTTTAAAGGGAGAGAGCATATGCACTTTAGCACTGGTTAGCAGTGGTAAAGTGCGCAGAGTCTAAAAGCCAGCGAAAACAGTGTCCAAAAAGTGGAGGGAGGCAGGCAAAAAGTTAGGGGTGACCACCCTAAGGCTGTCAGTCTAACAGATGGGTTGAGAAAATGAGGAGTGCATTGCTCCTACTGGATTGCTGTCTGACACTTCTCTTTCCTGAGTTATCTCTACACATCTCGATTTACAAGGCAATTTAGGAACGAGAATTGGCTGTGAAAAAAAATAATTAGAAAGTTTATTTCTGCAATTTTAACCTATTGCTGATGAGGAGCAGCACAAGCAATCGCAGATTATTCCCACAACCATTGTACTTTGATAACATGATATGTAGACACACTGCTATTTTCAACCTTTCAGGGGATCTACAGTCTACACAGAAGTGCACTATAAAGGTCTTCCTAGTCAAGTAACAGATATTTAGTCCCAGATTTATACTTTTTCATGCAAAACTGCGTTAGCGCAGTTTTGCGTGAAAAGGTATAGCACCCACTAGCGCCATTCCAAGACAGGGCCCCCGAGTGGGGTAAAATTAAAAAAATATATATACTTACCGGGACTTCCTGGGATGGGTCCCCCATCCTGTGGTGGCCCTCTGGTGTGGGTGGGGGTGTCCTTGGGGCCAGAGAAGGTCACCTGTAGGCACTTTCCATGGTCTCTGACCATGGAAAGTGCCTACAGGTCCGCTTAAACCTGACCTTACCCAGGCGTTAAATAATGGCACTAAGCAAGCTTAGCACCATTATTTAAGGCCCCCATCCCCCCATGCTGGATTTTAGCACGGGGGATAAATATGGCAAAAGGTCATATCGTCCTTTTCTGGACGGGAATGCCTACCTTGCATCTCATTGACACAAGGTAGGTGTTCACTTCCAGAAAACGACGTTAACTCCATAACTTTGGCACTAGACGTGTCTAGCGCCAAAGTATAAATATAGAGTTAGGTTTGCGCTGAATTAGCGTAAAAAAAATAACTCTATTTCAGTGCAAACTGAGTATAAATATGGGCCCTAATATCCTCGGTAGAAATTGGCAAGAGTTTGTTTCATGACCACATGGAATGTAAAGGCCAATGAAATAACATATGCCCAGCATAGAGATAAGTGCCTATTTTATGCACCTGCAGGGCATTACGTAATTTGACTTAACCAGATATTTCTCTAAATGCCATAATTAAGCCCATAACGATTCAAACCCAAGATATTTTATGAGTACACCTTGGTATTCTGACATCGTTTATATAGTCTGCTACTTGTGCACATCCATAGTTAATTACTGTGATGTCAATTTATTTGCATTTATATATTGCTCTCTAGCCCTGACGAGCATTGAAGGACTTTACGATGGGCAGCATGCTTTTCCAGGAACCCACGATTAGTGGTTAATCCAATGCATATTGGGATTAGTCTTGTGTTCTCGAGAAAACCACACATTTACTCTAGTTTATTTTGTGGTGGACTAAATTAATATGAGTGAGGTGTAATCATTGGAGGTGGGTGTTATGTGAGTTCATTCAGATGGTTGGTAAAATTAATGAAAAAAGAGATTAGGTATTGTTATGTTACAGGTATGACTTTCAAATCGAAAGAGGTGATTTTTTTATTTTTTTTTGCAATGAAATGAGGACAGTTGGCAAAATACAGCAATAAAGAAGGGTTTCGGGAATGCAGAGGAGGCTTTTTGAGACAGCATGTAATTTGAGTATGCAAAGCAGTGAAAAGAAACAACATGATTTTGCATGCAAAACAGTGCTATATTGAGTACAAACAGTCTTTCGGCTGCAAGGCTCCCACTAAACCACTGCTTTGGTGAGGGCAGCTAAACTGCTCAGGGGTTGAAAGCACAAAGTAATGGCAGAATGCATATGCAGAGAACGTTCATTCTTAATGGCTAATTCACAGTATTAATTAGGTTAGCAAATTGGGTTCCTTTGAATGCCCCTGGTTCGGCCTGGGTCAAAATGGGGGTGAGGAGAGCGTCCTCAAACAGTGGAAGTGTATTTCCTGTATTTCCGTGGCCGGAGGGTGGAGGTCCAGACACTGAAATGAAGAGCTCTGAAGAAAGGCCCCTTTCGAGATTCCACAAATATTTTTATTATCAGTACTGGAGCACTGTGAATTATTGAATGACAGAGGTGAAGGTAGGACTGTTGTTTCTGTTGTTGAAGGTGATGACTTTCTAAGCCAGGCCTGCCGTTTGTCAGTCCATAATTGCTGCTTCATTAAGGATAATGACAGTCAGGTGCCGAGATCTCACTCTTAACTGTGCTTGTCTTATGGAGGGCCCTGTCTGGAGACAGTCTAGTGTTTCCTGATGTGAGAAGTGTCACCTTACACAAAGACTGAGGGCCTGATTTAGATCACAGCATAGGGAATACAAATGTGATGGATATCCCGTCTGCTGTATTACGATCCCCATAGGACCTTCTGGGATCATAATATGGCAGACGGGATATCTGTCACGTTTGTGACAGAGTATTCCCCTCGTTTGAGATCTAAATCTGGCCCTTAGTCTGGAGGTCAGAGTGAGAAGGACACTTGAAAGTGAACCAAACAAAACTGCAGCACAGGAAAAAGGGTGCACTCTCAGGAGTGCCATTTTCAGATTGTGGTGGGTAGCCATTCACTTTCACATTTCCACTTTCCAATTTAATGAACACACAATTCATTCAGAATTTAGTTGGATGGGAAATCGTTGTGCTTAATGCACCGCTCAATATAGGTTCAAAATTATGAACTGATTCTAGTATTTTTCTCTTCATGAAACTCATTCAGACTCAGTCAATCAACTATCCTCATGTCTAGGGGGCAGTGCTGGAACTGGAAACACTTTACTGCTAGAGCCCAAAAACTGGGACTCAGGTGTGGCCGAGGAAAGGGGTGGTACCATGAGAGATGGAGCTTGACAAGCAAAGTCTTACAGTCTACTTATACATTTTTAAAAATGTTTAAGGAAATCCACAACGAGGACAAATGTGACAGCAAATCTGTTCTAGTTTGCTTAACTGGTCACAAATAAGCTGCATTTTAAAATATCTTACAGGATTAAGATACCTGCTGCCCAGATTCTTATGCGCCCGCAATATTGAGGGGATTATAATGTCTATAAGTATTGACGATGTGGGGTTTCTACACCTAACCCCTATTGACTTATGTAGCATTGCCCTTCCATTTAATTCTACACTAGTATGATTTATTGTGTATCTATGTGTAACGTAAAGCACTCTGACATCCTACAATAGGATGAGTAGTGCTATAGAAGAATTAAATACAAACACACTAGTTGGGCCTTTTTAAATTATTACTTGTGTAACTACTCATACAAAGAGATAAGTCACGCATTCTTACAGTGAATGCACAAGACTTCCATGGGAGTACAAACAAACTGAAAATCCTGCCTCCAAGTCTTAGTTTCTCAAAAGTACTTGTGATAATCTGTATTTCTTTTCACTCCAGTCACATTATAGCATCTAGGTTTTAGCCTCATGCTGATCCTATTCCAGTGATACTCTAACATGAGAAAGACTATTGACCTTTTAATTCAGTCCTTTGTTTTCAGCCCAGCTTGAAGTGAAACAAGCATTTGAAATACAATGGGTCTCGCATTTGCTCGACTTAGAGCTATTAGTGTTGTAAATTCCTAACTCGACTTGTCTTGCCTCTTCAACTGAAAATGAAAAGTAAACCATATAACATAAGCACGCCTATTCAAAGCGCCATGGCCGCCATGAGCATGAGCGCAAAGGTCGCTTGCAGTCAAACATTTCAGAAATTGTGCAAATATCCATATAACAGGGGCATTCTGCAAAGCGGTAACAAAACCGCCCCAAGAAGAGACAAACATTTACCAATTATAATAAAGTTTTTTTGAAAGGCAAGCCCACAAACCAGTGAAAGTGATGGGAAAGTGGTAGGCATGGTTAAAAGCCCAAGAATTCTTGCAACAGGTCAAATGGCTTGCTCGCTCAACCTAAAAAAGCAAATGACGATCCCCTTTCAAGCACCCCTATCCAGTGTACAGGGCCTGTGAAAAGAAGGCATTTGTGTGTCTGAATGCTAAAGAAGGTTCCTACAACCCGGTGTTTAATCAGTAGTCCCAATTTTTTTAAACTCAAATTTTGCTGCAACTCATGCAAGGTGGTTGGTTATCAAGCAGGACACAGAAGAGAGTGGGCTGGTTTACATACTCTTTGTTGTGTAAATTGAACATTCCAGCAGTGCTCAACCTTTTGGATGTTTCGGCTGTGTTGAGCTGTTTGCAGCGATCTGGAATATCGGGTTCAGCTCAGTTTTGGCGCCAGACTTTTCTGTAGTCCCCAAGGATCCAAGTCTACCTGGATCCCTTTTTTCAATCAAATACCCAGGCCTTGACTCATGCTGTTCACCAGGGCTCTGTGCTGCCCCCTCCACTCTTCAATCCGTATATGGGCACTTTGGTTATTTTAATATATCCTTTTGGTTTGATGATGGCTATGTATGTGAATAATACGTAGGTCATTTTTAAGGTTCAACGAAACCCAAGGCAGAGGACATCAGCTGCCTGGATATGTAAGAAGAAACTGAATTTGCATAGAAATAAAACTGTGTCAAGAAGCTTGGCATCTAATTGACTCTGGGTTGATTCGGTTTTACAAAAATAATCAGACGTTCATATTTACTTCAAATATGCATTTCAAAGCGAATTTTATATCGTCCAAATTATAAATGCCTTATTTCAATCATATTAGACTAATCTGGTGCAATGTAGCATGATTCTCCTTGCAAGATTTTTTTTTAAAAAACTGGTTCCGAATACCGCAGGTAGAATAGTGTTGAATATGAAGGAGAAGGATCCCTGGCTTCCGGTCCTACAGAAAATATTGTTGAACTATGCCTCTCTAGTCCATAAAGATTTGTATGACTCCCATAAAGATGTGTATTTCCCAGGACAGAATCTTTTAACACACAAAGAAAGACACAAACTGAGATCAGAGATTGCAGGCCTATTAAGGGTACAACGGTTCAAGCATACTGGCCATGGAGTACCAAGGAGCTGCCGAGACCATGGTACGCACTTATCCTGGTGAGTGGGAAGTGTTTCTACTGGCAGACATCTTCCTTCGGAAATTATAGAGAAGACATGGTACAATTAGGTTTGTCTTTCTATTGGAGCATGGGATGCTTCGCCAATCAAGGAGCAAAACCATGGATGTCATTTAGGGGTCACAGCTGCAGCCCCTGGCTTGACCCTTGCGACCCCGGCACTGCCTTTGAGACCCCTGTCAGCAGAGGTGGCTGAATCAGTCCTAGGCACACAAGGGCAACCCTCTTTCCTAGTTTTTTTTTTTAATTCTTCATTACACTAATAGTGAATAATATGTTATTCACAAGGTGTAATAAAGAATGAATTACAATTTGCTGGAGTATGACCCTTCCTGGCAGCTGAGGTAGGTAAAAAAATATTTTAAATGTATGTTGTGTGCGTGTGCGCAGGTGAGAACGTGTGTGTGTGCAAATGTATGTGTATGCGTAAGCGTTCGTAAGTAAAAGTAATGGTTAAATGGCTTGTGAGGTCTCCTCCTACCAATGGCATTTTAGTGAATGTATGTCCATGAGCAAAATCCGTTCGATTTCAGAAGGGTTTAGACTTTCAAGTTAAAAAGAAAGTCTTTTTATTCAAAGCCCCGAGATTCTATCAGCAAGGGTTTCAGAAGGGTTTAGACTTTCAAGTTAAAAAGAAAGTCTTTTTATTCGAAGCCCCGAGATTCTGTCAGCAAAAGCATGACACCCACGTGCAAGAAAAGCACAACTGCATCCTTCCAGTTGAGGGCAGCAGCAGCGTAGGGTGTCCCCTTTCAGCATCTGGCCCTGTGATTCATGGTTGGTTTGTAGCACCCACCAGCTCTAAGAGAACAGGAACCACTGTTCGGCAGCAAACTAAAACTAGCCAATGGCTGCCATGAGCATGAAGCAGACACACAAAAGTAAACAGACGTTTGCTCGCAGTGAAACATATCTGCAAAAGTGCAATTATCCATGTAACTGGCAAAAGTGCAATAATCCATGTAACCGTCAAAAATGGAATTATCCATGTTACAGGGTTGATGTCATGCAAAGCCCTCGTCCACTGCCCAGCAAGATCATGCTGCAGAGAAAATTCAAAGAAATAGTAGTCCAGAAACCATACAGAAAATATGGTGCCTCATATGTTTTCAGTAGTTGGTCAGTGCGCTCGAGGAGGGCTAAACACCGGAAAAGGAATGACACATGCATCTGCTTACACTAATGAAATCAAGCAAATTTAAAAAGGCAAGCCCAGGAACCAACCAAACTAATGGGTGTGTGTTGTGATTACAACTAGGACGGAGCGCTTTGCGCCCTCAACCCTAAAAAGGTCCCCTACACTTCTGCTGATTGCTGTTCTGAACTGAGTGCAGACAACTTGCAGGCTCTGCTGAATTATGTTGAGGTGTCACAAAATGACTCCAGGACCCATTCATCATATTTCCCTGAGCACTGAAATAGCTACTGGAACAGGGATCTGGTGGGTTCCCTCTTTTTTCCAGCAATGGTAGGGGGCTATATTAGGGGAAGGTTTGCGCAGACCACTCTACTTAAAAGACCGAGAAAAAGCAACAGATTATGGTTGATTTCTTAAATGTAAATATATTTTGTACAGCTTTAAATGTGTACATGTCTTTGGGAACAGCAGGATGTTAGTATGGGCTGTCTTCTTCCACTCTTGTATTTTATTTGAGCAGCAGTACTACCACTCTGAAAGGGAAGCATTGATCTGACCATGCTTTGCCTCTAACTCTAGTGCAATACCACTGTCTACCTTTGAGCACTTCAGTTTTATTAGCTTCACCCGTATACTTGAGATGGTATTTTTCACTGTCTTGTAGTTCAAAATCACCCCTTCACTTTGATCTTTCTTGCATGTACCGTGGCATTGTGTATAGTGCTTCATGTTTCATCAGGCCACAAAGCGCCATCTAGAGTCATTTCTTCTGGATTGCAAATGCCAGCATGTGGGTCTCTAACACATCAACCCAGAGCTATATATCTGTTCATTTTATAATAGGCGGCTTATGTATAGCTCAATGTCTGCTATGTACATGACTCATGCAGAACTACCAATTTACAAAAGTGATTCACTGTGTTAGGGAGAGGGAATGTCTTCGAAGGGGGTGGTCCTAGGCAGGGCTTAATGCGAGCACACCCGAGGCACTTTACATTCACCTCCACCCCTTCCAACCCCAAAAAAAAAGAAACAAAGAGCAGTTCTTCACAAATCTTCTTCTGGAATCCGTGATCAGTGCTCCTTTACATCATGAGCTCCTGCTGGCTTGCAAAGAACCCCCGTAAAGGCAATGGAGTTGAGTGATGTAGCGTCCTCCCCAGCCCGGAGCATTCAAAGACCACACCACACACGTCGCTCTTGTTTAGTTGTCTTTATTGCTCCACATACAATCACACACTAAATCACTGATTACGTCATATCCGTTAATAACTACACCTTAACACATCCCAGCAGGTTGTGCAATCTCACCTCTAAATCAACCCAGAACCACAAGGGTCCTAGCATACCTAGTCTCATGACACTACATCTCCCCTCTCATTAAACAGAAAATACAAACAAAAATAATATCAGCTCTCTTTGATAAGTCATCGAGGCTCCCGCACTAGTCGACCAGATCTTGTGGTGCGAACTGATAATACTGCACTCTGATCTGGCACCAACAGTGCAGAGACTAAAGCTTGATCTGGACTGTCACATGGAGTCACCTCATCAAGATTGCAGGAGCTGATGAATGTCCTGGTAGGTGTCTGGAATGTGTTGAGTCCTGTGTAATAGTTTTCTTGGGACACTGGGACACCACAATGTACCCCTTGCAATGCACCATCTTCAGAGGTTCAAATCAAACGAGATGTCAATTTTCTGCTTTTGTTTAACTAAGACCCATTCATCTTTATCAAAGACTGTTTCCTTAGCTTGGTGACGCCAATCTGCATACTCCTTCATCTTGCTTTTCATAGAAGTGTCCAGGGTCTGAACACTGTCCTCATCCAGGTGTCAATCCACCTTTCACTGTGGCAGCTTGGTTCAAATAGATCCCCCGAACAGTAGGTTAGCAGCGCTCTCAAAGGTTGGTACAGGCTTGTCTTTGTTCAGTGCCCTCCATCGCCCCTCATTGAATTACTTTCTTGAGAGTGAGTGCCCATGAATCATTCAACAATCATTCAACAATGCCATTGGTTTTGGGCCACAAGGTGTGGTCTTCTGATACCTGAAATTTGGCTTGACAAGAAACTCTTTGAACTCTCTATTGTTCAATGGGGTCCATTGTCTGATTGATGAATGACAGGTATACCCCGCGTTGGAAAGATGTTGTCCAGTTGCTTGATAAACTTGTCATGAGTGGTTGATGACATTTCCTCCAATAATGGAAAGCGTGAATACTCATCAATGACTTCCAAGGGTCCAAAGAAATCAGCAACCACTCTTTCTCAAGCCTGGTTATGAATGTCAGAAATGGCCAATGGGTGTTGGGTCACTTTAGGGGAAAGACAGTTGTAAAGATGTCACTCTTTCAGTTCCCTCTCAACTTGTTCATCTAGATGCAGAAACCACACTCGGTCTATTAGAGATCCTATGGTCTCTAAAATGCCACGTTGTCCTTAATGGGCCAGTTCAATAACTTGCTGCTGTATCAGGATTCTCGAGCCTCCCAACACAAGGCCTTTCTTGGTTACAGACAGTTCATCCTGCACATTTTTGAACTTTTGAAACTCAATGTCATCTTCCAGAATTTAAACGTTCTTCTTCCATGACTGGGTTGAAATTATGTCTCTAGGAATGAGCATTTCCTTGTCAGCATTCATAGCAGTGATGATCTGTTCAATAGATAGAGCGGCAGGCGTACTGGACCACACATTGAGATTAATGAACTCTTCCGCTGTTTTGGATGTCGAGCTGGGTTTGTGTAGAGGTACTTGTGAAAAGTAATCAGTAGAGTTTAGATCTTTAACTGACTTGTGCCCAATCACATAGCCATACTCTTGCAGTCTCTACCCCCACCTCTAAACGTGAGGGGGCATTGTGGCTTTAGTGTTCTCAAAAATAGTGAGCAGCTCTTGGTGGTCTGTGACAACGGGGAAGCACTATCCCTAAAGAAACACATGACAATGTTCACAGGCCCAGACTACAGCCAAGCTCTCCTTTTCTAGCTGAGAATAAGCTTGTTTTGTGTCAGACAGGTTTTGGTTAGAATAAGCCAAGATGTGTCTCTGAGCATTTGGATGACCATTATGATGAGCAAGGATTGCCCCAGCCCAGCTGGTCTGGCATCTACAATGAGTTCAGTATGTAGATTGGGGTCGAAATAGGCCATATCAGTCGCATTCTCGATCACATGCTTTATCTTTTTGAAAGTCTGATCCCATTCTACAGATCACTGAAAAGGAACATCTCATTTTGTAAACTCTTGCAATGGAGCACTCACTATAGCAAAGTCATGCTCAAGAAGGATGCGGCATAGTGACATTCTGTGGGGGACAAGTAATTGACAGCGCTTTCACTTGATCTGTGTCGGGAGTAATTCCCCCATCAGAGAATAGGTGCCAAAAGAATTTAAGTTGATTTTTATTAAACTCACACTTGACTGCATTCAGAGTGAGACCTGCATATGCAAGTAATTTGCACACTTGTGTAAGAGCTTTTTCATGCTCCTCCAGTGTTGAGTGACACACTAAGGTCATGTCATCGCTGTAGTTGAAAGCATGTGTAACCAGTTGAATTATGCGACGTATAACATCCTGAAATATATCTGCAGCTGACAACACTCCATAACTCAATCTGTTATATCTGAACAAACCAACATGAGTTGTGATGTACCTACTGTTCACTTCCAGCTTCAGTTGATGATATCTCTTGTTCAGGTCAAGACGAGAGAAGACTTTGGTGTCATTTAACTGCACAATCATGTCTGCCATGAGTAGACCTGGATATTGTTCTCTCTTGATCGCTTTGTTGGCCTGAAGCATATCAACACAGATGCACACTGCACCTCCACTGTCCTTTTTGGGAAGTACTACTATGGGAGAAACATATGACATAGTACTAGTGGAGTACTTGATGATGTCATACTTCTGCAACTTTTTTAGTTCTTTCTCAACAGGTTTCTGCAAGAGAAAGGTAATTCTGTGGTGCTGCTGAGCAAGAGGGCAAATGTCCTCATTTAAGTTTAGTCGCGCTTTCATTGCTTTAAGTCTGCCAAGGCCATGAAGTAATGATGGTAACTGACTTACAATTTTGGTCTGAGTATGTAAGTTGTAATTGAGAGATATCAGTCACATATCACAGCATTGGCAAAACTGAGCAGGCATGCAATGGACAATGTTCTGAAAAGTAAATGAATTAGAACTTGCATGGACACTGCTTTGTATTTCAAGGTCACCTTGAATGACCTTTGATTTCACAACAGTTTGTAAGCACATGTGAAGTCGTGGCACAGGAGAAAGGTTGTTGAACTTCTCAACTGGCATGATGTTAATCGGTGCACCACTGTCTATGATGAAGGTTATGGAACAACCGTTAATCTTTATTGTGATCTTGGGGCAGTGCCCAAATGAACTGAGCTGTTCCGTTCAACTACTTACCTCTGTCACTTGCTCTGCCTCGCACGCAGCCAACCAAATATGTGCCTGGCGTCCTTTGGTTGACATTATCATCGCACATCCATCCTCTTCACTTGCGCTTGATTATGACACTAAGGTGGCTGTGCAAGATGAGCTTGATGATGATCAACTTTGTCAGGTTTCTACTTGTAGCAACTGATGTTGCTATCACGGCTTGTGAGCGTGGCTAGAATGTTTCTGGAACTTTCTGACATCCATTTTCTTTTCTTGCTGTGACACATTTTGTTTCTCTTTTGCCTTGCACACAGTTTTCAAGTGGTTTTCTTTTCCACAACTTTTGCATGTCTGTCCTATGACTGGAAATTTGCTCTGCTGGGAGTATAAAAAGCTGCATCAAACAACACACTTTTCCTTCTTTCAAGATGTTGATTTATGAACATCTGCAGACTGTTTGTACTTTTCATGACTAACGCCGATTCATTTTTCACTGTTCCAGCTTCCAAATCAGCCACTTGTCTTTCTGCTCTTTCATCGCCATTAGTATTTTATCTAAACTGAGTGTCTCTCTCAACATGCATCTACTGATAGAGTCTGACAGACACTCATTGATGACTCTAAGGCGTATGGCTTCTTCATCGTTAAATTACACCAAATTTGCAGTGTTCTATGAGCACATCAAGTTTTTTAACAAACTCATTCATTGTCTCACCATCGTTTTGTCTTGCCTAATTGAAAATTTACCTTTCATAGTCAATGTTTGGCATTGGATTGAACTTGGTATTTGTTGGAGGCTAGTTATTATTATAGGTAAGTACACAGCTACCACTAGCAATAATGCCCCCAGACAATGTCAAGCTCAGTCGAGGTCTCAAAAACATCAGCCCCTGGCTCATCCCCTGGTAGTTGACAACGAGAAGACAGGCTTAACTCTGG
Source organism: Pleurodeles waltl (assembly GCF_031143425.1). Classification (NCBI taxonomy): domain Eukaryota; kingdom Metazoa; phylum Chordata; class Amphibia; order Caudata; family Salamandridae; genus Pleurodeles; species Pleurodeles waltl. Next base: position 752,758,889 of record NC_090440.1, on the reverse strand, counting down.
AGACAGATATGTAAAGAAGTTAAATACACCAAAACAGTAAATAAGTAAGACACAACACACAATAAAAATTCCACACCAATTATAAAAATAGTAAATATTTCTGTCTTTAAAATGACACAAAAAAAAGACGAAAATCCAGTATAGTGAACAAGAGTGATGAATTTTTAAATTTAAATAAAAAATTAGCTTTCTAGTGCTTAGAAATCAATAGCACCAACCGAGTACAGATGGTTGCGCTTGATCAGGACAAAGTCAAAGTTTGAGGCCGATTGTGGAGGAGTCCTGCTTGAATACAATGAGCGTGAGGCATTGGTCAAAAGTTTACCTTTGCAGTTAGAAACTTTTCTGGACCTTTTCTCACTCAACATCGTGCGATCCTTTTCATCAAGCCGATTTTGATGCAATGTCATTGGATTGCTTTTCTGCAGGGCCTCAGTCATATCCTGGAAGTCTAGAGCTTTCAGCAGGATGAACCTGAAGTTCTGGCCAGGTTTCGGTTGAAGGCAGTCGGTTTGACTCACAATGTCAGGTCGGTCCATTTATGGGGTGTTTCCAAAAGCTGCTTCAAACTTTCCAAACTTCTATATCTTCTCCCTGAAGTTTCTCTTGAGGGTTCAAAGTGTCCAAAACACTCACCCAAGGGAAGTTTAGGACCACAATTCCCTCAGTGCATGTGGCCAAATCCTTAAATGTCCACTGGGCGTACTCCAAGCTGGGGTCTTTTGAGATAATTCATGCAGGCAAGCTCTGTGAAGCTGTTGCTTTCAGGAAGTCCACTCATGAGTCCTTTTTGAAGCAATGCAAAGTCCTTAAAGATGTTGTTCCAGCTTGCAACAGGAGCAGTACTTAAGTGTGCAGTCCTCTGGATTGCAGACTAGGGTTCCAGCAGGGCAGTCCTCCTTCTTTTTTTGGCTTCAGGCAGCGGATCTCAGTTGCAATGCAAATCAGCCACTTTTATTCAATCATCTTGTGGGATAAGCAGGCACCCTTGCCCAATGAGCTGCAGGGTGTCACCCAAAAGCATAACAGCTTCCACCAAAGTGTGGCATTTTTTAGTCCAATACAGCACTGAACTTTAAATTCCAAGATGGATGATTTTTCTCCAGAGGAGTAAGACCTGGTAAAACCAACCTACTGGCGTGGCTCATTCAATTAACACTCCCCCTCTGGACATGTTCAAATTCCTTTCCTGGGCCTGATATTTATCTGTGAGGTGCAGGGTGGGAGAGCTGGCCTGGCTTGCATTCCTTTCTGTCCTGCTTCCTTGGAGACCCAGATAGATTTGCTGAGCCCTTTTCCTGGCCTGCTTTCAGCATCTGCCAACCTCCCCACATCAGTTAGCCTCTGCTCTTTGCAGGCTACATATCACCTCACCAAATCAGCCTGGCTATTCCTGTTAGGGATTACCAATCAGGAAAGACCACTAGCAGGCTGGAATTTAGTGTATAGAAAAGAAAATTGTATAACTTCTTTTCTGTATTGGTTCTGATTAATTAAACAGTGGCAAGTTGTATATATAATTGCCATTCTTTTGAGTTATTTCATGACACATTTATCTCCTCCCTAGGAATACTTATGATTATGGAAAATATGCCCATGTTAGCCTATGGAGCTACGTTTCTGCAAGGAGGAAAAATGAAAGGTGCAGTTTTTCCCTCACCAGGGCATATACAACATATTTCATAATGTCCTTGCTATAGTTACATGGCACCCCACACCTGTGCCATCTAGGGGAGACTTTAGGGATGACTTATTTGTCAAAATGAGGTAGTTTATCCCTTTGTAAGTACCTTTAATTCCAAAGTCGAATTTTCACACATTTTACTTTCTAAAGACAGTCTGCAAAAGGACTGTCTTTAAAAATGACAGCATTTAACATAGCAGTGCATACTCCAGTGCAAGAAATCTACTGGGCCTCTAAACTGCCCTGCCCTACTATATCCTTGGGACTTTTAGGGGTCTGCCATTGCCAATTGTAATTGTGCCATTTTACCATATAACTTTTATTCAGAGCACTGGCCTTGGGCCTGGTTAGTAGAGCCCCGGGCACAGTTGGGGTCAGTTACCACAAGTAACAGTCAGAAACATTGGGGTGAACATGTTAAAGGATGACTTTCTCACAGTATTAAAAGCTTTTTTGATCTGATGATATGGCTTCAGCCTGCAAGATTTTCTTCAAAATTTCTTTTATTCCATCACCTGCCAGACTATTTTAGTATTTAATGATTCTCTTGTTGTCTATTTCTTCTAGGGCATCTATGAAGTCTTAATCAATGTGGTCCACCTGATGCCCATTTTCAGTTTTTTGGCAATGTTGAATGGCAGTGGTGGCTTCAGAAACGCAGCTGCATTGTACTTCATGCTCTTTTCTACTGCCACTGAAACTATCTGCTGTTCAGGTGGTGACAGCTGCTCTTTTGTGGTCACTGCAGCTTCCTGAAGCACAGGCCACTTGCTTGCAATTGGATCACCTTGTCCGAGCAGAGGTTGTAAATCATCGCCCTCCCTCTAAGCAATAAGTAATGATTCAACTCTTGCATTTGCTCACTGTCTCATTTAACTTTATTGGTTGTCACTGCCTTCAATGTTTCAACAATGGCTCCGATTATGGCATGCCAGAGGGATCTGGTAAGTCTTTTGAGTGCTCTCCTCCACAGGGCATTCCACTCTTCGAAGGCTGTCTGAGGGCTGGAGCGGTACTTTGATTCAAAGTGTGCCAACTCTGACCAACATCTGTTAGAGTTGAGCACACGTGGCACCTACGTGTTATCTGCCGGGTTGTTGTACGTACTCAGGGAGAGCAGCCTTGTTTCTTCAGGGCACATATCCCCTTACTCGTTGCCAGAGGTAGCATTCTCCTGGGACAGGGAACATGCAGAGACCACACCACACATACAGCTCTTGATTAGATGTATTTATTCCTCTGCATACAATCACACACTATATCACTGATTGTGTCATATCTGTTAATAACCACACCTTAACACCTCCCCGCAGGTTGCGCAATATCTTCTCTAAGCCGGCCCAGAACCACAAAGGTTCTAGTGCAAGGAGGGACATATTTAAGAGTGCCTAGCGCCACTGGAGCTTCACTTTACGTGATGATCCAGTGGCGGTAACCTCTGCTCCATATTTACAAGGATGTATAACACTATTTTTTGTTGCGTTACGCCTCCTTGTAAATATGGGCCTCTCTGATGCAGTTTTATGTGCCAGAGGGGAGTGCAATGGGTGTTGCTGTGGGCATGACACAACAACACCCAGTGCATTTTGAGGCTGCCTCAGATTTAGGAGATTTCATAAACCTGAGGCAGCGGCAAAATCTAATGCCACCCAAGGGGTGCCGTTAGCAAGGCACAACAAGGAGGCACACTTTTATTCCTCCTCATTTTTTGCTGCAGCACACGTAAAAAGGGCAAAATGCAAGAATTTATTGTTTATGTGCAGGAAGGTGTTCCTTCCTGCACATAAAAAATAATTTGAAAATTATGCTTTGGCACTTATGTGTGTGCTGCTTTCTGCGGCACACACAGAAGTGCCAAAGTGCCATTAATGATTGTTTATGTGCAGGAAGGGACGCCTTCCCACACATAAACAATCACACACCTCAACGCAGACATCCTTGAACCATGATTCAAGGATGCCAACGTTGGTGCTGGCAACTAAATTTAGCGCCAGAGCAGGGGACAACACAGGGTGACCGTATTCAATTAAATATGGCGCATCCCTGCATTGTGGAAATGACAGAGTCATTTTCCCATAAATATGGGCCCTAGTGTCACAACACTATAAGTGACAAAGGCTTTTAATGTAGATTCAAAAGATGTGGGCTCTGCTTCTGGCTACCCAATTCACCCCAGTATGTGATATTAGACATATCACATTATCGCCCTTTTCAACTATGCCCACCAAAAAAATTAGGGCAGTTTAAATAAAATATCTGAATTGCAGTGTTTTGCCACTGGAAGAATTACTATTCAGAGGAAATTTCAATAGAACAGTAAAAATGATGGCATTCCAAACTAGTTTCAATACACAACTTTATTATTTCTCTTGAAAAGAAGGATTCTGTTAACGTAGGTGTTAGAAATGGTGTCTTTGGTTGGCAGTCAGGTTACCCCCTGTCCAAGCAAGGACCCTCACTCTAGTCAGGGTAAGTCACACACAATCCAAATTATCCTGTGCCCACCCTCTGGTAGATTGGCACTGAGCAGTCAGGCTTAACTTAGAAGGCAATGTGTAAAGTATTTGTGCAATAAATCATGCAAAACACAGTATAGCACTACAAAAATACACCAAGCAGTGTTTAGAAAAATACACAATATTTATTTGATAAGATGCAGGTCAAAACGATTAAAATACAATAAGTATATGTTGAGATGTCACTGAAAAAGTGACATGAAGTGCCTTTAGTCTTTTAAAAGAAATAACTGTCTCTTTAAAGCACAAAGTACCTGGTTCACGTTCAAAATCTCTGCAAAGAATCGCAGAGGAGGAGATGCGTGGAAAACAAGGAAGTGTGCGTCAATTTCTCGGGCCGCACACAGCGTTGCGTCATTTATTTTTCATGCAGGGTAGGCTTTGCGTGGATTTCCAGCGCTCGGTTGTGGATCCTCTTTGGGTTGTGGGGTTTTTGGACTCCCCGGGGACGATGCGTGGATTTCCAACGCTGACAGGATGAAGTCACAGGGGCTGTGCCGATCATGTGGATGTTGCGTGGAAATTTCTACCGCACGGCAGGCGCTGCATCGATTCCTATCTGGAAGTCGGGCTGCGTAGTTCCGGTCTCGGCTGTGCGCCGATGCAGTGGGCCATGCATCGAATTTCCGATCGCTATGCTGGCACTGCGTCGATCTCCTCGTTGCAATGTCGGGCTGCGTCATTCTGGTTCGGCGTACGGTGACTTTTTCACCGCAATGCAGGCAGTGTGGAGTTTCTAGCAGGCTGTGCGTTGATTTTCGCCACGCAAGGAGTCCTTCTTGTAGAGGTGAAGTCTTTTTGGTGCTGACACTTCAGGGATCAGGAGGCAAGATCTATCCAAGCCCTTGGAGAGCACTTCTCACCACAGCCAGAGAGCAGCAAGGCAGCAGAACAACAGCAAGGCACCAGTCCTTCACAGAAAGCAGTCAGGTGAGTCCTTTATGCAGCCAGGCAGCTCTTCTTGGCAGGATGCAGGATGCAGGTTCTGGTTAAGGTTCTCTTCTCCAGGAAGTGTCTAAATTGGTAGGGGCAGAGGTCCTGTTTAAATACCCAAATGTGCCTTTGAAGCGGGGGAGACTTCAAAGAGTGGCTTAGACGTGCACAAGGTCCACTTTAAGTTCAATCCTGTCTGCCAGGGTCCCAGTAGGGGGTGTGGCAGTCCTTTGTGTGAGTGTAGGCTACAGTCCTTTGACATACAAGTGTCAGGCCCTCCACCCTCTGAGCCCAGGAAGACCCATTCAAAATGCAGATATATGCAAATGAAGCTGAGTATCCTGTGTATGGGGTGTGTCTGAGTGAATGCACAAGTGAGCTGTCAACTAAACCCAGCCAGACGTGGATTGCAAGGCACAGAAAGATTTAAGTGAAGAGAAATGCTCACTTTCTAAAAGTGGCATTTCTAAAATAGTAATATTAAATCCAACTTTACCAGTCAGCAGGATTTTGTATCACCATTCTAGCCATATTAAATATGCCCTACCTACTCCTTTCAGATCAGCAGATACATCTCAAACAATATGTGAGGGTAGCCCCAATGTTAGCCTATGAAGGGAGCATGCTTCACATCAGTGTAAAAACAAATGTAGGAGTTTTACACTACCAGGACAAATAAACTACACAGGTACATGTCCCCCCTTTTGCCAACACAGTTCCCTGCCCTGTGGGTTACCTAGGGCATACCTTAGGGGTGACTTATATGTAGAAAAAAGGGGAGTCTTAGGCTTGGCAAAGTACTTTTAAATGCCTAGTTGAATTGGCAGTTGAACTGCACAAACAGGCCTTGCAATGGCAGGCCTGAGACAAGGTTAAGGAGATACTTAAGTGGGTGGCACAACCAGTGCTGCAGGCCCACTAGTAGCATTTAATCTACAGGTCGTGGGCACATATAGTGCACTTTACTAGGGACTTATAAGTAAACTAAATAATCCAATTGGGTATGATCTAATGTTACCATGTTTAAAAGGAGAGAGCATATGCACTTTAGCACTGGTTAGCAGTGGTAAAGTGTGCAGAGTCTTAAAACCAGCAAAAACAGTATTTAAAAAGTGGAGGGAGGCAGGCAAAAAGTTAGGGGTGACCACCCTAAAGTTGTCAGGTCTAACAGTAGGTGTATTAACGCAGTTAGGCACAGTAGAAAAACAAACAACTGAAAAGCAGCCTACTCAATCTTACAATGACATCTGTTACTTTGTGCAGCACTGCCATCTTCATCCTGAAGTAGAAACTCTGGCAGGTCACCTGGTTGTGATGGCCTTTACCATGCTTCTACAGGTATCCCAGCTTCCTGTAGGTGCATCCTGGCCATCTACACTTATTATTGATGTGTCCAGTTTAGCAGGTCTGCAAAATCATTTTCCACCCACCAAGTGTTCTGCTAACCACTGCATGTTATGAATTGCTCAATACCAATTCTTCTGTGGTAATGCAAACAGCTGGGGAGAGTGGGTGCCTCTCTGCTTTTAATTCCAGGAAGTTGATATGACACCCCTGGTTTTATGGGGGGTCCAGATGGGCAGAACAGCCATGAGGCTGAGGTGGGTTTCCCACTCAATGATTGAGATATCCATGGTAATGCCCACCATGGTAATGTCCATTGTAATGCCCACCTTCTGAGGCACTCTTGAAGTGGACGCATGTGCATCATGATGTGTGGATTTGTGGTGATGCCATCATCACTAGCAGCTTCATTCCATTCTTATAATAAAAGAGTGTCCTGTCTGAAAAAGTGGCAGTAGTCTTTGGAATGTCATTACCCTCTACGTTAGGGGAATGCTTTCCCTGCAACTACGTTGAGGATGGTCAGTAGTAAGGGTTGAATCTGTTAAAGTCCTGTCTAGTTGAGAAAAGTGTATTCTTAACTTTGTTGTCTGTTGTTGTCTGCTGCAGAGCCTGACTGCACCCAGTCATCCAGCAGTGAAGACATGAATAATGTTCCTGAAATCCCTTGGGGATGTGGTAACCCCAAATGGCAGTATCCTGAACTAGAAGTGATACTCATGCACAACTAAGTGAAGGTACAAGTGGGGCACTGGAAGTATGAGTGTGTGTAAGTTGGTGTCATTCAGGTCTATTGCTAACAAGAAGTCATCATGCTGAGAAATGGGATGATATCCTGTAGGGTGGCCAAATAGAAATATTCAGACACGATGTACTTGTTCATCTTTTCCTTGAGAAATGGAAGGTGTTCTAAGCAAAGAATGTGGTAGCAAGGTGAGACACATTGTTGAATGTGTGGAGTTTGAGCTATTACACCTTGTGTATGACTAAGAATATCCACTTGTCTGAGGTAAGTTGCACCAACTGGGAAAGGATGAACCTCAGTCTTCAGTCTTTGCTTGAATGATAGTGTGTACAGGGGAATGGAATGGGAGTCACTTTTGCAGAGCTGAGGTGCCCCAAACGGAGCCACATCCTCCTTTGCCATGCATGTTAAATCTATAGCTATCCCATATAAGAGATTTTGCCAGCTGTGTGTCCTGAAAGGATTATTGCTGCTGGTGGGATTGTTTCTGGCCTGAGACTGCAGGGTTTCTCAACACCTAAACTAGTCTCTACAGAAGGTGGATCTATGTTTTCTGTGCAGTATCACTACAAGAAAGTTGAGCGGCATTTGATAGGAAATGTGTCATCAGGGAAGGACTTACACTTTCTTCTACTTTGAGAGTGGCAACTTTTGTCTTTACTAACTCCTCAAAGTTGTCATTGGCTATCTTTGCCATGCTGCACAATATAGACACGTATTGCACCATGCTTTCTGTTTTCAGCAGTATTTCCACACATCCATTTTTATTAGGTAGTTAGGGGTTGGTGTTGTTAGGCATAGAGTCTTTGGAAGCATAAGGCTCTATATTTAGATGATCAGGGGACTGACCAGTTAGCCCTATCGATTTTCCCTCATCAGTTGGACCCTGTGGTAGTATGGACTGCTGGGATGTGACAGATAGAGCACAGATTCCTGTGGGGAGTGTGGAGTCTGATGGTGTAAGGGGTGATGGTGGAGAGTACCTACTTAACAATTTTGATGGCAGAAGATGTGGGGGCTCAAGGGGCAACTCCTTAGTAAAAATTATCCTAGCTTTTTGGGAATGTTGAAGGAATATGTGAAGGCTCGGGAGACTTGTTGAGCATCTTTCCTGCTGCAGGATGAATAAAGATTATCTTCTGTCTCTAGTCGAGATGACTCTCAGCAGTTGCAGGAGGATGGATGCCTCTGTAATATCAGATCTCAACATCGAGGGTGGTTCTGACGCTGGCCTCAAAGCCATCTAAGGCTGTCCTTTGGGTTTTGACCTCAACTTTGAAGTTGGTTGTAGAGACATCATTTGCTAGCATAGCTTGACACCACTGGGTGGTAGCTTGTTCAGCATCAAGGAGGGTGCTCACGGTTAGAATTTACCTGCTGCTAGCACAAACCCGAGAGGTGGTGAACCTTGAGGCTTGATTAATGGCACAATGCCAGACACCCGAGCAAGGGATGCTTTTCCTCTATCATGAACTGCCAAAAGAAGTGGGCTGAAACATATTGAAACATTCTGATGGTGGGTGCCAGAGTCATAGTTTGCTCTCAAAGTATGAGAGCCCAAAGGTCAAAGTGCTGGTGATGAAGAATACGCAGAGGAATGCATCAATCCGTGAGCTGGCACTGGAAGGTCCAAACTGAATGGCAGAAGAAAACAATGAGTTTGAGCTGGAGTGCTGGTGCACTGTGGACCAAGGAAGGAGTCAAAACAAATCTTGTGATTCAAATCTTCTTAGAAGAAAAGCAAATTGAAAATGTCCAGGGCCCCCACTAGGTGGCAGGAATATGCAGAGCATGTGTATCTGGAGCTGGAGCTGCAGCTGTAAATTTCTATCCCCAAAAAAACATAATACCTTATCCTGGTCAAAAATCTAACCTCCATTCCTTGCATAAACTGAGATGGATAAGTTATTATGTGTAGAATCTTTGTCAATTAAAACCTATACAAGTATGGTTAACTAGTTTAATAATATGTGGTAAAAAAACTGAAGAAGCTATGTGCCCTGGCATAATTCTTTGCAATTGTATACCCATGTGACACACAAAAAAAAAAAACTAAGATTAGAACAAGGTTGCATCCCTTCCCATCCCAGTATGATATACCAAATTTGTTGTTCTAATCCTTGAAGAGGTTTTTTTTTTCCTGCTTGAATCGTGAATGATTCAAAATGCTTGTGCATCATTGAAAAACAATGAAAATGGGTACCATTTTTTAGCCTAATGTAATTGTCTAATTGTTTGATTGATCACTGTAATCAGTCATTAATCTCTTTGAGAAATATAAATATAATTTATACATTAAAGCATCTTTAGACTTTCAGAATTACTAATATTTCCCACTAAGTCAAACAAGCATTGGCAAAGCCAATAGGTTTAACCTATGCATGATCTATTGGCTTTGTCATTTTAAAAAAAATGTTACACAGCAGCACAAGCTGTTGTGCAATGTGCCCAAAAGTAAAAATAAAAACACTAACAGGCAATGCTGGCCACATCATAGACCTTTTATTTTTTTATTTTTTATTTTTTACTTTAATCCATGTTAGACTTTTCATCCTTGGCGTGGTCTCCCTTAACTTTTTGCCTCTTTTCCCCAGGTTGTTGATGTGTGCTGGACTCTGATTTTGCTGTTTGTGTTACTCTGGGCACTTTACCACTGCTAAGCAGTGCTAAAGTGCAAGTGCTCCTTTACAAAATGTATATGTAATTGGCTTATCCATGATTGGCATATTTGATTTATTAGTAAGTCCCTAATACAGTGCAGTAAAGGTGCCCAGGGCCTGTAAATCAAATGCTACTCGTGGGCCTGCAGCACTGGTTGTGCCACCCACATAAGTAGCTCTGTAATCATGTCTCAGACCTGCCACTGCAGTGTCTGTGCGTGCAGTTTTAACTGTAAATTCGACTTGGCAAGTGTACCCACTTGCCAGGCCTAAACCTTCCCTTTTCTTACATGTCAGACACCCCTAAGGTAGGCCCTCAGTAGCCCCAATGGTAGGGTGCAGTGTATGGTTAAGGTAGGACATATAGTAATGTGTTTTATATGTCCTGACAGTGAAATATTGCCAAGTTTGTTTATCACTGTTTCAAGGCCTGTCCCTCTCATGGATTAACATGGGGGCTACCTTTAAAACTGATTTAAGTGTAGATTCCCTTTGGGAGCGGATGGACACATGGAGTTTGGAGTCTCTGAGCTCACAATTTAAAAATACATCTTTGAGTAAAGTTGATTTTAAGATTGTGTGTTTGAAAATGCCACTTTTAGAAATGGAGAATTTTCTTGCTTCTACAATTTCTGTGACTCTGCCAGCTTGTAGATTCCCTGTCTGGGTCAGTTTGACAGTTGGGCTGGTTGCACCTCACACTAGACAGTGACACAAAGGGGGCTGGGTGTAGTCTACATTTCCTGATGAGCAATCTGTGCTAAGAGGGAGGAGAGGAGTGGTCACTCACACCTGAAAGGGCTGTTCCTGCCCTTACTCAGTGCAGTCTCCAAACCCCCGGTGAGTGTCTGGGGCCTGGCCTGGGCAAGGCAGGATTTCACATTCAAAAGAGACTTTACTTTGAAGTAGGCCTACTTCAAAGTGGAAAATGGGTTTAAGAAGGGCACCCAAAACCACAGACTTTAGAACACGTCTGGAAACAAAGAGGAACCTCTGCCTGGAGAAGAGCTGATGAGCTGCGGAAGAAGAGCTGCCCTGCCTGTGACTGTGCTTTGTGGAGCTATCCTGAAGTTGCTGCTTCTGCCAGAGAAGAGGGCAAAGACTGGACATTGTGTGTCTTCCATCTTGTGAAAATCTCAAAGGGCTTGATTTAGAGCTTGCATCCTGTTGTTTGAAGCCTCAGGGAAAGCAAAGACCACGGGTGCCCTGAAAGGAGAAGCTGGCAGCCTAAGAGGAAAAATCCATGCACAGAGCGCCGTGCGGGTAAAAGATCGATGCAACTCCAATCTGTGGCTGGGAAATCAACGCGCCTCCGACTTCGCGGCTGAAAATCGATGCTCGCTTGTAATGCGACCGAAGAATCGATGCACGGAGCTGGATAAATGTTGCGCAGCATCGCTGACGGAGGCTGGGGAGATCGCAAACCGCACTGCGTGGTTTTCGGATCATTGTGTAGCTGGATTTCCGACCCAAGTACAGCTGGGCTTATAAAAGCAACGCAAGGCCTGCCTGGACCCGAGAGCGCTGACCGGATCGACGCATCACTGTCCTGCGGAGAGAAGAAACGACACGCCCGATCCGACAAAAGAAGAAACAACGCAAGGTCTTGCGCGTGCATAAAATCAATGCATCGCAAGCCCTTTTTTGACGCACACTCACTATTGCGGGGTTATTTTTGACGCACCCAAGGTACATTTTCACAATAACAGTGTTAGTGTGTGTTTAAAACTACATGAAGACTCTTTTTGATTTTTAATTGATCACTTGTGTATTGTGGATTTTTGTCGTTTTGGTCTTGTTTTATTTAGATAAATGGTCTCTATTTTTCTAAACCTGTATTGTGTCATTTTGTAGTGTTTTCATTAAGTTACTGTGTGTGTTGGTACAAATACTTTACACCTAGCACTCTGAAGTTAAGCCTACTGCTCGTGCCAAGCTACCAAGAGGGTAAGCAGGGATTAACTGAGGGTTATTCTCTTTTACCCTGACTAGAGTGGGGCGTCCTTGCTTGGAAAGGGGAAAACCTGACTGCCAACCAAAGACCCCATTTCTAACATTAATGATTAGCGGATGGGATTGGACTTGTATTTGTACTTGACATACAGTAATTAAGTGTACACTACTGTTTTGAGTTCAGACCACTATGTGACCACATATTACTTGTCTTGTGATTTTTTGCTTTTCTTTTTGGGACTTCTTTTTGTTCTATTTCTCGCTGATCCCTTGATTTACTTTTTTTTAAACTTCATTGGGAACTTGTTTTTCTGCCTTTGGAATTTTGCACTTGTTTTTGAATCTTCATCATGTCTCAATCTGGAGATGCATCAGCTGGAGTTGCCTTTGACATAGAGAAAGTGGAGAGCTACACAGTAGCTCAGTTGAAGCAATTCTGCAAGGATTTGGGCTGTCCCATTAAGAGCTCATCCAAGAAGGAGGAGCTGCAAAAGGTGCTGGGGGCCTTGGTGACAGCCAAACAAGCTGAGGGGCACACAGAGGTTGAGCAGGAAGGGGTGGAAGAAGTGCAGTTCACTCACAATGATTTACTGGGTGGGCCTGATTGGACTAGGGAGAGTCTGAAGGCAGGTAGCAGTGTGTCTTCCAAGGGTCTGACCCATGAAGAGTTACAGGACAGTTACGGTATGCCCAGCCGTGGGTCCTTTGCTCACTGCACCACTGGATTCAAGATGAAGGGTGATACCCAGAAACCGGTCCCAGGATGCTTGTTTCCTGTCCAGGGAGGACCTGGCCTAGCAGTTCGGGCTGGACTGTTCCCATGGGGAACAGGGTCAAGTTTGATTTGCATATGGCTGGGTCCAAACTGGGGTGACGTGGCGAGCAAAATAACGATGGATTAAACCCGGATCTGTGACTGGGGGTGAGGGTTTGAAAAGTTTCAACACTCCGTCCATCATTTTGTTTTGTTTTGTGATGTTGCTTTGTGCGCCCTAAGTGGCAGGGGTATGCCCAGCCGTGGGTCCCTTGCTCGCTGCGCCACTGGATTCAAGCTAGCCTGGCTGATGAAGGGTGATACCCAGAAACCGGTCCCAGGATGCTTGTTTCCTGTCCAGGGAGGACCTGGCCTAGCAGTTTGGGCTGGACTGTTCCCATGGGGAACAGGGTCAAGACTGATTTGCATATGGCTGGGTCCAAACTGGGGTGACGTGGCAAGCAAAATAACGATGGATTAAACCCAGATCTGTGACTTGGGGTGAGGGTTTGAAAAGTTTCAACACTCCGTCCATCATTTTGTTTTGTTTTGTGATGTTGCTTTGTGCGCCCTAAGTGGCATGGGTATGCCCAGCTGTGGGTCCCTTGCTCGCTGCGCCACTGGATTCAAGCTAGCCTGGCTGATGAAGGGTGATACCCAGAAACCGGTCCCAGGATACTTGTTTCCTGTCCAGGGAGGACCTGGCCTAGCAGTTCGGGCTGGACTGTTCCCATGGGGAACAGGGTTAAGACTGATTCGCATATGGCTGGGTCCAAACTGGGGTGATGTGGCGAGCAAAATAACAATGGATTAAACCCAGATCTGTGACTGGGGGTGAGGGTTTGAAAAGTTTCAACACTCCGTCCATCATTTTGTTTTGTTTTGTGATGTTGCTTTGTGCGCCCTAAGTGGCAGGGGTATGCCCAGCCATGGGTCCCTTGCTCGCTGCGCCACTGGATTCAAGCTAGCCTGGCTGATGAAAGGTGATACCCAGAAACCGGTCCCAGGATGCTTGTTTCCTGTCCAGGGAGGACCTGGCCTAGCAGTTCGGGCTGGACTGTTCCCATGGGGAACGGGGTCAAGACTGATTCGCATATGGCTGGGTCCAAACTGGGGTGACGTGGCGAGCAAAATAACGATGGATTAAACCCAGATCTGTGACTGGGGGTGAGGGTTTGAAAAGTTTCAACACTCCGTCCATCATTTTGTTTTGTTTTGTGATGTTGCTTTGTGCGCCCTAAGTGACAGGGGTATGCCCAGCCGTGGGTCCCTTGCTCGCTGCGATACTGGATTCAAGCTAGCCTGGTTGATGAAGGGTGATACCCAGAAACCAGTCCCAGGATGCTTGTTTCCTGTCCAGGGAGGACCTGGCCTAGCAGTTCGGGCTGGACTGTTCCCATGGGGAACAGGGTCAAGACTGATTTGCATATGGCTGGGTCCAAACTGGGGTGACGTGGCAAGCAAAATAACAATGGATTAAACCCAGATCTGTGACTGGGGGTGAGGGTTTGAAAAGTTTCAACACTCCGTCCATCATTTTGTTTTGTTTTGTGATGTTGCTTTGTGCGCCCTAAGTGGCAGGGGTATGCCCAGCCGTGGGTCCCTTGCTCACTGCGCCACTGGATTCAAGCTAGCCTGGCTGATGAAGGGTGATACCCAGAAACCGGTCCCAGGGTGCTTGTTTCCTGTCCAGGGAGGACCTGGCCTAGCAGTTCGGGCTGGACTGTTCCCATGGGGAACAGGGTCAAGACTGATTTGCATATGGCTGGGTCCAAACTGGGGTGGTGTGGCGAGCAAAATAACAATGGATTAAACCCAGATCTGTGACTGGGGGTGAGGGTTTGAAAAGTTTCAACACTCCGTCCATCATTTTGTTTTGTTTTGTGATGTTGCTTTGAGTTACAGGGCAGACAGGCAGAGAGAGAGTACCAATTGGAGCTGGAAAGGCTCAAGCCTAAGAGGGAGAGGGAAAGGGAGGACAGGAGGTTGGCCATTGAGGAAAGGAAGACATTGCTGGCTCATGAACTTAGCTTAAAGGAGTTAGATCATAGGAGCCAGTCTAGTAGAGATGGTGGCAGCAACGGTACAATGCAGCCTGAAAGAAGGGTACACATCCCAAAAGACCTAGTAAAGGATTATAAGAGGGAGGATGACATATACTTGTGGTTTAAAGGGTACGAGTCTGCTCTCCACATGAATCTGGTCCCTGAAGCTCATTGGGGGGGCGGGTGTGCGGAAGCACTTTGAGGTAGAGGGGAGGGATACACTGACAGCCTTAGGGGATGTTCAGAATCTCACCTACACTATCATGAAGGATGCCCTACTCACAAGGTATGGTCTAACTCCTGAGCAGTACAAGGATAAGTTTAGGTCCTACAAGAAGAAGGAATCCCAAACATGGTTGGAATGTGTTGATTCTTATTGCAGGTCACTGGATGGTTGGGTGAAGGGCAGTAAGGTAACTACGTATGAGGGGCTTTACAATCTGATTGCTTGGGAGCACTTGTACAGTTTATGTTTTCCAGAGCTGTGCCAGCACCTGATTGACAGCAAGCTGACCGATCCCAGGAAGCTTTCACAGGAAGTGGACCGCTGGGAGATCACCGGGGTCAAAAAGAGGTATGGCGGAGACCACGCCAAGGGTGGGCAGGGTCGCTCTCAGAAGAAAGGGGGGGTAACAGTAAACAGGGGGAGTTCTCTAAAGGGCCCCAAACTGATTCCCAGGGTAAGGATTCCCAACCCCCCTGTGAGAAGAAGCCATGGTTCTCCAAAGAGAAGCCAGTGGCAGGTGGTCCCCCACGTAAATGCTATGCATGTGACCAGGTGGGTCATGTGAGGGGGACCCCACATGCCCCAAAAGTACACCGGCACCCACTGGTACACCGCCCCAAGGTTTGGCCAGTGTAGTGCTTGGGGAGGAGTTGGTTCCAGGTGGGTGGGAGACAGCTGAGATGACCCTTGTCTCACTAGGGGACAGTGAGATGGTCCAGAGAACCCTTGTGCTGAAAACCCTAAGAAGTACAGGCAGTGGGTGACCATCAGTGGACAGAGGGTGGAGGCTCTGACAGACACAGGAGCCAGTGTGACCACAGTGAGGAGTCACCTGGTGTCTGAGGAGCAGATGGATCCCCGGGTACTTCACCAAGTAGTTGCAGTGGACAACTCAGAATATCTGCGCAGAGTGGTGCAGGTTCCCTTTGAATGGGGGGGGGGTCTCAGGTTCCTGGAAGGTAGCTGTGAGTCCAACCATGCCTGTTGATTGTTTGCTGGTCAATGACCTGGAGGATTCCCCTTGGAAGGAGGTGGAACACATGTCTCACTTGGAGATTTTTGGGCCTTCCTGGGTGGGTATGCGTATCCACCCGGTCAATGGCAGCCCGTCAGGGTAGTCAAGGGCCCCTGGAGCCCGAAACAGTGGCACAGGGGACTGCCAAGAAGAGGAAGGGCAGGGGGTGCAAGAAACCAGTCCCAGAAGTTCCCACGGTCCGGGAGGAGGTGGAACCTGAGGGTGACGCCCCGGAGCCTACAGGGGAACTGGTGGCTGAACTGTAGGAGGTCCCTGAGCTGTCACAGTGGCAGCAGGAAGGGGGGCCCACCAGGGAAGCATTCTGTGCAGTACAGAAGAACTGCCCCACTCTTGAGGGACTGCGGCAGCAGGCTGCAGCCCAGGCAGCTGGCGAGGAGCCCAGCACTCACCTGATCTATTGGGAGGATGGCCTCCTGTATAGTGAGCCTAAGATTCCTGATCCTGGGTCAGCTCGTATGCTGGTGGTACCCCAGTGCTTCAGAGCCTTCCTACTGGGGTTGGCTCATGATGTACCTTTGGCAGGACATCTGGGGCAGGACAAGGCCTATAAGAGGTTTGTCTCCCACTTGTATTGGCCCCAGATGAGCAAGCATTCTGCTGCACCCTGTAGGTCTTGCCCAACTTGCCAGTCAAGTGGCAAGAGTGGGGGGAAATGTAAGGCTCCCCTCCAACCTTTACCTGTGATTGGTACTCCCTTTGAGGGGGTAGGTATTGACATTGTACGGCCTCTGGACCCCAAGACAGCCTTAGGTAACAGGTTCATCCTGGTCTTGGTGGACCACGCCACCCGGTACCCAGAAGCCAGTCCTCTGAGGTCAGTCACTTCCCTTGTGGTGGGTCGTGCACCTATGTTTTTTTTTACCCGCATGGGGTTCCCCAGGGAAGTGTTATCTGATAGGGGTACCAACTTCATATCTACATGTATAAAGTCTCTGTGGAAAGTGTGTGGGGTGACCTACAAGTTCACCACACCCAAAGTAATGGTCTGGTTGAGAGATTCAACAACACCTTGAAAGGCATGATCATGTGCCTGTCAGAGACCTTGAGGTGGAAGTGGGACGTCCTCTTGCCATGCCTTCTGTTCGCCTACAGGGAGGGGCATCAAAAGGGACTTGGGTCTACTCCCTTTGAGCGGATTTATGGCCACCCTGTGAGGGGACCTTTGAGTCTGGTGAAGGAAGCTTTGGAGAAAACTCCTAGTAAACCCCCCAGGATGCATTTAGCTACTTGCTGGCTTTGACTTCAGGAGTCTCACTCAGGAGAACCTGCAAGAAAGCCAGGAGGATATGAAATGGTTGTATGACCAGAATGCCACTCTGTTCGAGTTTCAACCTGGTTAGAAAGTGTGGGTGATGGCACCAGTGGAGCCTATGCACTCCAGGATAAGTGGACTGGGCCATTTGAGGTGGTGGAGCGCAAGAGCAAAGTCACCTACCTGGTGGACTTGCAGTCTCCAAGGAACTCTTTAAGGGTCATGCATGTCAACCGCCTCAAACCTCACTTTGAGCGGACTGAACTGTCCATGCTCCTTGCGACAGATGATGGGGTGGAGGAGGACTGACCTCCTGTCTGCAGGAGAAAAAGATGGTTCAGTGGAGGGAGTGATCCTCTCCCCCTCCCTGACTTTGGAGCAGCAAGGTGACTACCGCCACATGTTGGGACAGTTTGCCTCACTGTTTTCCCTGATCCCAGGAGTCACACACTTGTGCACACATGATGTGGACACTGGGGACAGTACACCTATTAAACAAAATGTTTACAGGGTGACTGACAGGGTGAGTGCATGCATAAGGATGAAGTATCCAAAATGCTTACCCTAGGGGTTATTGAGCACTCCAGCAGTCCTTGGGCCAGCCCGGTGGTATTGGTCCCAAAGGCTGCTGCACCTGGTGCCACTCCAGAACTCATGTTCTGTGTGGACTACAGGGGACTAAATGCGGTCAACAAGACTGACGCACACCCCATCTCCCGAGCTGATGAGCTCATTGACCGGTTAAGAGCTTCCAAGTACCTCTGTACGTTTGACTTAACATCTAGGTACTGGCAGATTGCCTTAACTGAGGGGGCAAGGAGAGGTCAACATTCTCTACCCCAGATGGACACTTTCAATTTAAAGTCATGGCATTTGGGATGAAGAATGCCCCTGCCACCTTTCAGAGGTTGGTCAACCAGGTGTTGGCTGGGCGGAATGAGTTCAGTGCCGCCTACCTGGATGGCATTGCTGTGTTTAGTTCCACATGGGAGGAACTCCTGCAACACCTCTATAGAGACTTCTCTACGCCAGCACCTGGAGCCTCTGGAGAGACTCCTACTCTGCCCTGTGGTGCCCATCCAGTTCCTGGGTCCCTGAAAGGAGAAGCTGACAGCCTAAGAGGAGGAAATCCACACTCTGATCTGCGGCTGGGAAATTGATGCGCCGCCGACTTCGCGGCTGAAAATCAATGCTCGCCTATAACACAACCGAAGAATCAATGCACGGAGCTGGAGAAACGACGTGCAGCATCACTGACGGAGGTTGGGGAGATCGCAACCCGCACTGCGTGGTTTTCGCATCATCGTGCGCCTGGATTTCCGATGCAAGTACCGCTGGGTGTGTAAAAACAACGCAAGGCCTGCTAGGACCCGAGAGCGCTGAATGGATCGACGTATCGCTCTCCTGCGGAAAGAAGAAATGATGCGCCCGACCCGACGAAAGGAGAAACAACGCAAGGTCTCGCTCGTGAGTGAAATCGACGCATCGCAAGCCCTTTTTTGACGCACACTCGCCTGTGCGGAGTTATTTATGACGCACCCAAGGTTGTTAGTGTGTGTTTAAAACTACATGAAGACTCTTTTTGTTTTTTAATTGATAACCTGAATTGTGTACTGTGGATTTTTGTTGTTTTGGTCTTGTTTTGTTTAGATAAGTATTCCATATTTTTCTAAAACTGGGTTGTTTCATTTTGTAGTGGTTTCATTAAGCTACTGTGTGTGTTGGTACAAATACTTTACACCTAGCACTCTGAAGTTAAGCCTACTGCTCGTGCCAAGCTACCAAGGGGGTAAGCAGCGATTAGCTGAGGGTGATTCTCTTTTACCCTAACTAGAGTGAGGGTCCTTGCTTGGACAGGGGGTAACCTGACTGCCAACCAAAGACCTCATTTCTAACAGTATGTAAAGATAAAGACACTATAATCCTTCTATAAATCCTTCACAGGCATGCAAGTATAAAACCAAACCAGGGCCGACCTACAAACCAGGAAATACACACATAAATACACACAAGAACTCCACACACACACACCTTTGAAGGACATGCACACAACCACAGCATTGGGTTTACAAGATTTAAAAATGTAAAGACTAACAATTTTGGTAGGAGGGTGCAACAGGCAGTCACACGTGCAACTGATAACACAGATTCCTGTGGGGATAGATAGGTGGGGAAAATAGTCAGCTAATCAGAGGGACCAGCTACAAGCAGCCCATGTACGATCACAGACAAGAGCGAGAGAAAGAGAGAGAGAGAGAGAGAGAGAGAGCGAGAGAGAGCTACTGATGCTGAGAAAGCACGTGGGTGGATGGATGCATGAGTGCATGGATGGACTGATGTAAGTGTTGATGACTCTTTGAGGTTTAGGTGGAGAAATGTATATTTGAATTCATTTTGTATGGCTGCATAGCTGAATGGATAAGTTTGTGTGTGTGTGGATGGGTTGATGGTTGGAGGAATTCATTATTTTTGTGAATGGATGGATGGCTGTGTGGATGGATGGATGCATAGGTGGATGGATAATTAGATGAATGGATGGATGGATGGGTAGATGGATGGATGGATGAATGAATGGACGGATTTGTAAGGTCTAGGCTGAAGGCTGGTTGTATGAAGGATAATGAACATAGTACATATAGGTAGTTATAAAGACACAGATGAAGATAAATAGCTCAGTGAGTTAAGCAACTTGCTCACCTCACTGTATTGCTAACCTTCCCTCCATCTTTCCTAGATTTCTAAAATGAAAAATATTGCAATGGTAACAGTAATCTTTGCTACTTGCAGTGCTCCAAAAAGGCACTTTTGGTAGTTGAAGGTGGTACATAAAAGTAGGTTCCCACAGAAATAGAGGTGTGGTTGTCTAGTGAGAGGAAGGCTGAGTGATGGTGCTCTCGGATGCAGATGGGTCCACTAACTCCAGTGTGGCCTAGGCAGATGTCTGCACAGTCCACTTCTTGAGCAATTCTTTTTCTGCATTTTTTCTGTGCCTGGGTGTGACAAGCAATTGTCTCCTTTTAGGGTCACAAACATACATGAAGGAGCTGGGATGATGTGCGTAATGGAACAGAGAACCTGACACCAAGACATTGGGCGAGGGAGAGGCTGACAAGGTGTGATGGAAGTGGAATGTGACAACAGGTTGCAGAAAAAGGAGGAGTTTCATATTGCACGGATTTCAAACAGAGAGATTTCAAATCATTTGAATATGTTAAAAATAAATACACTGATTGTCGTTTGCACACAGCAAGGCCACTGCTCACACAACTGCATGACTGAGAGGACAGGTAGGGATGGTAATGGGGGTGGGGGATGCATGTCATGTGGAGAAAAATGGGATGGGGCTGTGTAGGTCAAAGGAGAAGAAATTGACTCAAAGCGGGTGGGTTATGGTGAAATAAAAATGAACCATGCAGAGAAAATAAAGAAATAAAGGAAAATTGGAGTCTGTTACAGAGGAGGGAAGCAATGAAGGTTAAAGCGGTGAGGGGTCAGGAAGGTGGGATCTGTAGAGGGGACAAGCAGCTACTGGAGGGAGGTTGGAGGGAGGATATTGCAAACAGCAACAAATATATAGACAGGGGTGAGAGGGGTGGATAGAGGGCCTTCAAAACTATGCACTCTGATGGAGTGGTAGTCTACAAAATAAAAAAGGTACCTCTCCAGGCATGCAGGCATAGACTGGAAGCTGTACTTGGTCCAGGCTCCACAGCAGGCAAACACACAAAGTGCCAGGAGAAAGCCAGAGGCAGTGAAGAGGCGCCATCTAATAAGAAGCAAAGAAACAAGAGTGTTGTGGGAGCCAACCAATGGCAAGTAAAGGTAGCTAATAGGAGGGCTCAAAACCCCTTGAAAGATTTTCTTTTCATTACAGCAAGTACAGATCAGATGAAAACTAATAAAAATCATTTAACATTGTTGAGTAAATAACTTTTAAAAATCTGCACCTTTTCAGTCGTACACCAGGCTACATGTACTCCTTGAACACTATCTATTACAGGTTTTTTCTTGACTAGATTCTGGAATATATAGATACTTCATGATTTCGGTGAATTTTTCAAATAGGAAGAAGAGGACTAAGGTGGTCATTAAGACAATGGCAGTCATTGTTAAAGTAGCAGTAACACTGCCAACAGGCTGGCGGTAATTACCGCCAAATGATGACCATGGCGGTGATAGCAACCATAGACAGCCAATGTACCACACCAACCGCCAGGGTGTAGACACCACTGACCATGGCTGAAGCCATCAACAGCCAGGTGGAAACAAGGTACTGCCCACCATATTATGACATAGCAAACTGCCAGGATTTCCGGGGCGGTAGCAATGCCATCAAAAGCCTGGCAGAAACATAACACAGAAGACTCACCATCAGAGACACAGAGAAGATCAACACCACCATGGAACCGGAACTTCAAGTCTTCCCGATGCTCATCTACGCCATGCTCCACCTGGAAAACCAATGCCAAAGAAGACGACAACGGTCAGTACAGCCGCCTAGCACACAAGGAAGGGAGGGAGGAAAAGGAGAATGACACACACACACACACAACACACACCATACACACACACCATACACAACCACCATACACACAACCAGGTGCAGAGTAAAACCAGTCTCACAGGGCACACATCATAATAATTCAAGGACAACATTTAGGTAGAATTAATAGTGTAATTTGATGCCAACAGCCACCACATTGTCCATGTGACAAGAGATATTTTAGTCACTGTTCAGAAAGAGCTAATGGCAAGTCCAAAGTGTAAACGGCCCACATGGCCAGAGTCCAAGGCCCAACTTCTTCCCTGATGAAATACGCACTACACTGTTCAGGGGCACCATGTTGGGAATGGCCAGGCACCTCAGGGGGAGGGGGAGTTGGAGGCACCTCAGGTGAAGTAGGGAACTTGCCCACTGGTTCTGGAGCGGGCTCCATGCCCATTTCTCTGCTGGAGAGTGCAAGGTCACAGTCTCTGAGGTGGGGAACTTGCCCACTGGTTCTGGGGGGGGTTTGATGCCCATTTCTCTGTGCTGGGGAGTGCAAGGTCACAGTCTCTGAGGTGGGGAACTTGCCCACTTGCTCTGGAGGGGACTCCATGCCCATTTCTCTGTGCTGGGAGTGCAAGGTCACAGTCTCTGAGGTGCAGAACTTGCCCACTGGTTCTGGAGGGGGCTCCTTGTACAACAGTCCCTGAAGGGTGGCCTACATGCCCCCTGCTGGAGGTGAGGGCTGCTGTGTCTCAGCTGGAGGAGAGGGCTGCTGTGTCCCAGCTGGAGGTGAGGGCTGCTGTGTCCCAGCTGGAGGTGAGGGCTCCTTGCCCACTGCTGTTGGATGGGAAACCCTGCCAGCCTCTGCTGGAGGTGAGGGCTCCTTGCCCACTGCTGTTGGAGGGGAAACCATGCCAGCCTCTGCTGGAGATGAAGGCTCCTTGCCCACTGCTGTTGGAGGGGAAACCCTGCCAGCCTTTGCTTGAGATGAGGGTTCCTTGCCCACTGCTTTTGGAGGGGGCCTCTTGCCTCTCTTAGTTGGTAGAGTGGGAACCTTCCCTTTCTTGGGTGGTGGAGTGGGATCATTCCCTCTCTTGGGTGGTGGAGTGGGATCCTTACCTCCTTTGGGTGGTGGAGTGGGATCCTTCCCTTTCTTGCCTCCACAACAAGGAGGTGTCTCCACTGTTCCCGTGGACTGTTTAGCTGAGGTGCTGGGCTGGGTCGTTGTGACCCTGCTCTTACGGACAGGACAGGGGTAGAAGGGGAGGGAAGAGGTCAAGTTGGGCAAGGAAAAGCTTCTTAGGGGCGGTGGGGCGGGATGAGGGAGGAGGGATGAGAGTGGAGGTTGAGGGAGTTGTTGGAGGTGTATGTCTGCTGGACTTGGGTGCCTGTGCATGGGCAGTGTGCTGATGTGAGGTGGATGGCTGTTGGGTGTCTGAGTGCATGCATTTGTGTCTCTTGGGGGGGGCAGACAGGGTGGGAGAGGACACAGGTGACATGTGAATGGTTGTTGTGGAGGTGTCTGCAAGTGAGATGTGTGTGCTGCTTGGTGTGAGGATGGTGGTGGTGGCTGTTGATGCAGTGCATGCAGGTGTGAGTGCGGATGTGACGGTGAGGGAGGAGGAGAAGGGGGAGACAGTGGAGGCAGTGGATGTTGTTGTATATGCAACTGTCTGTTGTCTGTGTGAGTGCTTGTGGCCTGAAGTGTGCTGCCTGTGTTTGTCTGTGCCACTCTTGTGTGATGTTTTGTGTGCATGCTTGTCTGTATGTGTGCATGGGATGGGTTGAGGTTGAGGAGATTGGGACTGGAAAGTGATAGTTGGAGGGGGGATGGTAGGAACAGGGACAATGGCTACCATCAGAGAGGATGCCAGAGCCTGGAATGATCTCTGCTGGGCCGCCAATCCACTGTGATTGCCCTCCAGGAATGTATTGCATTGCCCCTGGATGGCATTCACAATGGTTGTCTACCCTACAGAGATGGATCTCAGGAGGTCAATAGTCTTCTCACTTAGGTCAGCAGGGCTGACTGGGGCAGGGTCTGAGGTACCTGGGGTGAAGGAGATGCCCACCCTCCTAGGTTAGTGGATACAGGCAACTTGGTGAGAGGCTACTGGGAGGGTGGTGCTGGTATGAGGGAGGCAGCTATACCTGTAGCTGGGGTGGTCTCAGATGTGTCCGCCACTACCAGGGAGCTCCCATTTGAGGAGGAATCAGAGTTAGTGTTGTCACCTCCTGTCTCTTCAGTGGTGCTCCCCTCATCCTCTGTCCCACCGGTTCCCTCGGGGTCGGTGGACTCTGCCTCCTGGGTCCTGTGGGATGCAGCTTCCTCAGTCACCAGTGCCTCTGCTCCTCTGCCAGGTGATGCTAATACACACATGGACAGGATGACAGAAGGAAAAAGGGGGAGGGAGAGAGAGAGGAAGCACTGGGTCAGTTACAGCACCAACACCACAGATGGCATTCACATTACAGTCACACATAGGGATCAGGATTGAGCACCATGCATCGCACTGACATTGCATTGGCTAGGTACCACTGCAAGATGTGAGCCAACTGCACCCCTTATGGTAGTCACTAAGCCCTGTCTGACATGGAATGTAACCTAGCTAGGTTACCAGATTTTGCAATGCAACCATTACCCTTGTGCTGGATCACACAGCAATATCTGACCTGGCATTAACGGGCATCCACTAACTGACACCCACCACCAGGATCCCATGCCACCTACCAATTATAGTTGTAACGCCCACTGTACTCACCCCCTTGTGGCTGCTATGATGCCCTCAAGAGCCCATTCAGCTTTGGGTAGGCCACCATCAGTATGTGGGCCATCAGGGGGGTAAGGTTCCGACAGGCACCCCGACCTTGTTGGGAGGCCATCCCCAGCTGGGCCCAGTGTCTCAGGTCCTCCCACCTTTTCCTACAGTTGGCGCTCTGCCTGCTGTAGACCCCAGGGTCTGCATGTCCTTGGCCATGGCATGCCACAATCCCTTCTTCTGATGGGCACAGACCTGCAACGGAAACAGACAGGAGGACACCATTACACATACAATCCTGCCTGTCACACATATGGCCCACAAATCCTATTTCCATTTCCATTGGCACACGTATCACCCAGCTCCAACCATGCACACTACCACCAGACATACCACCTCCCCAACTGACACAATGCTTGCACACACATGTCCATGCAACCTTGTCACATGCATCGTGCCCAAGGTGTGGTCTGGAGGCCCATACAGCTGTCCATACTAGGGTAGGACCCCATTGACCAAGCGCTCCAAATCTTCCAAAGTGAAGGCAGGGGCCCTTTCCCCAGACACAAGGGCTATGGCAGGATCCAGACACAGGTCTCAGCAGCACACACAGGGTAGGTGTTGTCCTGTGAAAAGTCAGGAATCAAGTGAGGATTTAGATGGCGGTCACGTCCGCGGCGGTGTACACCATCACCGCCGCTGCTGATCCCCATTAGCCACTGCATTCCTTTGAGCCCCATATTAGCCAATGAGGATTTGCATGGCGGTGCAAGACCGACTTCCGCCATGATGCCAAACATCGGTGGAGTTACCTCACTTCTACCTGTCCCTAGATACAGGACAGGCGGTCGCCATTTCATGGTGGTGGATTACATTTAGATAATTAATAACTGCGTAATTGCTACAATTTGCACATACATTGACATTCCCATTGTCCCATTACATCAGTGCTCAATGTGCACTGAGGAGATGGTTCCATTGTTGAAATTGTGACACCCTAGTCATTCTTGTGTCCCTTAGATACTGTCAACATCAGGGCAGTGCGCGCTCTACGGCTGACCAAAATGCAAAAAAACAGCCTGTATGCATTGTGTTTATATGCAGTATGTTAACCTTTTGCATTGTAGACTTTAACCTTGAAAAACACTATTAATGATGTTTGCAATAACTGTTCTTTTGCAAGGTATTGCTGCAGACTTACTGAGTGTGTTAGGGTGTGGTCCCTTTCTAGGGCCTTCCAGAAGCTTTCCTCGCAGCATGACTGGGTGTGGTTGTGGGCTGGGCCAGACTCTACATAAGGGAGCTTACCCAGCTCCACATGCTCACTATTCAGAGGTCCCGGTGCAGAGCAGCAGCATTTTCCTGAGCTCCTGTTCCGGAGGCCTACCTTGGCGTTCCAGGCCTGCCCCACATTCTTTTGGTGATCCTTGAGCAGGGTGGTAAGACGGAGGTCGGCTGGGCCCACGACCCTGTTCTAAGAGACTCTTGAGTTTTGGGGCCTACTCGTAAAACTTTCAGAGTACATGAATCATTGCTCTAATTCAGATCTTGGTGTTCGGATCGGCAAAGGCTTGTGCGATTCATTCCAGCATTTAAACCTTGATGTTTAGATCGCTTACAGAGTTCGCGATCATTTCATGGCATTTGCATATTCTTGTTGAGATCGGCAGTGTGCGTGATTCATTCCCACATTTAAACCTTGATGTTCAGATCGCTTACAGAGTGCACGATCATTTCATGGCATTTGCATACTCTTGTTGTGATCAGCAGTGTGCGCGATTCATTCCCACATTTAAACCTTGATGCTCAGATCGCTTACAGAGTGCGTGATAATTTCATGGCATTTGCATATACTTGTTGGAATCGGCAGTGTGCGCGATTCATTTCCTGCATTTAAACCTTGATGTTCAGATCGCTTACAGAGTGCGTGATCATTTCATGGCATTTGCATATACTTGTTGGAATCGGCAGTGCGCGCGATTCATTTCCCGCTTTTCAATCTAGATGTTCAGATCGCTTACAGTGTGCGCGATCATTTCATGGCATTTGCATGTACTTGTTGGAATCGGCAGTGTGCGCAATTCATTTCCCGCATTTAAACCTTGATGTTCAGATCTCTTACGGTGTGTGTGATCATTTCATGGCAATTAAAACTTTGATGTGTAGTGTTTCCTGAAGTGCACACGATTATCCAGGGCCTTTGAATTTTCTGCAAAGGAGTTAAATTCAAGATGTTACATTCTATGTGCATGTTAAGTCCTTAGTACAATTCCTATTGTTTTCCAGGGAATGTTCAGATTACCTTTTGTCCTTCTGTAAAGAGGCAATGTTTGTTCTGAAACATAATTCTAGAAGGTTCTTATATTCCTAGACAGTATGTGACATTTCATAAAAAGTTCATATGAAACATTGTATTAACCATTCTTGATTCCCTCCCAGGTACCCAGACATCTTGAGGTCTAGTTATAGTCCTATCTAAAGTTATCCATTATTACAGTATGACAATGCTTAGAATCATAGTCTAGTGAAAATCAATGTGATAGTATCTTTATATTGTGTTGTTTAACCATTTGCTTCCTACAGGTCTCCTTCCCAGCTGTTGCCATCCTAATCCCCTTTTCCCCCGCTTGGACTCTCTCAGGCTCTGTGATATTTCTATCAGAGTTTTGGAGCTGACTAGTGGTGGACATGTTGGGAGCATACGCATGCCAGAGGAACTGGTCTCCCTGACAGAATAGTGAGCCCACAAATTAATTATCTTCCTGGTTTGTGTGTGTTCTTTGCAAGGCCACATTGGACGAGCTAGTCAAGGTTATCATGCAGCTCCAAGCAGAGGTAGTGTCATCAAAGGATATAGCAGCCAGCCTAGCTAAGAGAGTGAGTCAGTTGCAGGAAAGGGTAGAAAAGAAGGAACAAAGGGGGTCATTCTGACCCCGGCGGTCTAAGACCGCCGGGGCCAGGGTCGGCGGGAGCACCGCCGACAGGCCGGCGGTGCCCCGCAGGGCATTCTGACCGCGGCGCTTCGGCCGCGGTCAGAAGAGGCAAACCGGCGGTCTCCCGCTGGTTTACCGCTGCCCTTTGAATCCCCCATGGCGGCGCAGCTTGCTGCGCCGCCATGGGGGATTCTGACACCCCCTACCGCCATCCTGTTCCTGGCGGTTCGCCCGCCAGGAACAGGATGGCGATAGGGGGTGCCGCGGGGCCCCTGGGGGCCCCTGCCGTGCCCATGGCAATGGCATGGGCACGGCAGGGGCCCCCGTAAGAGGGCCCCGCAAAGTATTTCAGTGATACGCGACAGGTGCAAACTGCACCCGTCGCACCCCTGCAACTCCGCCGGCTCAATTCTGAGCCGGCGTCCTCGTTGCAGGGTCATTTCCTCTGGGCCGGCGGGCGCTCTTTTGGAGAGTGCCCGCCGGCCCAGAGGAAATGTCTAAATGGCCGCCGCGGTCTTTTGACCGCGGTGCGGTCATTCAGCGGCGGTAGCTAACATTAGAATCAGGCCCAAAGTCCTTTGGGTGTGTCTTGGCCTGGTCCTTCTTCTCAAGCTTCTGGAGGTAATCCTCCTACGAACATTTCCCTCAGCGTTCCTTCAGCCATTCCCCTAGCTCCTCCAGAACGTTTCTCAGGCAATCCCCTGAAAGCACAATCTTTTCTGGTTCAAGTGGAATTACATTTTACCTGCTGACCACACACTTTCCCTGATGCCAAATCCAGGGTAGCCTTCTTGTTATCATACCTGACTGGGGACGCAGCCATCTGGGCAATTCCTCTTGTGCGTAAAGACAGTCCCCTGCTTTACAATTGGAGAAATTTTGTTCGTGAGTTTGAACGAGTGTTTGATCGTAGAACTGTGACATTGTCGGCAGATCGTGAACTATTAGACTTGCGACAAGGTAACCAGGATCTAGGGGGTCATTACAACCTCGGCGGTCTTTTAAGAAGACCGCAGAGGGACCGCCGTGCGGAAGACCGCCAGTAGTGGCGGTTTGCCGCTCGGCATATTATGACCGTTGGCTGCCCTCCGTCGTTTTTCCGACGGAGAACCACCAACAGCCCTTGCGGGCGGCGGGGAAGTGGAGGTTGCTCCACCTCCACCGCCACGCCAACAGAACACCGCCGAGCTAATCACGTCCTGTGATTCTGCGCGGCGGTGTTCTGTTGGCGGTGTGGTGTTGGCGGAGCTGCCCCCATGGCTCCGGTCCCCACCCGGAGGATCGACGGAACAGGTAAGTCAATCGTCCGTTAGGGGAGGGGAGTGGGGGGGGTTGTGTTTTGTGTGGGTGCATGGGGGTGTGTGTCTGTGTATGTAGGGGGTGTGTGTGAGTGCGTGTATGCTTGCGGGGGTGTTGCGTGTTTGGGAAATGTGTGCATGTCTGTCTGTATGGATGTGTGCGTGAATGTGTGAATGTGGGTGTACGTGTCTGAGTGTGTGTGTGGATGTTGGCATGTATGTCGGTGTGCGTGTATGTGTGTTGGTGGTGCCTGCATGCGTGTCGGGTGTGTGTCAGTAATGTTATGTTGGGTGTCGGGGTGGGGAGGGGGGCCCTGCCACCTTTGGGGTGGCAGGGTGGGGGGTGTAGGGGAGGGAGTCGGGGTGGGGGTGGGAGGTGGGGGAGACCCCTATCAGTGCCAGGGAAGGAATTCCCTGGCACTGATAGTGCTTACCCCCATGGATTTCATGGCGGTTCCTACCGCTGGAAATCCACGGCGGTAAGCAAGGTCACAATACCGGTGGCGGTATTGTCACGGTCGCCGGGCTGGAGACCCAGGTCTCCAAGCCAGCGGTCGTCACCGCCCTGGCGGGCAGAACGGGGAAGCGGCGGATGACCATGGCGGTAACCGCCATGGTCATAATACTAAAATAAAGACCACCAGCCTGTTGGCGGTCTTACCGCCGCTTTAACACCGTCCACCAGGGTTGTAATGAACCCCCTAGTGTCTTACTTAGCTAACTTAGCTATAATCGGCTGGTAGCCAAGATATCCTGGCCTGAAGAAAAGCAAGCGCCCTTGTTTTACAAAGGACTCAAGGATGAGTTAAAGGACATCCTTGCTCAAATAGACCCACAGCCTACAGATTGTCAAGATCTAATAAACCTCGTTTTGAGACTGGATCATCGTTTAGCAGAACCAAGGGGAACTATTGGGGATCCCATGCACCGAGAAA
Source organism: Pleurodeles waltl (assembly GCF_031143425.1). NCBI lineage: Eukaryota > Metazoa > Chordata > Amphibia > Caudata > Salamandridae > Pleurodeles > Pleurodeles waltl. Next base: position 752,729,327 of record NC_090440.1, on the reverse strand, counting down.
AAGACTCCCGAAATAATACAAGCAGTAGATGGAAAATTCTTGCCTGGAGGCCCAGTAACTCTTCAGACTGTCCTCTTGTCGGTGATCTGTGAGGGGGGAAATCAAAGAACCAAACATGAAGAGAAACTCATCTTTGACGTGATCCATGCTCCTCAGTATGGAATTGTCCTTGGCTTACCCTGGTTAACTCATCACAATCCTCAGATTAACTGGGCAGAATGGAAAGTCGTTTTCTCTTCAGCCCTATGTAATAAAAAATGCTTCCAGACGTCTCAAGTAACCAAAAATTGCAACTCTTACATAGCCACTGCAGCAGAGAAAGAAGTAAAGTTGCCCAGACAGTATTCATCCAATGAAGATGTATTCGATGAAAAAGAAGCAGAAACCTTGCCTCCTCATAGACCTTATGACTGCCAAATTGATCTAACACCAGGTGCAATACTCCCCAGCTGTCGTTTATACGCCTTGTCAGAACATGAAAATCAACATTTACGAAAGTATCTAGATCAATTCTTAGAGAATGGTTTCATCCGCCCTTCCAAGTCTCCTGCAGCCTCTCCTTTGTTTTTTGTCCCTAAGGCGAATGGGGACCTTCAAACTTGTATTGACCATAGGGGCTTGAACAAGGTCACAATCAAGAACAAATACCCCTTGCCCCTGATTCCTGTCTTGCTGGAACAAGTAAAAAAAGCAAAAATCTACACTAAGCTCGATCTACGAGGTGCTTACTATTTAGTCAGAATGAGAGAAGGCGACAAATGGAAAACTGCGTTCAAGACAAGATATGGGGGGTCATTATGACCTTGGCGGGTGGCAACAGCCGCTGACCAAGATCTGACCGCCATGCGGCCGCCAATGCCGACGCACCCCCGCCACGGCCATTTGGTGATCCCCGCTGGTCCGGCGGGTGGAAACCTGGTTTCCGCACGCCGGCCCAGCGGGGATCACGCCCGCAACATAGGAGCCAGCTCCAAATGGAGCAGGCGGTGTTGCGGCCGTGCAACGGGTGCAGTTGCACCTGTCGCGCTTTTCACTGTCTGCATAGCAGACAGTGAAAAGCAGCATGGGGCCCTGTCAGGGGGCCCCTGCACTGCCCATGCCAGTGACATGGGCAGTGCAGGGGCCCCCAGGGGCCCCATGACTTCCCGTTCCACCAGCCTTTTCCTGGTGGTGCAAACCGCCAGAAAAAAGGCTGGCGGTCGGGGACTCGTAACCCCTTGGGCAGTAAGTGCTGCAAGCAGCGCTGCCCAGGCGGATTGACACTGCCGGGGCAAAAGTGTCGGAATACCACCAGCCCCGGCGGTGCGACCGCGGGGCTTCCGCCGCGGTCGTAATACGCCTGGAAGCCCCGCTAGCCTGTTGGCGGTGCTTCTGTCGTTTTAGCCCTGGCGGTCCCGTACCGCCAGGGTCAAAATGACCCCCATGGTCTCTTTGAATACACCGTCATGCCTTTTGGCCTGTGCAGTGCTCAAGCAGCATTTACATTTTTCCTGAATGATGTTCTTAGAGCGTATCTCAACATATTTGCAATAGTCTATATCAATGACATTTTGATCTACTCTGACAATGAAACCGAACATGTGCAACATGTCAAGAAAATTCTCACAGCTCTCCAAAAGCATCATTTATATTGCAAACTAACCAAGTGTGAGCTTCATGTTACCACAGTTGAGTTTTTAGGGGTTATCCTTACCCCTCAAGGTATGGTCATGGCAGAAAAGAAAGTACAAGCTGTATCTGATTGGCTCACTCCAAAGACTGTTCGAGATGTACAATGTTTCCTGGGGTTTGCAAACTTTTATCGCAGGTTTATAAACCATTTCTCTTAAACAGTGGCCCCAATCACCAAGTTATTGAGAAAGAAAGAAAAATGTGTATGGTCTCCAGAAGCTGACAAAGCCTTTTCAACTTTGAAAGAAGCCTTTTCCACTGCCCGAGTCTTGACTCACCCTGATGTGGATCGTCCATTCATAGTGGAAGCCGATGCCTCAGATGTGGCAATTGGAGCAGTCTTGTCACAACAAAGTAAAGACACTGGCCAACTTCATCCTGTAGCCTACATGTCTCGAAAGCTGAACGAAGCCGAACAGAACTATGTCATTGCTGAAAAAGAGCTTCTGGTGATCCGTGACGCCTTTAAAGAATGGAGACATCATTTGTTGGGTGCCAAGTACACTGTCACAGTATTTACTGATCATCGCAATCTCCAGTTCATGAGTTCAGCCAGACTTTTGACTCCTCGGCAATTACGCTGGATGTTGTTTTTTGCCGAATTTGACTTTTGTGGTAACTTTTCGTCCTGGTAAAGACAATCGCAAAGCAGACAACTTGTCCAACCAAGAGTCTACCACTTTGCCTACAGTCCAATCTTCCAGAGCTATCATTGCTCCAGACAAAGTCCTATGCATCATAAAAACTGAAGATTTCTTGGAAGACATCTGTAATTCCTTCACCATTGAGAAATGGCAGGCATGGGCTCAAGAAGATCCCAAAAGATCAATCAAGCAAGGACTACCTTTCCATGACGCTCGTTTGTTCGTGCCCACTACCAAGCTTCGCAAGTTAGTATTTCATTGGTTGCATGTTATACCTACAGCAGGTCATCCAGGTACTCCTAAAACTCTTGAATTAATCCAACGCTACTTTTGGTGGCCTACTCTGACAAAAGACGTCAAAACAATGGTAAGTAACTGCGAAGTCTGTGCTCGCATCAAGACAAGCCATTCAAAACCGAAAGGTTTGTTGCATCCGCTCCCAACTCCCTGTCGACCTTGGGAACACATCTCTTTAGACTTCATTACAGGACTACCAGTGGTTCAACAACACTCAGTAATCCTTGTGGTGGTAGATAGTCTCACGAAATATAGACACTTCATTGCCTGTAAGAAATTGCCCACCTCCAGTGAACTGGAAACCATCTTACTGAATAGAGTGGTCCGTTATAACGGGCTGCCGAAAATGATTCTTTCCGATCGAGGGTCGAAATTTGCCCTCAATTTCTGGAAAATGTGGTGCAAAACGCTTCAAGTCACGTCCACACAATCTACTAGCCATCATCCTCAAACAGATGGTCAAACTGAGCGACAAAATCAGACATTGAAGCAATATCTGCGTGCTTACGATGAGAAAGCACTTAATTCCTGGACATCAATGCTTTGGTTAGCTGAGTTAGCCTACAATTTCATTTCACACCTTCACGGGTGTTACACCCTTTTTTGGTTTGTTTGGCTATCATCCTGACACCTTGCCCATCACGATTCCTCAAGAAAGTTCTCTTACACCAGCTGTGTCGGAAACGATTCAACACCTCCACCAAGCCCAGAAACTGATTCAATAGCATTTAGAAAAAGCTAAACAAAAATACAAAAAGCACTACGAAAAGAAACACTGTGAAGGACCTCAGTACCAACCAGGAGATAAAGTGTGTCTTTCTACAAGACATATAGGGCCTGATTCCGAGTGAGGCGGGCGGCGGTAGCCGCCCGCCTCGCGGGAACCGCCATATGGCCGCTCTGCGGTCGAAAGACCGCGGAGGCCATTCAGGCTTTCCCGCTGGGCTGGCGGGCAACCGCCAGGAGGCCGCCCGCCAGCCCAGCGGGAAACCCCACCCCACGAGGAAGCCGGCTCCGAATGGAGCCGGCGGAGTGGGTATGTGCGACGGGTGCAGTTTGCGCCCGTCGCGTATTTCAGTGTCTGCATTGCAGACACTGAAATACACAGTGGGGCCCTCTTACGGGGGGGCCTGCAGTGCCCATGCCATCGGCATGGGCACTGCAGGGGCCCCCAGGGGCCCCGCGGCACCCCCTGCCGCCATCCTGTTCCTGGCGGGCGAACCGCCAGGAACAGGATGGCGGTAGGGGGTGTCAGAATCCCCCATGGCGGCGCAGCAAGCTGCGCCGCCATGGGGGATTCCAAGGGCAGCGGAAAACCGGCGGGAGACCGCCGGTTTTCCTTGTCTGACCGCGGCCAAACCGCTGCGGTCAGAATGCCCGGTGGGCACCGCCAGCCTGTTGGCGGTGCTCCCGCATCCCCGGCCCCGGCGGTCCTTGACCGCCGGGGTCGGAATGACCCCCATAGACTTAAAAAAAGGCACTTGTTTAATCCCAAATTCATAGGTCCTTACATTGTCCTCCAGCAAATTAATCCAGTGACCTATAAACTGCAGTTGCCCCGGTCATTGCGTATTCATCCAGTGTTCCATACTTCCCTCCTGAAAAAAACAGTCCAGAAGATACAATCACAACCAGCTCCAGTTCAAGTACAGGGGGAAGTGGAATACGAAGTCAAACAGTTCTTGGATTCCAAACTTCGAGGTCGTAACCTGTGGTATCTGATCTCTTGGAAAGGTTACGGTCCTGAAAGTAACTAATGGGTTTCCGCATCTGATGTTCATGCTCCACGACTAGTGAGACATCTTCATCGTCTTAACCCAGGCAAACCAGGCTCTAGAGCGCGCTTGGGAGAGGGGAGTACTGTCAACATCAGGGCAGTGCGTGCTCTACGGGTGACTAAAATGCAAAAACCCAGCTTTTATGCAAGAGCATAATTCATGCATTGTGTTTATATGCAGTATGTTAACCTTTTGCATTGCAGACTTTAACCTTGAAAAACACTATTAATGATGTTTGCAATAACTGTTCTTTTGCAAGGTATTGCTGCAGACTTACTGAGTGTGTTAGGGTGTAGTCCCTTTCTAGGGCCTTCCAGAAGCTTTCTCTGCAGCATGACTGGGTGTGGTTGTGAGCTGGGCCAGACTCTATATAAGGGAGCTAGCCCAGCTCCACGTGCACACTATTCAGAGGTCCCGGTGCAGAGCAACAGCATTTTCCTGAGCTCCTGTTCCGGAGGCCTACCTTGGCGTTCCAGGCCTGCCCCGCATTCTTTTGGTGATCCTTGAGCAGGGTGGTAAGATGGAGGTCGGGCTGGGCCAAGACCCCGTTCTAAGAGACTCTTGAGTTTTGGGGCCTACTCGTAAAACTTTCAGAGTACACAAATCATTGCTCTGATTCAGATCTTGGTGTTCGGATCAGCAAAGGCTTGCCCAATTCACTCCTACATTTAAACCTTGATGTTCAGATCACTTACAGAGTGCGCGATCATTTCATGGCATTTGCATATTCTTGTTGAGATCAGCAGTGTGCGCGATTCATTCCCGCATTTAAACCTTGCTGTTCAGATCGCTTACAGAGTGCGCAATCATTTCATGGCATTTGCATATTCTTGTTGAGATCAGCAGTGTGCGCAATTCAGTCCCGCATTTAAACCTTGATGTTCAGATCGCTTACAGAGTGCGCAATCATTTCATGGCATTTCCATATTCTTGTTGAGATCGGCAGAGTGCGTGATTCATTCCCACATTTAAACCTTGATGTTCAGATCGCTTACAGAGTGCGCGATCATTTCATGGCATTTGCATGTACTTGTTGGAATCGGCAGTGTGGGCGATTCATTTCCCGCTTTTAAACCTTGATGTTCAGTTCGCTTACAGTGTGCGCGATCATTTCATGGCAACTAAAACTTTGATGTGTAGTGTTTCCTGAAGTGCACACCATTATTCAGGGCCTTTGAATTTTCTGCAGAGGAGCTAAATTCAAGATGCTACATTCTATGTGCATGTTAAATCCTTAGTACAATTCCTATTGTTTTCCAGGGAATGTTCAGATTACCTTTTGTCCTCATGTAAAGAGGCAATGTTTGTTCCGAAACATAATTCTTGAAGGTTCTTATATATAGACAGTATGTGACATTTCATGAAAAGTTCATATGAAACATTGTGTTAACCATTCTTGATTCCCTCCCAGGTACACAGGCATCTTGAGGTCTAGTGTAGGAGGCTGGCCTGGCTTGTAGTGGGTACCAGAGGTACTTACACCTTGCGCCAGGTCCAGTTATCCCTTATTAGTGTAGAAGGGGTGTTTCTAGCAGCTTAGGTTGATAGAAGGTAGCTATGGCAAAGCAGCTTAGGCTGAACTAGGAGACATGTAAAGCTCCTTCTATACCACTGGTGTCATATACACAATATCATAAGAAAACACAATACACATAAGTACTAAAAATAAAGGTACTTTATTTTTATGACAATATGCCAAAAGTATGCAAGCAGTGTAGAATTACAATAGATTGCAATAGGAGCACATAGGTATAGGGGCAACACAAACCATAGACTCCAAAAGTGGAATGCGAACCACAAATGGACCCCAAACCTATGTGAGCTTGTAGAGGGTCGCTGGGACTGTAAGAAAACAGTGAGGGTTAGAAAAATAGCCCACCCCAAGACCCTGAAAAGTAGGTGTAAAGTGCACCTACTACCCCCAGAGAACATAGAAGTCATGATATGGGGATTCTGCAGGAAGAACAAACACCAGCAATGCAACAACAGTGGATTTCCAGACCTGAGTACCTGTAAGACAAGGGGACCAAGTCCAATAGTCGCGACAATGTCGAGAGTGGGCAGGAGCCCAGGAAATGCCAGCTGAGGGTGCAAGGAAGCTGCCACCTGTTGGAAGAAGCTTGGAGTTCTGCAAGAAAGAAGAGGACTAGGAACTTCTCCTTTGGAGAATGTATGTCCCACGTCGTGGTGAAGCTTGCAGAGGTGTTCCCATGCAGAAAGACTGCAAACAAGCCTTGCTAGCTGCAAGGGTTGTGGTAGAGGTTTCTGGGTGCTTCTGTGGCCCAGGAGGGACCAGGATATCGCCACTTGGAGGAAGAGACAGAGGGGGTACCCAGCAACTCAGGGAGCCCTCAGAGAAGCAGGTAGCACATGCAAAAGTACCTGAACAGACACTTGGAAGGAAAGTGAACTGGAGTCCACATGAAGTCACAAAAGGGAGTCCCACGACGCTGGAAGACAACTCAGAAGGTTGTGCACTGCAGGATTGAGTGTGGGGGACCCAGGCTTGGCTGTGCATGAAGGAAATCCTGGAAGAGTGCACATCACACGCTACCCAGCAATGCAGTCTAGCGTGGGGAGGCAAGGACTTACCTCCACCAAACTTGGACTGAAGAGTCACTGGACTGTGGGAGTCACTTGGACAGAGTTGCTGAGTTCCAGGGACCACGCTCGTCAGGATGAGAGGGGACCCGGAGGACCAGTGTTGCAGTCTTTTGGTGTCTGCGTTAGCAGGGGGAAGATTCAGTTGACCCAAGGGAGATTTCTTCAGAGCTTCTGGTGCAGGGTGAAGGCAGGCTACCCCCAGAGCATGCACCACCTGGAAACAGTCAAGAAAGCCGGCAGGATGAGGCGCTACAATGTTGATAGTAGTCATCTTGCTGCTTTGTTGCGGTTTTGCAGGCGTCCTGGGCAGTCTGCGGTCGATCCTTTGGTAGAAGGTGAAAAGGGAGATGCAGAGGAACTCTGGTGAGCTCTTGCATTCGTTATCTGAAGAATTCCCCAAAGCAGAGACCCTAAATAGCTAGAAAAGGAGGTTTGGCTACCAGGTTAGGAAGATTGGCTACCAAGAGAGGTAAGAAGGAGCCTCTGACGTCACCTACTGGCACTGGCCACTCAGAGCAGTCCAGTGTGCCCCCAACACCTCTGTTTCCAAGATGGCAGAGGTCTGGGACACACTGGAGGAGCTCTGGGCACCTCCCCTGGGAGGTGCAGGTCAGGGGAGTGGTCACTCCCCTTTCTTTTGTCCAGTTTCGCGCCAGAGCAGGGCTGGGGGATCCCTGAACCGGTGTAGACTGGCTTATGCAGAGATGGGCACCATCTGTGCCCATCAAAGCATTTCCAGAGGCTGGGGGAGGCTACTCCTCCCCAGCCTTCACACCTATTTCCAAAGGGAGAGGGTGTAACACCCTCTCTCAGAGGAAATCCTTTGTTCTGCCTTCCTGGGCCAGGGCTGCCTGGACCCCAGGAGGGCAGAAACCTGTCTGAGGGGTTGGAAGAAAGCAGCAGCTGCAGTGAAGACCCCGGAAAGGCAGTTTGGCAGTACCCGGGTTCTGTGCTAGAGACCTGGGGGTTCATGGAATTTCCCCCCAATACAATTCCATGACCTTAGACATGTTACATGGGCCATGTTCAGAGTTACCATTGTGACGCTATACATAGGTAGTGACCTATGTATAGTGCACGCGTGTAATGGAGTCCCCGCACTCACAAAGTCCGGGGAATTTGCCCTGAACGATGTGGGGGCACCTTGGCTAGTGCCAGGGTGCCCACACACTAAGTAACTTTGCACCCAACCTTCACCAGGTGAAGGTTAGACATATAGGTGACTTATAAGTTACTTAAGTGCAGTGGTAAATGGCTGTGAAATAACGTGGACGTTATTTCACTCAGGCTGCACTGGCAGGCCTGTGTAAGAATTGTCAGAGCTCCCTATGGGTGGCAAAAGAAATGCTGCAGCCCATAGGGATCTCCTGGAACCCCAATACCCTGGGTACCTCAGTACCATATACAAGGGAATTATATGGGTGTACCAGTATGCCAATGTGAATTGGTAAATTTAGTCACTAGCCTATTAGTGACAAATTAGGAAAGCAGAGAGAGCATAACCACTGAGGTTCTGGTTAGCAGAGCGTCAGTGAGACAGTTAGGCACCACACAGGGAACACATATAGGCCACAAACCTATGAGCACTGGGGTCCTGGCTAGCAGGATCCCAGTGACACATAACAAACACACTGACAACATATGGTTTTCACTATGAGCACTGGGCCCTGGCTAGCAGGATCCCAGTGAGACAGTGAAAACACCCTGACATGTACTCACACACAGGCCAAACGTGGGGGTAACAAGGCTAGAAAGAGGCTACTTTCCTACATCTAGTTATAGTCCTATCTAAAGTTATCCATGTTTACAGTATGACAATGCTTAGAATCATAGTCTAGTGAAAATCAATGTGATAATATCTTGATATTGTGTTGTTTAACCTTTTGCTTCCCACAGGTCTTCCCAGCTGTTCCCATCCTAATCCCCTTTTCCCCTGCTTGGACTCTCTGAGGCTCTGTGATATTTCTATCAGAGTTTTGGAGCTGTCTAGTGGTGGACATGTTGGGAGCGTACGCAGGCCTGAGGATCTGGTCTCCCTGACAGATACCTACCACTGTGGATGAATAGGAGGAGGAGATAAGACCCTGTGTCCACACCCCTTGTGGACTTGGCTATACTGGTGGACAGGCACATAATACCAACCTATTGACTGGACAGGGCCACAATCACAGAGCTGTGTGCTCAATTGGAGCCTGATCTGATACCAGCTATCTATCATCCTACTGGGATCCCAGCTCTTGTGCAGGTTCTATCAGTGTTCCATTTCCTGGCAACTGGTTCTTTCCAGCTGACAGTGGGTTTGGCAGCAGGAATGTCACAGCCAATGTTCTCTATCGTTCTGGCAAGGGTTTTATTTCAGTTCCATGTCAATACTTCCAATGACACACAGGTGAGGCAGTGGAACTGACCATTCCTCTGATTATTGATGTTTTCTGTGTGGCTGTAGCAGGATTGCATTCACTTCCTTTGTATCTCTACTTACTGTCACCAATGGCTTCTCATTTTGCGGAAGTTGGTGATATAACAACTGTGTACTGATGTGATGACTACAGACAGCTACAGGTCATTAAATGTATGCTATCACAGTGTTCAGATCATTTGCACATGATGTGACTGTTTCCATAAATGCACATTTCCATCACATAAAACACTTTCACTCAAGTTGTGTTCAAGGGTGTTTATTGTAATGAAAATAATTGACGGAAAAGTGCAATAGAATGGGGGTGATGGTTGAGGTAAGTCCAGGGTATTGTTCCAGTCTGTTTGTAGCACAGGTCTAGTGTCTAAGCGGCCATAGGAAGGGCATCAAAGGCAGTTCAAAGGGGCACATTTAGGAGGGTCTCATTTCCTGGCGGTGGCCTTGGTCTTGGCAAGTATCTCTGGCTTCTGTCTGGGTTGCAGGGAACTTTTGTGGGGTGACTCACCTTCTGCAGGGGCGGGGTGGTGGTGGCCTGGGGGTCCTGTGGAAGGGCCTCTTGCCCACTAGCTGCAGCGGAAGTGGTGGGTTGGTCAGTAGACTGGCTAGGAGTAGGGGCCCGCTGGTGTGCTGTCCATTCCCTGATGATGTTGGCCATATCTGCCAGCACCCCTGCTATGGAGACCATCATGATGTTGATGGCCTGCAAATCCTTCCTGATCTCCTGATGGTGTTCCTCCTACAGCCACTTGTTCTCCTCCATGTTGGTAAGGATCTGGCCCATCTTGTTCTGCGATTGTTGGTAAGCACCCAGGACATTAGTGAATGCCTCCGGGAGAGTTGGTTCCCTGGGCCTGTCCTCCCCCTGGTGCACTGCGGTCCTCCTAGTGTCCCTGTTCCCCTGTGCCTGTGTCCCCTGAACAGCGTGCCCACTGCCACCGACCCCATGTCCCTGATTGTCTTGGGGGTGAGGTGTGGACTGGGGTCCCTGCACAGGTGGACACACTGCTGATTGACATGTCCTGGGGACAGAGGTGTGAGGGCATTGGGTGGGTGCTGTGGTATTGAATACTGATGGGGGAGGCTCTGTTGTGGACTGTGAGTGGGTAGGGTGGCCGACTGACCAGTGGTCCTAGATGGGCCAGGTAGTTCATCCAGATCCTGAAGTCCAGAGTTACTGTCATCAGTGGGGGCATCTTCTGCTGGGGACTGGATAGTCATGGCACCTCCTTGCCGCTGAAATTGGCTGGGGCACCTGTGGGGATGTAAGTGATGAATTATGCTTCATGTCTGTGACATATTATACATCCCTAGCTTCCCCTCTATTGTTGCTGTTGGCCTGCCACATTTGTTTGTTTATGGTGATGTATTGTGGGATTGTTAGTTCTCCATACTGTCCATGCTTTGGTGATGGGTGTACATGCAAGGCTGGAAGGGATGTGCATGCAGTGGGTATGGCATGCAGGGCTTGGCATTTAGGATTGTTGTTTGTGTTGGTGCACTTTGTGGGATGGAGTGGAGTGATCAGTGTCAGGGTGAGGGGTGGTGGTAGCATTCACGTATTGGGGTGATAGGTAGTAAATATTGACTCACCAGTTTCCAGTCCTCTGACTACTCCTGTGAGTTCCTTAGGATGCAGTATTGTCAAGACTTGTTCCTGCCATGCTGTGAGCTGTGGGGGAGGTAGGGTCCCACCGCCAGTCTTCTGGATTGCGAGCTTGTACCTTGCTGCCATGGAATGTACCTTCCCCCACAGGTCTTTCCACCTCTTCCTGATGTTGTCCCTTGTTCTTGGATGCTGTCCCACGGTGTTCACCCTATCCACGATTCTCTGCCATAACTCCATCTTCCTGGCAATGGTTATCTGCTGTACCTGTGCTCCAAACAGCTGTGGCTCTACTCTGACTATTTCCTCCACCATGACCTGGAACTCCACATCAGTGAAACAGGTGTGCCTCAGTGGGGACATGGGTGTTTTGTGGTGTGTGTTGTGCATAGTGTGTTAAGTGATGTGGTGGGGTGTGGGATGTGGGGTGCGTGATGGATGGGTGTTTGGGGTGTGTGTGTGTAGATGTCTCAGTGGTCTTCATGTTAGTCCCATGGTGATTATTGGTATCCGTAAAGGGTTGTGTGTAATGTGTGTGTTTTACAGTGCTATGGGTGGGTGGGTGTGGTGTGTGTATCAGTGTCAGGTATGTGATTTTTGTTTAGGCCAATGTTATGTTGTTTTTTATTGGGTTGGCCATTCCGAGCGTGGCTGTGTGTACCGCCAATGGTTTATCATCATTGAATGTCTGCCATGGTGATTTGTGGGTCATAGTGTGATGGGTGTTGTTTTGTTGGCATAATGGTATGGGTGTTCATACGGACACTTTACCATTGACCTTTGGGCTGGCGGATTTGTGTATGTGGCAGTATTCTGTCGGTTTTGTGTGTTTGTGTCTTAGTATGGCGAACGGATATTCCCCACTGCAGCGGTATGTTGGCGGCTGTCGCTGGGGCAGTAAGTAGCATTTACCGCCAATGTCATAATGAGGGCCTAAATGTTTTATTGTTTGTTTTAAAATAATCCCTACATAATGCATGATAGAACTGAAAAAGTCAGATGTTCCACAAGTAATAGTTTCACTATTTTGAATATGTCTATATTTTCTCATATTTCTACTTGTATAAAAAGACATTTACATGAACAAAGTAAAAACTGATCACAAAAGGCACATTTATGAAGCCACACATGAAGCCACAATGCAAGAAATGTTATTAACTATGAAGAAATTCCAAATATCGACTTACTTCCTCTCGCTAAGAGATGGTTGCCCTTGTTCTAGTAAGTTTCCTCAACATCATCTAAAACCACTTTGAAATGTGCAGACATTTGGCGGAAACAGTTGATTATCTTTACACCTCAAAAGATCAATTGCTCTGTAGGTCGTAAAAATAGATAGCACTTCTGCATGCAAGGAGAAAGAATTTGATGACAACTCTAGATACCAAATTTGATGATCTCATGACCCAACTGGCTCACCCAGAGCAGTCTGACTTTATTATGGATGAACAAGAAGACGGTCCATTTAAGTCACACAAACATAATAGGAATCTGATAATACAATCCTTAGATATAGAATGAATGTTTGTCAGACTGGACTGTTTTATGGAACAGACATTTAGTCATATTTTATTCAATAAGGGCTTTGTGATATTAATGATAGCTCCTTACGCAGCACCTCACAGATCACTATGAAGAGTATTCTATCTGTCAAAGCTAAACTTCATTCAGAGACCATAGTGTCACGACTCACGCTACCATGACACCTTGCTGTTACTCCCAGTTCTTTAGATCTCACTATGACACATTTTGCCCCTTGTGAGCATGTCAACTCTTTTCACATTCGTAGCTGTGTTATATGCAATATCTCAGCCCCCGGCACTGCCTAAACTCTCATGTAATGCAAGAATATCCCACCCTGGCATTGGATAAATTGGATTAATACACAAAGTAAAAAAAAAAACATAGTGCAAGCAGTCAAATGCTGGGCTGTAGGGCCTTCTTTTATATACCATTCATGTGCTTCAGTGGGATTTGCGGAGATCTCGTGAGATAGCGGCAAATCTCAGAGTCCATCTTGGGTGTGGTCAATATTTAAGCCCTCTAATCTGCTTTGCCTCGAGAATCTCACAGAAGCAACACTGCTTGTGCTGCCGCTCACTTGATTCCTGCTAACAGGATTTCCTGACACCCCGGGGATCAGTTCTACTTACCTGCCAAACTGAAGTTGGTGCTTCTTGAATTCTTCTGTTCCCAGTCATCGACCACAGTCATCAATATCACATCTGTAAAGAAAGACAAAAAAAAGTGAGAAAACCAATGACAAGAATGTGCGACGATTCATCAAACATCCATCAATTATATGTATGCACAGCAGTGTAGTAGAGACTATAATTCAAACTAAATGACCTTAACACACTATGCAGTTATTTCATCAGAATAGCATCATCAAGGCCCCAAAAAGGGATTTTGTCATAGTAATTCAAGAACAAACAACTATACTCCAAGACTCATTATCTAGAGGTGAATTCTTCCCTGAATGAGAGTAAGAAGTAAAAGTATGTATTAATTTATAGTGTACAACTGAAATCTTGCATGAACACTTGTTATTGATAGGAACTCTGAAAACAGGAGCTTAACATAAACTCGATCCAGAGAGAGCACCTGGATAACTACTTCGTACAACCCCACCTAATACAGAGGATTAAATTAACAGATCTGACGACCTCCTATAAAGATGTCTCCCAAGATACCAAGGTAGTTGATCACACATAGGATTTGCCCTCATTTCCTGGTTTCCGCCCTCTGGCCCAGCGGGGATCTCGGCTGCAACACGGGAGCCGGCTCCAAATGGAGCCGGCGGTGTTGCGGCTTTGCGACGGGTGCAGTTGCACCCGTAGCGCTTTTCACTGTCTTCCATGCAGACAGTGAAAAGCTGCATGGGACCGTAGCAGGGGGCCACTGCACTGCCCATGCCATGGGCATGGGCAGTGCAGGGGCCCCCAGGGGCCCTGCGTGTCCCCTTTCCGCCAACCTTTTCATGGCGGTTCAAACCGTCATGAAAAGGCTGGCGGAAGGGGGACTCGTAATCCCCTGGGTAGAGCTTGCAGCGCTGCCCAGGGGATTACGAGTCCCCCTACCGCCAGCCTTTTGCTGGCGGTTGGAACCATTAGGAGCTGGCTCATGTGTTGCGGCCGTGATCCCCGCCGGCCTAGCGGGGATATCAAAATGACCGCGGCAGGAGTGCGGCCGCATTGGCGGCGCCCGGCAGTCCGATCTTGGCAGGCGGCTTCAGCCGCCCGCCAGGGTCGTAATGAGGGCCATGGTGTTAGATCCATATCATATCTGCGAAGCTGCCGGGGCGGGCATCCAACGTTGTTCAAATTTAACAAAAGGCAAAGCCCACAGTGATCACTGTGCCCAGATGATATGGATTCTCAAGACATCACTCTAAGGGATATTGCCACCATATTAGCCTTTATTCAGACAGAAAACGTAACTCTCAGACAGGACATAACACCCATACAGTTGCGATTGGCTGCCACCAGGGAAAACCCCTGTGCTCTTCCCACTCAGCTTGCCCACAGGCAAAGCCAGTATGAATACCCTCTAGTTTTCCAGACTTCAGAAGGGATGTCATCATCTGATGCCAGCATCCTACCCCCAACGCAGATTCAGGTGATGACAAAAAGAATTGTCATTAATGTTTGTTGCCTGGGGTATATGATGACCTCCTTATCTTCTCAAGATCTATGTTAGTTCATGTTCAACAGCGTAAATACTCCTTGTATGCGAAGTTAGAAAAACTTATCTTCCACACTACTAAGGTAGACTTTTTAGGGTATATCGTCAGTTGAGAAGGGGTTGGCATGGACCCGAAGAAGGTGGCAGTAGTTGTAAATTGGCCCAGTTTGACTACCACCAAACAAATCCAAACTATCCTTGCTTTGCCAAATTCAGCAATTTCATGAATCAGTGTCACCTTCATATTATGGCTCATCCCAGAACCTTTTCCGATGATGCCAGTATGCTACTAAAGTGGCTTTCATCCTTCCCTATTTGGGGGGAGATGCAGCACTTTGGTCAATTCTGCTTGTGGAGCAAGATGACCCCGTGTCATATAATTTTACAAACTTCAAAGATGCAATGAAAAATTGTTTGCCAAACCTACCTTTGGCAGATAATGAACTGCTGAACCTAAAAAAGGGTCTTCCGATCTCTTGCCCTACATTCCCATTTTAATAGGATAATTGTCACAGCTGATTGGCCAGAACAAAAAAGAATGTCAGTATTTTACAGAGGGCTCAAGGAAGAACCGAAAGGCCTTTTTTCACAGATCTTAGACCCCCGGACAATTGTTCAGACTCTATTGATCTGGTGGTAAAGCTGAATCGTAGGTTATTAGAAAGAAAATATGAAAAAGCCACATTGATAGACCATACCTTTATCATGATCCAAGATAGGGGAAGGACTGAATCTAGTACCAAATAGTCTGAAACCCTAGAACCCATGCAAATCAATCAACCAATCAATCAATCAATCAAATATTTGTAGAGCACGACTTATCACCCAGGGGTCTCAAGGTGCTGAAGGGGGACATGGGTCAGTCGAAGATCCAGGTCTGGAGGTTCTTCCTAAACTGAGCCAGCGAGCGTGACTGCCTGAAGTGAAGTGGCAAACAAACACAAATGACGGACGAAATGCTGAACCAATCATACATTCACCCCCAGTCACAGATCTGGGTTAAATCCATCAATTCTTTTGCTCACCAACCCACCCCAGTTTGGACCCAGCCATGTGCAAATCAGTCTTGACCCTGTTTCCCATGGGAACAGTCCAGCCTGAATTGCCAGGCCATTTCTTCCCTGGACCAGAAACTAGCACCCTGGGACCAGTTTCAGGGTATCACCCTTCATCAGCTAGGCTAGCTTGAACCCAGTGGCATAATAAGCCCGGGACCCACGTCTGGGCATACTGATGGCGACAAAAGCAAACAAACACAAATGATAGACAAAATGCAGAACTAATCAAACATTCACCCCGAGTCAGTGCACCGGGTATGCCCATACGTGGGTCCCAGGCTTACTATGCCACTGGATTCAAGCTACCCTAAATTAAAATGGATCTGCGAGGGGCATATCACCTGGTGTGAGCCCGAAAGGGTGACAAATGGAAAACAGCTTTCTGAATTAGGTTTTGTCTGCTCAAATAGCAGGTTGTGCCTTCCAGGCTCTGTAGCACTCCATCAACTTTCCAATTTCTCATAAACAAAGAATTGAGAGCTGTCATTGATGTTTGTTGCATGGGGAATATTGATGACCTCCTTATCTATTCAAGATCTATGTTAGTTTATGTTCATGTTCAACAGGTTCCAGTCATTCTTTAACAACTGCCTAAATACTCTTTGTATGCCAAGTTAGAAAATACTTTTTAGGGTATATCATCAGTCGAGAAGGGGTTGGCATGGACCCGAAGAAGGTGGCAATAGTGGTAAATTGGCCCAGTTTGACTACCATCAAACAAATCCAAACTATCTTTGCTTTGCCAACTTCTGTGCTCAGTTCGTAGATAATTTTTCCAGTATTCCAATCACCTGCCTTCTTTGTAAGAGAGTGAAGTTTTAGTGGCACATCATTTAATGGCCCAAAAAGCCTTTCAAGAATGTGAGCAAAATTTCACCACCACTCCTGTGCTGAGCCATCTGGACCTGACTAGTCCCTTCATAGTGGAAGCTGATGCTTCACAATTTCCAATGGGAGGAATCCTCTCCCAAAGAGACAAAACTACAGGTCAAAAGCACCCACTATTCCCAAAAACCTTTACCCACAGAAAAGCACTACCCAATCGCTCACTGCAAACTCCTGACATTAAAGCAGATTTTGAAGGAAAATGAAAATTTTTGTTTGGAGCCAAATTCGTAGTCACTATTTATACTGATCACAGAAATTTGCATTTCTACAATCAATCTGTGCCTTGTCTGATCCTCAATTGAGATGGACATTGTTTTACAGTGAATATAATTTTGTTATTACTTACCGGCCTGGTAAACAAAATAGCATGCAGCCCCCCTCCCCTTTAAAAAAAATACAGTCCTGGGGATGTGGTCTCTGGGGCCTATAAGGACTCGGGGGTGTCTGTTGGCCTCCTCCCATTTTTTTAATTATATTTGGAGCTGGGAGATGGGCTCTCCAGGGCCCAAGTAGACTCAGGGAGGGGGACTGCTCAACTCCCCGCTGTGATGTAAGGTTGCTGACCTGTGGGAGTTTTGGTGCAGGCCAGGTCTTGTGATCAACCCTACCATGCACAGCAAAATGCTGTGCACAGTGTGGGGGCTGGCCACAGTGCTGGGCCAAATGCCAAGACTTATGCTATCCCCCCACCACACAAGACTAAATGTTGTGCTCAGAGTTGGCTGCATGCAGGGGATTGGCCACATGGCCTGCATGGCAGGGACATTGATTTACATTTGGTAATAAAATATTACTTTGCATTTAAAAAAACCTAAAAATTCACAGAAAAAGCCAAAGGTTAAAGTAACTTTATAGTTAGGTCAAATGTTCAATAACAATGTAATGTTTCAAACTTTAAAAAAAACTGAAATTTACCAGTTATAGTTATCTCAAGTAACTATCACTTATCCCCTACAGTAACTATAACTCACTATAACTATAAAGCACTTGCACTGCTTATTACCGCACATATTACATCACAGCATAGTTGGATTGGCTTGGGTCATGGGCTCCCCCTGTGGTCCTCAAACTGTGTGGTGGCCAACCAAGGCACCCACCTTAAAAAAATGCAGTCTCCAAAGGATGGGGTCCCAGGGACCTAAGAAGCTTGGGGGCACGCAGCCTTCTCCCGTTAAAAAAAGGCCCTTGGAGCCTGATGAGGCTCCAAGAGGGGGGCCATGCAGCCCCCCTCTTGTTTAAAAAAATACCGTCCTGGGGGATTTGGTACCTGGGGCCTATAAAGGATTGTGGAGGGGGCACTGAAACTCCCTCTCTTTATTAATTACTCAGCCCTGGGAATGGGGTCTTTTGTGGGTAATTAGGCTCAGGGTCGGGGGCAGTTCTCTTTGTCTTTTTTATTGGCTGAGGTCCCAGCGGCCCAAAGGCCAATATAATGCTGTGTGGCAAAAGGCTCAAATCCTCACTGTGGCTGCCTGTTGGAGGTTGGCTGATGCAAGGCCCTGGGGTCAACCCCCCCACCATGTACAGCTAAAGGCCATGTACAGTGTGGGGTTTCCTTCATGTTGGGGGTTAGCCTGTGGTCAACCCCCTGCTGCACTTATCCTCAGGTCCTGCTTAGCATGGGGTTGGCTGTCTTTGTGAAGTTTGGCCACAGGGTTTGGCCAAAGGCCAAGCATTATGGTCCAATCCCCATGATGCGAGGCTGAGTGCTATGTGCAGCATGGGGTTGACTTCTGCAGGGGACTGACCTCAGGGCTGGCATGACAGAGGTGTTGGATTTACATATGGTAATAAAATATTACTTTATGTTATTAAAAAAAACTAGAAAGTCCCTGAACAAAAGTAAAGGTTAATGTAATGTTATGGTTAGGTGAAGTTTTCAGTTACAGTGTAACATTTTAAAATGTAAAAACCACAGTAATTCACCAGTTATAGTTACCTCCAGTAACTATAACTCATGCCCTAAGATAAGTATAATTCACCCCCTCACCATGCACTGCTAATTACCCCACATATTATATCACTTATGACATCATTGACAATATCACTCCGTAGGGCTTGAGTTAAAGTTACCTGTGGTAACTATAACTATATAACTGGTTGATTTCTGTGTTTTTTTTAAGTGTAAGACATTACTGAACATTTCATCTAGCTATAACATTACTTTAGATTTTGGTTTTTTCATTGAGTGTATATATAATGAAAGGTTACAGGGGCATTATAGTTAGGAAATAACATTTTTTTAAAACCTTAGGAAGTAAGTAAAAAAACAAAGGTTACAGGGAGTTACAGTTCGGTTCCATTTTACATGCCCCAAACTTTAGAAATTCAGCAGTTATAGTTACAGTTATCTCAAGTAACTGTACCTCATGCTAAAGTCTATAACTTGTGCCCCTTTATATGCATATATAACCTGCTGGTGGTAGTCAATCAGCAGTTATAGTTAAGACCTTGTCTCCATAGCATTTTTTGTTTTGCTAATAAATTTGGCTCAGTTTGACAAATATTCATGACATTTTTAAACTTGCTTGCCAGTCACTTCAGCTGCCATCTGAAAAGTTTTGGGGTGATTTGTCAAGCTGGGACCGAGAAAAAAGAGCGTAGAAAAATGCATTTTCCCCATTTTTGGATGTGACCACAGCCCCAAATGCTTAAACGGAATTCACTAAGTTTTGCAAAATGCTACAGCTTGGTCCAGAAAGAGTGTTTTTTGTAAATTGGTGTAAATCTGCTCAGTAGTTTTGGAGTAATTAAAAAAAAGATTTATGTATAACTAGAGACATGGAGGGTCTGCTCATCTAACAGATCTCAAACTGAGATCTGATTGTCTGCCGCCACTTCAATCAGAATGTGATGGCAGCAATCTTAGGACTCAGGACTCATCCCAAAGCTAAATAAAGCATAAAAAAAGAGGGACCCTGTCTGGGACAAAAATATTTTATTTTAAATTTTGCCCCAAATTCATAGAAGCTCAACAAATCTGTGGCACAATTAAAAAAAAAACAAGCATGCCCCCCTTCTTCCCCTTTCCATACTTGGCTGGGCCCTGGGGGATGCGGTCAGCAGCGCAGGCTTTGGGCTCAAGAAACATCACAATGATTTTCGTACAAAAGTGTGTGCTGTTTGTTGAATTGTAATTGTTTTTCCAACTACTTTACTTTTTTCCAGAAGAGGAATTTCAATTTTAGGTTGGTTTGGTATAATTTGATTCTTGTCTATACATAGTTTTCATGTTTGCTTTGGTTTTACAAACCGTGTTGCGCAAATTTCTGACGCGGCCTGTGGACGGTGAACTTCCTGAGGAGGTGGTGTTGGTATCCTTTCGACTACCCAGGCACAGTCTCCTGTTAACACACAGCCCTGGCCTTGGCATGTTTACCTGTACCCTAATTGGGCTGATAATTATCTGGCACATAGCACACTTTGAGTCATAGAGCTGCTCCAAAATCATTAGACACAATTTATGCACCTTACAAAGGAGGAAATCCGGTGGGAATGACTATAATTCACAGTGGGACCCTGGCTGGTCAGAGCGAGATGACAAAGTCACAACACCTTGGCTAACTGCAGTGATTTGTGGCCACTTTCAATAATTCACTTGCCCACTGACCCTCTGAATTCTGGTCTCGGCTGGATCTCATCAGTTAACTATTGTTGTTTATGGGTATGAAAGCTGAATTAATTACTAATAAATTTGTATTGATTAATGGTTAAGAATTTACATGAATTTGGATAACATATAGAAAATGGTGCATCTTGGAGAAGGTGCCCACTTGAATGGCCAGCATGATGAGTGCGACAATTAATAAATAATTCACATTCATAGTTTAAATAATGTGCACATGAAGAATAAAATGTATTAATGGAATATTCTAATATATTAATGTTATGTATTTGCTTTAATAATTTTAAACTTTGATTAATTTAGAGGTTTGGGTCTAGTCAACAAAACCTTATGTTAAGTTGCATTGCATAAATAAATGTTCATAAACGTTTTGTGAAGAGAATTAATGTTGACCATTGATCGCATGGAGCTGACCAATCGATTTGTAAATGTCTTAAACTTTCCCATGAGAACTGCTTACTGAAACGTCCTGTACTATAAGTTGATACTTTGTAGATTTGATACATTTCCAGGCCTGGACAATGGCCGAACACTGACTGGAGTTGGGATTGTGACAAAAGAGTTACCTGACGAACCTGACGATGGGAACGGGAGAAGAGGCGCCAATCATCGACATGTAAAAGACTATTTTGTTATATTTTAGATCTTAGATTTAGAGACTATTGGTCCTACTGTGAACGTACGATTTTCTGAACAATGACAGCGTGAGAAAATGCTTTATGGATTTTAGTATATCCAGACTATACTCTGTAGAATCAGAATTCAGTTTACTGTAGAAGTCACAGTCATTATTTCATTCTGCCTTTGTTCAAATCCTGTTCATGCAGCTGAGCAGTCCCTGATGTCTTTCTTCCCTAACTTTAGCTTCACTGATTAGTCTGTTAATGGTAGATGCTGATTCCTTAGTTTAGTGACTTTTTGAAGTTGGTTCAGTTAACTTAGGGCCCAACCGTGGCTGTGCCACTCCCTTTACTGTCCTGTGGCTGACGCAGACCAGACAAATGTCCAACTGATGAGGAAAATTACATCTTGCTGATGCATTGAGGAGAGGTATACGAAATGCTAATGTTCAGTTGTAGATTTTTGTTCTTCCCATTTTAGGTACCAACTGCTATTTTGATAGAGTCCGAGTTAAATGTTTTCCAATTTAACTTTTGACTAAATAGCTTTTGCATGAAGCCCAAACATGCTATTCTAATTGGAGGGTTAGTTGGTATGCCCCAAAATGTTGACAAAAGTTATTAACAAATAATTTATTTTGTTCACCTGTTCAATCTAAATGTATGCCATCTCTGTTGTTCAGTTATTGATGTTATTATTTTGTACTGTAACTCTTGAATGCTTAATAATCAATCCATTCTTTAAATTGAGATTCTTTCAACACTTTGGTCAGCCTGTGTTGTTTGTATATGCTTATCATTTGATTTTTGGATTAAGTTATGTGATATTAGCATTGTTAATATAGGGAAATAAACTTTGTAAATTTGCTACAAGACGTGGTTATTCATGGGCACATGGGTCATGTTGAGTAAAGATTACTGACTCAAAGTTCTGATAATTGGATTTGTTGATCATGTTATGTTGTTGTTGGTCAGAGTAAAGATTGGGTACATGGTGGAATCACTCTAAGTGTAGTCAAAAGGTCCATCAAACCTCTAACATTCCCCCTTATAAATAAGTTATAAAGACCCAATAAGGCCAGACAAGCTCACCGGTTTTGGTAGCAGAGTTTGAGGGTTAGTCTCCTTAAGAGGCCACCATAATTTCAAGTCATTGACTGAAGACTAGGAGGGTTATGTCTCCTTAAGAAAGTGCCATAAGTTTTTCAGATCTTAGTAGCAGTAAGAGAGTGTTACCTCTCCTTAAGAGACCATTATGATTTCCCAGATATAACGGCTGTGATAGTTCAGATATTTGTTAGAGGAAATGAAAGATTATGGGGGTCATTACAACCCTGGCGGACGGTGTTAAAGCGGCAGTGAGACCGCCAACAGGCCGGCGGTAAACATTTTGAAATTACGACCGTGGCGAAACCGCCAACAAAGACAGCCACTTTAACACTCCGACCGCCACGGCGGTACAAACAAACAGCGCGGCGGTCACCGCCAACAGACAGGCGGAGGACAATGTACCGCCCACACTATTATGACAGGCCAATCCGCCACCTTTTCCGGGGCGGATTCACCGTGGATAAAAACCAAGACCACAGTGAGTACTGTACCTGGCATGTACCTACGACACAGGGGAGGGGGAGGCAAAAAACAGGGACACACACACGCAACACCCCTACCCCCACCTTCACCCACTACAACACACACACCAATGCATATCTAAACATTACAGTTACATCCCCAACCCCCCCGGAAGAATGCAAAGACAAAAGGAAATGAGTGTAACCATAGTAATATATCAAAATTTAGTAAACAGATATATACATATATACACTATTAACAAAATATAAACCAAGATTAGTAGTCCAGGTATTGCACCATTCACAGTCCGTGGACCACTGGGCCCAAAATACATGGGCGAGGCCCACACACGATACCAGATCAAAACAAAGAGAACGCTGCAGGCGCATCAGCTAGACATACAACAGGCACCTCAGGGGGAAGGGAAGGGGGGCACCTCAGCCAGATGAGTGCACGACGCCAGATCCACGAGGGGGCTCCATGCCCATTGATGTATCCTGGGGAGTGCAAAGCCACAGTCTCTCAAGTCTCTCCAGTGGGCGGTTTGCCCACTCCATTATCGTGTGGAGTGCAAAGCCACAGTCTCTCAAGTCTCTCCAGTGGGTGGGTTGCCCACTGCATTATCCTGGGGAGTGCAAAGCCACAGTCTCTCAAGTCTCTCCAGTGGGTGGTTTGCCCACTGCATCATCCTGGGCAGTGCAAAGTCACAGTCTCTCAAGTCTCTCCAGTGGGTGGTTTGCCCACTGCATCATCCTGGGGAGTGCAAAGCCAGAGTCTCTCAAGTCTCTCCAGTGGGTGGTTTGCCCACTGCATCATCCTGGGGAGTGCAAAGCCACAGTCTCTCAAGTCTCTACAGTGGGTGGATTGCCCACTGCATCATCCTGGGGAGTGCAAAGCCACAGTCTCTCAAGTCTCTACAGTGGGTGGTTTGCCCACTGCATCATCCTGGGAAGTGCAAAGCCACAGTCTCTCAAGTCTCTACAGTGGGTGGTTTGCCCACTGCTGCATCCTGGGGAGTGCAAAGCCACAGTCTCTCAAGTCTCTCCAGTAGGTGGGTTGCCCACTGCTGCATCCTGGGGAGTGCAAAGCCACAGTCTCTCAAGTGGATAACAGTCTCCACTGGTTCTGGGGAGGGGGGACCGGTGCCCAGAGTGCTTCATCCTGCCAAGGACAGAGGTGGTGGATGTGATTCTCCACTGGTTCTGGAGGGGGCTTTGTGCCCAGAGTGCTTCATCCTGCCAAGGACAGAGGTAGTGGATGCCTTTCTCCACTGGTTCTGGAGGGGGCTTTGTGCCCAGAGTGTTTCATCCTGCCAAGGACAGAGGTAGTGGATGTGATTCTCCACTGGTTCTGGAGGGTGCTTTGTGCTGAGAGTGCTTCATCCTGCCAAGGACAGAGGTAGTGGATGCCTTTCTCCACTGGTTCTGGAGGGGGCTTTGTGCCCAGAGTGCTTCATCCTGCCAAGGACAGAGGTGGTGGATGTGATTCTCCACTGGTTCTGGAGGGGGCTTTGTGCCCAGAGTGCTTCATCCTGCCAAGGACAGAGGTAGTGGATGCCTTTCTCCACTGGTTCTGGAGGGGGCTTTGTGCCCAGAGTGTTTCATCCTGCCAAGGACAGAGGTAGTGGATGTGATTCTCCACTGGTTCTGGAGGGTGCTTTGTGCTGAGAGTGTTTCATCCTGCCAAGGACAGAGGTAGTGGATGCCTTTCTCCACTGGTTCTGGAGGGGGCTTTGTGCCCAGAGTGCTTCATCCTGCCAAGGACAGAGGTAGTGGATGTGATACTCCAATGGTTCTGGAGGGGGACTGGTGCCCAGAGTGCATCACTCACCCCGTGACGGTCCATGTTGCGTCAGTGCCCCAGCCGCTCATGGGCTAGCGGTGCTTGAGTTGGCAGTGCTTGCCCTGTTCAGCGGTGCTTGCCCTGTTCAGCGGTGCTTGAGTTGGCGGTGCTTACCCTGTTCAGTGGTGCTTGCCCTGTTCAGCGGTGCTTGACTTCGCGGTCCTTGCCCTGTTCAGCGGTGCTTGCCCTGTTCAGCGGTGCTTGACTTGGCGGTCCTTGCCCTGTTCAGCGGTGCTTGACTTGGCGGTCCTTGCCCTGTTCAGCGGTTTTTGCCCTGTTCAGCGGTGCTTGACTTGGCGGTCCTTGCCCTCTTCAGCGGTCCTTGCCCTGTTCAGCGGTGCTTGACTTGGCGGTCCTTCATTGCCCAGCTGGGCTGGGGCTAGCGGTCCTTCATTGGGCGGCTGGGCTGTGGCTGGCGGGGCCCTCCTGGGCAGCTGGGCTGTGGCTGGGGGGGCCCTCCTGGGCAGCTGGGCTGTGGCTGGCGGGGCCCTCCTGGGCAGCGACGATGGGGCTGGCGGTGGCCTCCTGGGCAGCGACGATGGGGCTGGCGGTGGCCTCCTGGGCAGCGACAATGGGGCTGGTGGGGCCCTCCTTGCCAGCGGGGATGATGGCAGTCTTCTCCGCCGTGCTGCTCCTCCCAGACTTGCCGGGTTTCTTCTGGCCGTTCCCCACCTTGGGAGGAGTCACAGCTGAGTCCACACTCCCCCCGGGACCCCTGGGTGCGGCTTGGGTGGCTGGAGTCTTCCCCCTCTCCAGCCGGGCACTGGCCAACTTCTGGTGCTTCACAGGGGGGGGACTGGCTGTGCTGTGGCTCCGTGCCACACTGGCTGTCCTGGTGGCCTGTGCACTCCACATACCTGTGACAACAGGCACCACTGGTCCTGTAGATTTTGTGGCTGAGGTGCTAGTTCGGGACCTATGAGTTGGACGGGGTGGGGGTGGGAAATAGGTTAAGGGTGGACAGGAAAAGTTGTTTGGAGACACTGGGACAGGTAGCTGGAGGGGGTTTGGGAGTGGAGGAAGAGGTGGTGGTTGTAGGAGGTGTAAGTTTTGTGGTTTTGGGTGCAGGTGCATGGGCTGGAGGTTGTTGTGAGGTGGATGTATGTTGGGTGGGTGTGTACCTGCGTTTGTGTATCTTCGGAGGGGGCGTCACAGACACACTGGGAGAGGACACAGGGGACGTGTGAATGGTAGTGGGGGTGGTGACTGCACGTGAGCGGGGTGTGCTGGTGGGTGTGCTGGTGCGGGACGTAGTGGCTGTAGATGTAGTGCATGCAGGTGTGAGTGTAGACGAGACTGGGAGGGAGGAGGGAGATTAGGAGGAGGGGGACACAGTGGAGGCAGTGGATGTTGGTGTGTTTGTATGTGTGTGATGATTGCGTGAGTGCCTGTGGGATGTGTGGTTCTTATGTTTGCCTCAGCTTCCCTTGTGTGGTGAGGTGTGTGCAGGCTGGTCTGATGGTGTGCTTGGGATAGGCAGAGGTACAGGGGATTGGGTCTGGGTGGAGGAAGTTGGAGGGGGGAGGCTAGACACAGGGACAATGGATGCCATCAGTGCTGAGGCCAGAGTTTGAAAGGTTCGGTGAAGGGCCGCCTGACCAGAATGAATGCCCTCCAGGAATGCATTGGTTTGTTGCAACTCCCTTTCTACACCCTGGATGGCATTCAAAATGGTAGACTGCCCAACAGTGAGTGACCTGAGGAGGTCAATGGCCTCCTCACTGAGGGCAGCAGAGGTGACAGGGGCAGGGGCTGAAGTGCCTGGGGCAAAGGTGATGCCCACCCTCCTGGGTGAGCGGGCACGGGGCGAAGGCTGAGGGGGTGCTGGGAGGGCGGTGCTGGTAGGGGGGTGGCGGCTGTACCTGTACAAATGTTGCCGCCACCACAAGGGAGCTCCCATCGGAGGACGAGTCCGTGTCGCTGGTTTCAGCTCCTGCCACCGCCGTGGTGCTCCCCTCGCCCTCCGTCCCACTGGTGTATTCAGAGTCCGTATTGTGGCCCTCCATGGCCATGTGGGATGCAGCTCCCTCGTGCTCCGGTGCCACTGCTCCTCCGCCTGATGATGCTAATGCACACAAGAACAGGGAGACCGCAATAAAGGGGGGGGTAAACAGAAGAAAGACATGTTGAGTGTATGGCTTACTGCTACCGTTGGCGGACAAGACAGACACAGAAGCCCCCTGCACTACGTCGCGCTGTTGGGCTCTACAGTGCAATTCCTGGGAAATGGCCTACAAGGCTATTGTAGTAGTTTGTAAAGTAGGCATGTTTTAAACAGTTCATAGGAATGTTATATTTATCCACATTTGTTTCATTTCCTTTTGTTTTATTTCCTCGTGCGTGCGTCTGTGCACGAGATCCTTCCTTTGTATTCTATTTGGAATGCATTGTTTGATTTACGAGTCAGTTGCTTCTCTATGCTTGCTCCTTTCAGCCTCTCCGTTGCTGGGAACTTTACTAAGAATAAACAAAACCTTTTTCCACCTTGCTTTTGGAATCTCATTACAACATTTTGGCGACGAGTGTTCCCAGCAGTGCCTGTCACATCGGAGAAAGATTACGAGTTGATTGAAATCATTTTTTCACTACAACTACGGGACTTTGGCTTCTCTTCGTCAGTCGGTAGGAAATGGATGTTTGTTATTATCAGCTATCTCCCTGATTTATTGACTTGCTCAGCCTGGGTCAGCAATTAAGGCTGTTCTCCGCTTGTAGCTTTCCTTCTAAGCTACTGTTTACATTTCAAATTCGGAGCCCTGGCAGCACCTATTTAACAGCCAGTCTTCAGCTGGAACTTAACTTATGTGACCCCATTTTGTTTTCTTTTCATTGTATTCTTCAAATTAGTCACACATAACCTGACTTGAGTTTTGTTTTGCTCAACATGCCAGCAACCTAATTTCATTATTAATCTGTCAAAAACTGAGTACCAGCTCCTATTTTTTTTGTTTTGTTTCTGATTTGATTATTTAAATATATATATATATATATATATATAGTTATATACATTTATTTGTATTTAACAATGCAACAGTGTTGTAATCCACCTCCGCCACTACAACAAAATCCAGGGGATGTACCCATGAAGTGGAGCAAATGGCATGGTTTATTTAATAATTTTATGATTGCCATTGATGGAAATTCGTTTTCTGCGACTAGAAAAAAAGGGCTTCTATTAAACGTTATTGGCACAGAAGCTCCGGAAATATTTGATCATTTACCTCCACATAAACCACCTGAAGGAACTGATATAAATGATTATGATGTTTTTTCTGAAGCTTTGGACAGATTACAATTACATTTCACAGTTGAACCAAATGTAGTTACAGAACGTTTTAACTTTTATTCACGGCACCAATTTTCCACAGAACCTGTTGAAGGATATGTGGCTGCTCTTCACATTTTGGCTTCAACTTGTGATTTTGGTGTCATTACTGATCAATATATTCGGGATCAAGTTATTATGCACTGATATAACAAAAAAATTCAAGAACAACTTCTGAGACACAAAAATCCATCACTCAAAGAAGTAATAGAAGTTGTTAAAGGTATTGAAAGGTCAATACGATCGTGTAAGACATTAAATGATGACAAAGATAATCATCTTGAAGTAGCTGCCATACGCAATGTCAACAAAAATAAGTACAGCAAAGGGTACAACAAAAATAATCTAAACAAATTAAAATGTATGCGATGTGGATCAAATTTGCATACCAACAAATCAACCTGTCCTGCCTTATTTAAAGAGTGTTTCAAATGTGGTAAAACTGGACATTTTTCGACAGTTTGCAGATCTCAAAGGAATGTCAATTCGATTGATGGAAAACAATTAGAGACTGAACATTGTATCCAAGATGTTGAAAGCGTAGTCTTGATGATTACAGAAGATAAGTCTAAGCAACATAATATTTTTAACACTGATATTGACAACCAGATATATCGTCCTCCAAAGTGCGAAGTTATCATTGATGGATTCTCAACTATAATGCTAGTGGATTCTGGATCACCTTTTTCTATCATATCTGAGGCATTTTTCAACAAAAACTGGTCTGGACGGAAGTTGGAGAGCAATGACATTAAGGCTTATGGTTACAGTCAGACAATAATTAATATTTTAGGTTAATTTTTAGCTTCTATTTCTTGTCATGATCACAATATTTTAGGTAAAATTTATGTAGTTGACAAAGGACAGCATGTTTTGGGATGGAGACATCAAGGTAATCTTGGAATGGTTTTGGATCCATCTGCTGATGTTCCGGTGTATTGCATGACCATACAGCAAGGTATTGAAGTGATTATTTCAGAGTACAAAAATGTCTTTAGAAAAGAATTGGGTACTGTTAAAGGATTCACACATAACATTAAACTGAAAGTGGGAGCATTACCAGTCAGACACAAGTTGAGAGATGTTCCACTTAGTGTCAGGAAAGAACTTAGTATTTTGCTTGATCAATTACTTAAGGATGGTGTCATTGAACCAGTAGACTCCTCTGAATGGGTTTCTCCCATAGTTTTAGTTAAAAAAAAGAGTGGGTCTTTGAGATTATGTGCAGATTTGAGATCATTAAATAAACAAATTATTGTTGATTGCCATCCTCTACCAAAGATTCAAGAACTTTTTGCACTTTTGGGTGGAGCAAAATTCTTTACATCTCTTGATCTCAAATCAGCATATCATCAGATTACTCTTGATGAGAAATGCAGACATTTAACTACATTTATAACTCCAGAACGGGCTTTCAGATATACCCGCATGCCGTTTGGGTTGGCATCCGCTGCATCCGTATTCCAAAAGCTTATGCATAGGCTATTTACAAACATGGATGGAGTTATGGCTTTTCAAGACGACATCCTAATTTTTGCTGATACCATTGATTCTCATAATATGAGATTGTCAAAAGTACTGTCAGTTTTACAAGAAAAAGGGATGACACTACAAATGGAAAAATTTAAATTTTTAACCCAGGAGGTAGAGTATTTAGGACACACCATATCTTCGAAGGGTATAGCTCCTAAAGCTTGTTTGTTACAAGCTATAAAAGAGATCGGCATACCCTCTGATAAAGATCAATTAAGATCTTACCTGGGCTTGTGTGAATTTTACTCTCGGTTTGTGTTTCATTTTTCCCAAATAGCGTTACCTTTAAGAAATTTACTTAAGAAAGGAGTAAAATTTACATGGTTGAGTGAACATCAGGAGGCGTATGATAAACTTAAAAAAAGCATTATTGAGGCGGCACCATTGTCTCAGTTCAATCAAAATTTATGTTGTGCTGTTTACGTTGATGGCAGCTCTGAAGGGTTAGGGGCAATACTTACTCAGAAAAATCATGTCACAGAAAATACTGTGGCTTTCGCTTCAAGACCTCTTTCAGTTTCTGAATCTAAGTATTCAACTATTGAGAGAGAAGCTTTAGCATGCACATGGGCAGTGGAACATTTTAAAACTTATTTGTGGGGCAGAGAATTTACCATTAAAACAGATCACAAACCCTTATTAGCATTGCTAAACAGTAACGGTACTGGTAGAGCATCTTCTCGTCTAGTCTGGATTTTATCAAAAATATATGAGTATAATTTCAGAGCAGTACATATTCAAGGAATTCTCAATTGTGTGGCTGACTGTCTATCCAGATTACCTGACAATTCTGTTAAATTGTTTCCTGAGACATTAGAAGAATGTGTGGTTGCTACTATAGATGATATTTTACCCCTATGTAAGGATGTGTTTTCAAAGGATGCCTGGTGTAAGAGTTGTAGTGAGGATGAAGAATTACAAAACATTCAAAAATTTTGTAACACAGAATGGCCTCGTGAAAAGGTGTTGTCACCATCTATGCAGATATGTTGGAAGGTCAGAAATTCAATTTCAGTATCAGGGGATTTAATCTTTAAAGATGATTGTGTGATTCCCCCTAAGGCGCTTCGCCCCAATATTATTAAGTTAGCTCACGCAGGACACTTAGGGGAAACCTTAACTAAAAATAAAATAAGAGAAATGTTTTGGTGGCCTTATATGGATAGGCAAATTTCAGGATTTGTCAAACAATGTGTCATTTGCTCTAATTCTGATAAAACTCTTGTCACCAGTAAATGTGTACCTGTTAAATCTGAGTTTCCATCAAGACCATGGAACAAAGTAGCATTGGATATTTTGGGACCATATGATAATCTAGCTAGGTGCAAGATGTATATCATTGTACTTATTGATTACTTTTCTAAATGGGCAGAGGTCAAATGGATTGTCCAACCCACCACTGACAGTGTTATAAGATTTTTAAAAGAATGTTTTTTTAAGGAGGGGTTACCATCTAGCATTGTCACCGACAATGGTAAACAGTTCACATCCTTTAAGTTTCAGGAATTCATGAAAGTCAATAATATTTAGCATTTAAAAACTTCGCTTTATGCTCCAAATATGAATGGCCTTGTGGAAAGATTTAATAGGGTTATTGTGGAGGCTGTACAATCGGCCATAATCAATAGGTTTAATGTCAAAGAATTTGTTGAAGAAAAGATTTGGGCATATCATTCGTCCCCCAATTTGACAACTGGGTTTTCACCATTTTCCATGCTCAAAGGGCGTGTTCCACGCACCACTTTATCCCCTTCTTGGTTGAGAAAAGAATTACCCATTATTGACCTTAGAAAAATGTATTTTGAGGCTAAAAGAAAAGTTGAGAAGAAAAATAAGGGAGAATTAGACAAAAATAATATTGATAATACTAAGGTGAAAATTGGGGATTTTGTCAGGATCAAACTTCCTTATCGAGTGAGAAAGGGTGAGTCAAAGTTTTCAAAAGCATTCAAGGTTGTATGTGTGGGAAAAACCTCAGTCAAGTTGAATAATGATTCATGGTGGAGTCTAAGCAGAGTTGCTAAAGTCACTAATAGTACTGAAAAACATGATCCTAATTCATATATGGATTTGTCCTCAGGGGTGATGAAGAACATTTGTATGGATAAATCGCAATACTTTTCTCTTTCAGATTTTGAACGTGACAGTAACACAGAAAGATCTCAGTTGACACCTGGTATTGTGGGTAATGAGGAGACTCCTATTGATTGCAATGAGGACTTTGAGATTATTGATTCCACTTTTGTGCCTATTGTGCCAAATGTCAATCAGCAGGATAATGTACAAGTCAAAGATTATGTCCATGAAAGAGTCAACAATGATAGTGTAGATCTTCCTAAAAGAGTATTTGTACTACCCAAAAAATATGCTGATTTTGTTTTGTGCTAAGTTATTTATTTATTAATTATTTTTATTATAATATTGAAGAGAGGAGATATGTAGTAGTTTGTAAAGTAGGCATGTTTTAAACAGTTCATAGGAATGTTATATTTATCCATGTTTGTTTCATTTCCTTTTGTTTTATTTCCTCGTGTGTGCGTCTGTGCACGAGATCCTTCCTTTGTATTCTATTTGGAATGCATTGTTTGATTTACGAGTCAGTTGCTTCTCTATGCTTGCTCCTGTCAACCAGCCTCTCCGTTGCTGGGAACTTTACTAAGAATAAACAAAACCTTTTTCCACCTTGCTTTTGGAATCTCATTACAACAGCTATGGATGACTGATGCACACATAGATGACAGAGGTGCATGAATAGCTGTAGTTGGCACTCTACAGAGGTGGGGTGGGGGGGCCACAGGGCCATGCCTTACGAAGGGGCCTAGCCTACGGAACTCGCCCTGGCCTAGGGAAACCCACAGCCCTCCTCCCCCACCCAGACCCCTCCACTGCATGCAAAGTCAGCTGAATGAGAGTGTACTCAACCCCTTGTGTCTGCTGTGATGCCCTCAAGCGCCCATCCAACTCCGGGTAGGCCACCGCCAGGATCCGGAACATCAGGGCGGTCATGGTTCGACGGGCACCACTCCCAAGTTGGGAGGCCTTCCCCAGCTGAGCCTCCGCTGTCTTCTTGCTCCAGCGGTGAATGTCCTCCCATCTTTTCCGACAGTGGGTGCTCCGTCTGTGGTGGACCCCCAGGGTCTGGACGTCCTTGGCGATGGCACGCCAAATATCCTTCTTCTGGTGGGCGCTGACCTACATGAAATGTACAGGGGAAGAAGAGAAGTCATTACCAACTGCGCCGTCAAAGTGAGTGGCCCCAATCCCTACCCTTGCCATGTGGCACATGCACCCACCGTCTTTCATTCACTCAGAACTCTGCCCTCTTCCTTCTTACAACCAGCCCTCTCCACACAGGCATAGCCCATACAACATGCTCCCTATGTACCTACCTGTTGGTCTGGAGGACCGTAGAGCAGCGTGTACTGGGGGAGGACCCCTTCGACGAGCTTCTCCAACTCCTCCGATGTGAAGGCAGGGGCCCTTTCTCCGGACGCACAAACCATTGTCTCTTACAGACCGAGGTCACAGTAGCACTTGCAGTGTAGGTCCTCTCCTGCCGAAGATCAGGTATCGAGTGATTCAACAGATAGAAAATGGCGGTCACGTCCGCAGCGGTCATGTCTGCGCCGGTGCGTACCATCACAGCCGGCGTACATCCTCATTGGCTCCTGGGACCCATAGGGTACAATGTTAACCAATGCAGCATTGCGCCGCGGTCTTCGACCGCCTACCGCAACGGTGTACATCGCCAGGGCAGTTACCTCACATCCCATTGTCCCAGTTTAGAGGTCAGGCAGCCGCCATTTCAGGGGCCCACATGGCCTAATTACCAACTGCGTCACACATACCTAGGCCGACTCTCAACACACATACTGGCCACATTTTGTGTATGAATGGTGTTCTGTGTAGACTGTGGGTACATACCTCTGAGTTGTTTGACTCTGTGCTCGCTGTTGTCCTTCATGGGCACCGTCCGCTGGGACATGTGAAGAGATGGCGGAATCCTACGGTGTACCGACCGCTGGTGGACCTGTCGACAATGGAGGAAAGAAATTTGATAATCACCTACAGGTTTGACCGTGCCACAATCCAGGAACTCTGTACACAGTTGGAGCCTGACCTGATGTCAGCGATCCGCCATCCCACAGGAATCCCCCCTCAAGTGCAGGTGCTATCAGTGCTCCATTTCCTTGCTAGTGGGTCTTTTCAAACAACTGTGGCCATGGCATCAGGGATGTCCCAGCCTATGTTTTCCAACGTATTGTCCAGAGTGTTGTCTGCCCTGCTGAAACACATGCGGAGCTACATCGTTTTCCCTCAGGTGGAGGATTTGCCTACAGTGAAAGGTGACTTCTATGCCCTTGGACATATCCCCAACATCATAGGTGCCATTGATGGGACCCATGTGGCTTTGGTCCCCCCCACAGGAGTGAACAAGTGTACATAAACCGGAAGAGTTATCATTCCATGAATGTACAGGTGGTATGTTTGGCAGACCAGTACATCTCCCATGTGAATGCCATGTTCCCTGGCTCAGTGCATGACGCCTACATCATGCGGAATAGCAGCATCCCTTATGTGATGGGTCAACTCCAGAGGCACCGTGTGTGGCTATTAGGTGACTCTGGTTACCCCAACCTGTAATGGCTACTGACCCCGGTGAGGAATCCCAGGACAAGGGCAGAGAAACGCTACAATGATGCCCTTGGTGATCGAGCGGACCTTCGGCCTCCTGAAGGCCAGGTTCAGGTGCCTCCATATGACAGGTGGATCCCTATTCTACTCACCAAAGAAGGTGTGCCAGATCATCGTGGCCTGCTGTATGCTTCATAACTTGGCTTTGCGACGACAGGTGCCTTTTCTGCAGGAGGATGGTCCAGATGGCGGTGTTGTGGCAGCTGTGGAGCCTGTGGACAGTGATGAGGAGGAAGCAGAGGAAGAAGACATGCAGAACAGGGACTCAGTGATCCAGCAATATTTCCAGTGAAACACAGGTGAGAATACATTCCTGCCTACTACATGTACTTTTACACTTCTACCTCTATCCTGTCTGTCGATTTCACCCAGTGTATGGTAACTGAGTTGTCACTTTCCCTTACGGTTTCACAGGTGTGGGTCCCAACGTGTGTCATCTGCTTAGATTCCTCAGGGACTAGAGCTGTGTGACATAGGTATGTTGACATTACTATTTCCTGAACATTTTGTCACTGTAATTGCAAATACACTATTTCGAAATCACAGACAGATTCCTGATCTTTTGGTGCTTGAGGTGTGTTTATTTAAATACAAAATATTGGAGGGGGTAGTAAAATGGTGAGGGGTGATGGTGGAGGAATGTCCATGGCAGAGTCCAGTCTATTAGTCTTACAGGTGCATTGCCCATATGGGCATAGGAAGTGGAGCTGGGGAAGTTTCAATATGGACAGGGTGACAAGGTGGGACAGTGGGATGACAATCAGGGTGGTCTCATTTCTTGGCGGGGGTCTTGGCATCGTGCTCTGTCTTGTTCCTGGATCTCAGGGACTGTTTGCGGTGTGGTTCTCCGTCTGCAGGGGGTGGGGTGCTGGTGTGGTGGTCCTGTGGCGGGGCGTCCTGTCCACTAGCGCCGGCGGAGGTGGTGGGCAGTTCATCGTCCATGCTAGTGTCAGGGGCCCCTTGTAGTGCCACAGTGTCCCTCCTGGTGTTGAGTACTTCCTTCAGCACCCCTACGATGGTGCCCAGGGCAGAGCTGATGGTTCTGAGTTCCTCCCTGAACCCCAAATACTGTTCCTCCTGCATGTGCTGAGTCTCCTGAAACTTGCCCAGTACTGTTGCCATCGTCTCCTGGGAGTGGTGGTATGCTCCCATGATGGAGGAGAGGGCCTCGTGGACAGTGGGTTCCCTTGGCCTGTCCGCCCCCTGTCGCACAGCAGCCCTCCCAGTTCCCCTGTGTTCCTGGGCCTCCGTCCCCTGGACCGTGTGTCCACTGCCACTGCCCCCAGGTCCCTGTTGTTGTTGGGGTGGTGGGTTATCCTGGGTTCCCTGTAGTAATGGACACACAGCTGATTGACGTGTCCTGGGGATGGAGGTATGGGCCCGCTGGGTGGGTGCTGTGCTGGTGTTTCCATTGGCATATACAACACACACACAAGGAACAGTCCTACGCACTAGGCAATGCACTACCAGTCACAATGCTAGTCACCAGCCCATGGACATGGACACCTAACGCCAATTGCAGCATACCTGAGAACCACAGACCCCTGCTGGATACCTACTAGCTTGGTTGGAGGAAGTTTACATCAGACCCTGCCCAACATGGGACCTACCCTGCAATGTCCGGCCTGGCCTTGGGGCACCCACAGGCCCACATCCCCCACCCAGATACCACCCCACCACGCGCAAGTAGTATATTGGGGCACTTTACTCACCCCCTTGTGGCTGCTGTGATGCCCCCAAACGTCCATCCAGCTCCAGATAGGACACCGCCCGTATGCGGGCCATCAGGGGGTCAGGGTTCAATGGGCAACCCTTCCTTGTTGGGACGCCATCCCCAGCTGGGCCTCCGCCATCTTCCGTGCCCAGCATCTAAGGTCCTCTCACCATTTCCGACAGTGGGTGCTCTGCCTGCCGTATACCCCCAGGGTCCACATGTCCTTGGCAATGGCACGCCATAAACCCTTTTTCTGATGGGCGCTGACCTGCAGAGAAATACACATAGGTAAAGGTATCAGTCAGACCGTCCTGCTTGTTACACTAATGGCCCACCATAGCCCTTCACATCCCCATACGCACAGACATGGCCAAACATACATGCAGCACGCTGCCTAAGGGCCTTCCACCAACCCCCCCACACAAGGCCTTCACACACCGCACCTCATGCATTCATGCCCATGCATCGTGCTCACAGTGTACTCACCTGTTGGTCTGGGGGCCCATACAGCATTCGGTGCTGAGGTAGGAACCCATCCACCAGTCTCTCCAACTCTGCCGTGGTGAAGGCCCTTTCCCCAGTGACATGAGCCATGGTCAGTTCCAGACACAGGTCACAGCAGCACTTGCAGTGTAGGTTCTCTTCTGTTGAAGATCAGGTGGCAAGTGAGTGATCCGATAGAAAATGGCAGTGACATCCGCGGCGGTGCGTACTGTCACTGCCGGTGTACATCACCATTGGCATTGTAACCCATAGGGCCCAATGATAACCAATGAGGAGTTGCATGGTGGTTCTCAACCGCCTTCCGCAACGGCATCCAATGTCAGCAGAATTACCTCTTTTCCACCTGTCCCTCCATACAGGACAGGCGGACACCATTTCGGGGGGGAGCAGGCCATGGCATCTAACTGCATCACAGTTCACATAAGCACCATTTGGACCTATCCAATAATATGCTGTTCCAATCACAACATGCAATGAAGTGTAGTATTTGGAAATATGAGATATTGACCAGCTGCTCACTGGATGTTGCTGTCACCTCCTCTTCGGTGATGTTGGCTGAGGGACCTGTATGGATGTAAATGTAGTGTTACTGTTTCTGCGTGTGACATATTGTGCATGGGTGTGTTGCCCTCTATGGTTGTTATTGTCCTGGCAGCTTTGCCTTGTGTGAGTTGATATTTGGTGGGCTACCTGTTTCCCTCTAGTGTGCATGCTTTAGTGATAGCTGTCCATGCAGGTCTGTGATGGGTGTCCATGCATTTTGTGTTGCCTGCAGGGCTTGGTATTGGGATGGGTGGGTTGTGATGGTGGTGTGTGTGGGAGATGGTTGAGTGATGGGAGTGAGGGTAAGGGTAGGGGATGTGATGGCATGCAGGTAGGGGGGGTGATAGTAATTGAGATTTGACTTACCAGAGTCCAGTCCTCCTCCTACTCCTGCCAGGCCCTCAGGATGCATGATTGACAAAACTTGCTCCTCCCATGTTGTTAGTTGTGGGGGAGGAGGTGGGGGTCCACCAACAGTCCTCTCTACAGCTAGTTGGTGTCTTGCTGCCACAGAACACACCTTCCCCCGTAGGTCGTTCCACCTCTTCCTGATGTCATCCCTTGTTCTGGCGTGCTGTCCCACGGCATTGACCCTGTCCATGATTCTCCGCCAGAGATCCATCTTCCTAGCAATGGATGTCTGCTGCACCTGTGATCTGAATAGCTGTGGCTCTACCCGGATGATTTCCTCCACCATGACCCTTAGCTCCTCCTCTGAGAACCTGGGGTGTTGTTGTGGTGCCATGGGTGTAGTGTGAGTGGTGTGGGTGAGGGTGTGTAGGGTGATGAGTTGGGGTGTGTGATGTTAGGTGCGTGGAGTGCGTGTGGTGTGTGGCTGCGGTCTTGTCTGTGGTCTTGCTATCTCTCTTGTGGCACTTGTTTGTATTCGTAAAGGGTTGTAGGTAGTGTGGGTGTGTGTTTTATAGTGGTGTGGGTGTGGTGTGTGTATGTGTGTCAGGTGTGTGTAGTTTGAATTGTCCAATGTGGTGCTGTTTTGTATGTGTATGTGTATTTTGAGCGCGGCGGTATGTACCACCAATGGTTTAACGCCATTGAATGTCCACCGTGGTGATTCGTGGGTAATAAGGTTGTGGGCGTAGTTCTGTTGGCGTAACAGTGTGGGTTTGGATAACGGTAGTTTATCACCGACCTTTGGGCTGGTGGACTTGTGTGTGTGGCTGTATAGTGACGGATTGCTATGTGTGTATCATAATATGGGTAGTGGTGATCTGCGGCGGCGGCAGTATGTTGGCAGCAGTCAGCATGGCGGTAAGCGGTACTTACCGCCAATGTCACAATGAGGGCCTTAATGTCTCAGATGCAAGCACAGACAATACCGAGATACACCCTCATACCATGGTCACAGATGGAGGTGTCTCCATTGACAACTCAGAATGCAGGAGTAATGTACCCTAGAGATCAAAAAGTCTAATTGAGTCCGGACGCTGTGTCAGTACCCATTACTATTGGGTGCGTTATACCATTGTTTGCCCAGGGAAACAATAAGAACAGCGAAGAGAAATTCTGAATTCCAGTATAGAGAAGGTAAGGTCCAATGAGCATACAGGAATGATGACTTCAATGAAACCAGCATTTGATATGACAGATCAGTTAATTGACTAGAGCTATCCAAGGAATCCACTAATTTATACAGGGACATCAGACATAGGGTGTCATTCCCAACCCGGCGGGTGGCGGGCGCCGCCCGCCGGGCGGAAACCGCCCAAACACTGCACCGCGGTCAAATGACCGCGGCGGTGATCACAACTTTCCCGCTGGGCCGGTGGGCGATCTCAAGCAGATCGCCCGCCGGCCCAGCGGGAAAGCCCCAGCAAAGATGAAGCCGGCAGATTTGCTGGGGTGCGACGGGTGCAGTGGCACCCATCGCGATTTTCAGTGTCTGCTTTGCAGACACTGAAAATCTTAATGGGGCCCTGTTAGGGGGCCCCTGCAGTGCCCATGCCAGTGGCATGGGCACTGCAGGGGCCCCCAGGGGCCCCATAACACCCGTTCCCGCCAGCCTCTTCACCGCCAGGAACAGGCTGGCGGGAAGGGGGTCGGAATCCCCATGGCGGCGCTGCAT
The DNA here is from genome assembly GCF_031143425.1 of Pleurodeles waltl. Lineage (NCBI taxonomy): Eukaryota > Metazoa > Chordata > Amphibia > Caudata > Salamandridae > Pleurodeles > Pleurodeles waltl. Next base: position 752,690,625 of record NC_090440.1, on the reverse strand, counting down.
GCAGCACCGCCTTGGAGGATTCCCTGGGGCAGGGGAAAACCGGCGGGAAACCACTGGTTCCCCTTTTCTGACCGCGGCTTTACCGCCGCGGTCAGAATTGCCCCAGAAGCACTGCCAGCCTGTTGGCGGTGCTTCCCCTGCCCTCTGCCCTGCTCCTAACCCAGTTATGGTGACACCAGGGACCCCATGTCTAACATTACAAGTGCCCAGTGTAAGTAAGAATAATATCTCGTTACAAGGTTTGACAGCCCAGCAATTAACTGAATGGCTGGAAAGGCTGAATAGCACACCAGGAGATTCAAGTGGAGGAAGTCCACTGAACTAGACCAGGCTTAAATTAGAAGTAGAAGAATTAATTGAGGTAACAATTGGCTTAGACCGAATCGACTCATACATTGAAGAGGAGTTGTGCCTTTTGTGCAACGCCTAAACTGATTACCAACAAAGCAGGATTGGTGCATCAGAAATAAGCAGATCTGGCAGAGAAATACGACATAGAGATTGAAAAAACTAAGCATTTGAGAATAAGTTACAGATTAGAATTTGACACAAAAGACACTGAGGACATGAGGATACCGGGAATGAAAATTCACATTAGGGAATTAATTCAGAGCATTCAAACCTGGGGAACATTATGTAAATGGGAAGGCAGATGGGTGAAAAAACAAGACAAGAAGAAAAGGAATTCTGAGAATTTAACTGCTAGTGTGCAGCAGACTGATAACTCAGTGAAAATATTACAAATGAGAGAAATTTCGGAAGGGAATTCTGTCCATGTCCCTTGGCGCAGAAGTGACATTTTGGGGGTCATTCTAACTCTGACGGGCGGCGGAGGCCGCCCGCCAGAGTTCCCCCCTCCAGAACACCGCTCCGCGGTCATAAGACCGCTGCGGTGATTCTGGGTTTCCCACTGGGCTGGCGGGCGACCGCCAAAAGGCCACCCGCCAGCCCAGTGGGAAACACCCTTCCCACGAGGAAGCCGGCTCCGAATGGAGCCGGCGGAGTGGGAAGGTGCGACGGGTGCAGTTGCACCCGTCGCGAATTTCACTGTCTGCAATGCAGACAGTGAAATTCAAAGTGGGGCCCCCAGGGGTCCCACGACACCCCATACCGCCATCCTGTTCCTGGCGGGCGAACCGCCAGGAACAGGATGGCGGTATGGGGTGTCTGAATCCCCATGGCGGCGCAGCGAGCTGCGCCGCCATGGAGGATTCAGAAGGGCAGTGGAAAACCGGTGGGAGACCGCCGGTTTTCCTCTTCTGACCACGGCCAAACCGCCGCTGTCTGAATGCCCTGCGGGGCACCGCCAGCCTGTTGGCGGTGCTCCCGCCGACCCTGGCCCCGGCGGTCTAGTACCGCCGGGGTCAGAATCACCCCCTTTGTCATTTACAAATGATTACCCCAGGTTGAGAGAGAAACCAGTGCAATAGTACCAGCAAACAGGTCAGTTAAAATGCCTGTGGGAAGATGTGAATACCCTATTAGAAATAGTAGTTCCAGCAGACTTGTGGATTGAATGCAAAAGGAGTGTGGACTGCTCAACAAAAGAACCTCTAAGAGATCCGGCTACAGGTGCACCATCTCCTGATGTAATAAAATAATATTACTAGGTGGTTGAAATTTTGAAAATGAGAATTTCCCCCAAGGACATAGACTGGCAGAGGAGAGCCAGGACAATACAAGAAGAAAAGGAGTCCAAACATGCATATTATGAGAGACTGTTGCAGGCATTCAAACATTTTATTTGCACTGAAATATTTGAGCTGAAGATCATGATTCATTTTGTATTCAGGTTTGTTAAAAGATTGAGACCTGAAATTAGCCAGATGATTAAGAGTCATTTGATTTGTTGGTAAGCAAAGCCGATTGATGAAGTACTGCAATATGCCAAGTGCTGTAGTGATGAGACTGAATTGAAGCAGAGAAAGTTGAACGAGAAGGCAATGGTAATGCAGATTAAAGCAGCACAATCAGGAATGCAAGAGTGTTTTCTGCAGAAGCAACAGGGAAACATGTGGTTTCAGACTCAAGTGAAAGGTAGAGGTCGTGGTGGAACTGGAAATGTGAACCGTGGTACCAATTTAAATAATGTAGCGACTCAGAATGATGTGCAGGGAATGAAAAGGTTGTTACTTTGTCACGCTTGCGGAGGCCTCGGACATTGGAAGTGGGGCTGTCCGATGCTAGGACAGGAAGGTGTTGTTCCAAGAAATCTATTCTTTTCCAAACATGAAAGGACAAAGAATGAGAGGTCACAATTTTAATTTCTAAAATAATGTGAACCAAACACAAGGTCTTCAGCCTGTGCCTCAGGTGCAAATGTCACGTTTGAAGATGCCCCAGCAACAACAAATGCAACCTCAATTTCAAATGGTACCTAGGCAACCAATTCAGATACCTTCCTCAGCAGGGCACAGGTCAAAGGTTTAACACGAGTAATAACACAATACACCAATACCTATTACACAGTGAGGATGAATTGAATGATGATTGGGTCAGTGAGAGTTCAGATGAAGAAGAATGTGTGTGAGCAGCTTCATTAGAAGTAGGAAAGGTCCATATGTGAATGCAAAAGTGATGGGCAACAAAGTCTCATTCCTAGTCGACACAGGAGCTAAACGCTCTTCAGGGAGAACTGCAGAAGTTCCCAACATGCCCCTTTCAAGGAAACCAATACAGATTGTAGGAGTCCCAAACCAGTATTTGACAAACTAGATTACAGAACCAGTTTCAGTTAACAATGGAAACTTCAAAGGCTTTTCAATTTTTGTAGATTGTGACTCGTGTCCGGTTTCCTTATTAGGAAGAGATTTGCTATGCAAGACGAGATGTTCAATTACCTGTTCAAATGGTGGGATTGCCATTCAGACAAATAGTGATGATGAAGATGACCAGCCTGAGGGAACAGATTGTGACTCTAGAATGAAGAGTACCCCTTGATCAGTTTCTTTCCTGTTTTTGCAGTACGAAATCTTCCTTCTGACTTACAGGGAACAGTTAAGATGAAAGTATGGGATTTTTCAGGGAAGGACATTGGTATCATCAAAGGAGTTGAACCAGTAAAAGTCCCAGTGAAGCCAAATGCAATTTTCCCCCAGGCCCCCCAATATCACATGACACAGGCTACTATTAAAGGGTTTGAACCTATAATTGTAGAATTTGTAAGGCAAGGTGTTCTAATGGAAGTATTGTGTAGCCCATGTAACTCACCTTTCATGGGTTTATGAAAACCCTGTGGGAAATTTTTGATTGTTCAGGATTTGGGGAAAATCAATGATATTGTGATTAAATGTTGTCAAGTGGTGCAAAGTACAGCAGTGATATTGTTTCAGATCCCATGTGATGCTGAATGGTTTACCGTAGTGGACCTATAACAAGCATTCTCTTCTGTAGTTCTTCACAAGAATAGCCAGTTTCTTTTCTCTTTTACATTTCTGGATCAAGTGTATTGTTGGTGCAGAATTCCTCAAGGACTTTCAGAGTCACGGTCCATTATTAATCAGATACTGAAAAATAATTTGGAGTCATTGGAAATGCTTTTCCAATCGACATTGGTACAGTACATTGATGATTTGTTAGTTGTTTCAAAGACAAAAGAAGCATGCAGGCATGATACTATTGCCTTGTTAAATCATTTGAGAAAGAATGGACATAAAGGCGGTCATTCTGACCGCGGCGGGCGGTGGTCGCCGTCCGCCATGCGGTTACCGCCGAATGACCGCACCGCGGTCAAAAGACCGCGGCGGTGATTCCAACTTTCCCGCTGGGCCGGCGGGCGACTGCCAAAAGGCCATCCGCCGGCCCAGCGGGAAAGCCCCTGCAACGAGGAAGCCGGCTCCGAATGGAGCCGGCGGAGTTGCAGGGGTGCGACGAGTGCAGTGGCATCCGTCGCGATTTTCACTGTCTGCAAAGCAGACAGTGAAAATCTTTGTGGGGCCCTGTTAGGGGGCCCCACGACACCCGTTCCCGCCATCCTGGTTCTGGCGGTGGACACCGCCAGAAACAGGCTGGCGGGAAGGGGGTCGGAATCCCCATGGCGGTGCTGCAAGCAGCGCCGCCATGGAGGATTCCCTGGGCCAGGGGAAAACCGGCGGGAAACCGCCGGTTCTCCTTTTCTGACCGCGGCTTTACCGCCGCGGTCAGAATAGCCCAGGAAGCACCGCCAGCCTATTGGCGGTGCTTCCGCCGCCCTCCGCCATGGCAGTCATGGACCGCCAGGGTCGGAATGACCCCCCAAAGTGTCCCCAGCAAAATTACAGTATTGTCAGAAATAAGAGAAATATTTGGGACATCAAATTGAAAAGGGGGCTAGAAAGATTTCCAGAGAGAGGGTCACAGCTATATTGCAGATGAATCCCCCCATTACGCAGAGAGACGTCAGGATGTTTCTGGTAATGGTGAGCTATTGTTGACAGTGGATTCCCAATGTTCCAATCATTTCAAAGCCATTATAGAAACTGACCCACAAAGAGGTTACTGATCCCCTAGTGTTGGACCAAGCTTGCATGAAAGCATTTACTGAGTTGAGAGAGAGTCTGTGCAAAGCTCTGTCTTTGGGAATGCCTGACTACACAAAACCATTTATGTATTTTTATCATGAGTGTGATGCATGTTCTTTGTCTCACCTAACACAGATACATGGTGGTGTAAACCGCCCAGTAGCATATTTATCAGCTACTTTGGACCCAGTTGAAGTAGCATTAGCTGGCTGTTTGCAAACTATAGCAGCAGTTGGATTAAGCCTCACTCAGAGTGAGAGCATTATGATGGGACTTCCTTTAACTTTTGGTCCCTCACTCCATTGAAGTTTTGCTTACATGAACTAAGACTCAATATCTTACCAATGCAAGGTTAACCCAATATGAAACTATAATTTTGAGGTCACCAAATGTTACCCTGAAAAGGTTTACAGTGATTAACCCAGCAACTTTGCTTTCAAAAGAAAATGTTGAAATTGATAAACTGAAAGATGTTGAACATGACTGCCTGGAAGTAACCGATTTGTGCATGAAACCTAGACCTGACATTAGAAATACCAAACTGGGAGGAAATGACTAAATTATCTTGTTGATGGTTCCTGTTTAAGAGACAACATGAGAATACTAAAAGCAGGATAATGTGTGTGCACAATTTCTGGTATACTCCAAGCTTCCTGGCTTTGAGTAGTGTCTTCAGCACAAGTAGCTGAATTAGTGGCTCTTACTAGAACATGCCATGTCTCTGCACAGCTTAAAGTTATCATTTATGCAGACAGCCAGTACCGACTTGGACTAGTCCACGATTTCGGTCAGCTATGGTCACAGAGAGGTTTCCTGACCGCTTCTGGTTCACCAGTTAGAAATGGTGGAAGAATCCATGACTTGTTACAAGCTTTAAAGATGCCTGAATAGAATGCTGTGGTGAAATGCCGTGCACACCAAAGATCACAAGATTTTGTATCCATGGGAAATGGATATGCTGATCAAGTTGCAAGGTTTTGCATATTGAATTGTATATCTTTGAAAGACAAATTGGAACTGTTACCAGAAGAAACAATTTTTACGAATTATGCTTTAACTATGATTGACACTTGGGAAGAGCTGAAAGCTCGCAACGAAAATGTTGATAAAGATGAAAAGAAAATGTGGGTTAAAATGAAATGTGTGCAAAGGGAAGATGACGTGTGATTGACAGTGGAAGGCGAAATAGTCCTGCCAAATAAACTGTTGACTCAAATGGCTAGAGATTATCATGGTTAAGCACATGTTGGGAGGGATGCTATGATTCACACTTTTAAGCAATTTTGGTTCAATGCAAAGTTTAGACAAGTTGCCGAAGCAGTTTGCCATTGTTGCATCATTTGCCAGCAGATGAATGTGGGTAAGAGGACTGTGGTTATTATGAGCAACATTGGAAGGGCGGGAGGTCCATTTAGCAGAATGTAGATGGATTTTATTGAGAAGCCTGAGTGTGGAGGATGGAGATGCGTGCTGGTGATTGTTTGCATTTTTAGTCACTGGATTGAAGCTTACCCCACATGAAGAAAGGACAGTGATAGTGTAGCAAAGCTATTGCATAGGGAACTGATATAGTACGCCCTCTTTAGAATCAGATAGAGGACGTCACTTCAACAATGAGGTGTTTAAATTACTATGTTCAACCTTAAACATTAGGTAGAAGTTGCATTGTAGTTACCGCCCTAAAGGGTCAGAAATTGTTGAGCAAATGAATGGTACCCTGAAGTCAAGACTTGCAAAGATGTGTGCATTCACAAATCTAAAAAGGCCAGATACACTACCGTTAGTTCTGATGAGTATGAGAAACACACCGACAGGAAAACTGGACTGTCACCACATGGAATTCTCATGGGCAGAGCAATGAGGTTGTCAGTGGTTCCTGACAATGCTCTTGTGAACATAACTGATGATATGATGTTGGACTACTGCAAGGGACTGGCTGATGTGGATCGCTCTTTCTCTCATCAGGTGGAGACCATAACTGTGCAGCCATCCCAAGATCAAAGACACAACCTGAAAGCTGGAGACTGGGTTGTGATCAGAAAACACGTGAGGAAGACTTGTTTGGAATC